>NC_091322.1:29100932-29308432 GCF_038502225.1 Cherax quadricarinatus | reverse complement strand
CTTAGAATGGACTAGGTGTCATCCCCCTCTGAGCTTACACAGTTAGAGTTCCCCCCTCACAGCTCTATTTGGGTTCAAATGCAAGATATCTCCCAGAGGTGGGAAGAACGGGCATGGGAGGCGGCCGTGGGAGGGTATGGGGTACAAGTAACCTAGGTGTACTCACCTAATTGTACTCACCTAATTGTGGTTTCAGGGGTCGAGACTCAGCTCCTGGCCCTTCCTCTTCACTGAGTGCTACTAGGTCCTGTCTCTCCATGCTCCATGACCTTTATCATACCACATCTTAAAGCTATGTATGGTTTCTGCCTCCACTACCTCACTTGCTAGGTTATTCCACTTCCTGACTACTCTGTGACTGAAGAAATACCTCCTAACATCCCTTTGACTCATCTAGGTCTTCAACTTCCAATTGTGACCCCTAGTTTCTGTGTCCCATCTCTGGAACATCCTGTCTCTGTTCATTTTGTCTATTCCACGCAGTATTTTGTATGTCGTTATCATGTCTCCCCTGACCCTCCTGTCCTCCAGTGTCATCAGGCCGATTTCCCGTAACCTTTCTTCGTAGGACATTCCCCTTAGCTCTGGAACTAACCTTGTCGCAAACCTTTGCACTTTCTCTAATTTCTTGACGTGCTTGATCAAGTGTGGGTTCCAAACAGGTGCTGCATACTCCAATATGGGCCTGACGTACACGATGTACAGTGTCTTGAACGATTCCTTACTAAGGTATCGGAACGCTGTTCTCAGATTTGCCAGGCGCCCATATGCTGCAGCAGTTATACTCACCCCAAGATCTTTCTCCTTGAGCGAGGTTTGCAGTCTTTGGCCACCTAGCCTATACTCCGTCTGTGGTCATCTTGGCCCTTCCCCGATCTTCATGACTTTGTATTTGGCGGGGTTAAATTCGAGAAGCCAGTTGTTGGACCAGGTGTCCAGCCTGTCCAGGTCTCTTTGAAGTCCTGCCTGATCCTCATCTGATTTAATTCTCCTCTTTAACTTCACATCATCTCCGAACAGGGACACTTCTGAGTTTAACCCTTCCATCATGTCATTCACATATACCAGAAATAGCACTGGTCCCAGGACCGACCCCTGTGGGACCCCGCTCGTCACAGGCGCCCACTGTGATACCTCATCATGTACCATGACTCGTTGTTGCCTCCCTGTCAGGTATTCTCTGATCCATTGCAGTGCCCTTTCTGTTATATGCGCCTGATCCTCCAGCTTCTGCATTAATCTCATGTGAGGAACTGTGCCGAAGGCCTTCTTGCAGTCCAAGAAGATGCAGTCAACCTACCCCTCTCTCTCGTGTCTTACTTCTGTTACTTTATCATAAAACTCCAGTAGGTTTGTGACTCAGTATTTGCCTTCCATAAATCCATCCGTGCTGGTTGGCGTTTATACTCTTGTTCCATTCCAGGTGCTCCACCACTCTTCTGATAATCTTCTCCATGTGTGTGTGTGTGTATATATATATATATATATATATATATATATATATATATATATATATATATATATATATATATATATATATATATATATATATATATATATATATAACAACACTGCGCTAGCCAAGGATTCGATCCCATGTTGTACTGCCCTGCCTCATGGTAAGCGATAACCACATGACGCTTTAACCACAGGACCACCCAACCCTACAAGAATGGTGCAGCCAGCACACAGCTAGCTGTTGGACTGCCATCCGAGGGCATACGGATGGTTGTTATTGATCAATACCACTCGTTCGTGATTACAATAATATATAAATGCTGCTCGTGAGGCTAGTACACCAAACAGGGATGAGAAAGAAATTAGCTTAGAAGCTCCCACACCTCCGTATGCCCTCGGATGGCGGCCCAACAGCTAGCTCTGCTGGCTGCGCCATTCTTGTAGGGTTGGGTAGTCCTGTGGTTTAAAGCGTCATGTGGTTCTCGTTTACCATGAGGCAGGCCAGTACAACATGGGTTCGAATCCTTGGCTAGCGCAGTGTTGTTATTGATCAATACCACTCGTTCGTGGTTACAATAATATGCATATATATATATATATATATATATATATATATATATATATATATATATATATATATATATATATATATATATATATATATATATATATATATATATATATATGGTCTTATAAGAGAGGGGAAACCCAGAGGAAACAAGTCTGCCTTTGAGTATACTTCTCAGAGCAATCATTGTTTATTACACCTAGTTGCTTCAACATGATTCTTATAGTTGTTAGGTGAACAGCAAGCAAAAACATGAGGTCTTACCTGGAGAGGGTTTTGGGCGTCAACGCCTCCGCTGCCCGCTCTGAGACCAGGCCTCGTGGTGGATCAGGGTCTGATCAACCAGGCTGTTACTGCTGGCCACACGTAAATCGACGTACGAACCACAGCCCGGTTGGTCAGGTACTGACTTTAGATGCCTGTCCAATGCCTTCTTGAAGACAGCCAGGGGTCTATTGGTAATCCCCCTTATGTATACTGGGAGGCAGTTGAACAGTCTTGGTCCCCGGACACTTGCTGTGTTGTCTCTCAGTGTACTCGTGGCGCCCCTGGTTTTCATTGGGGGAATGTTGCATCTCATGCCGAGTCTTTTGCCTACGTAGGCAGTGATTTTCGTGTGCAAGTTTGGTACTAATCCCTCTAGGATTTTCCAAGTATATATTATCATGTATCTTTCTCGCCTGCGTTTCAGGGAATACAAATCAAGGGACTTCAGCCGTTCCCGGTAATTTAGGTGCCTTGAAAGATATCTGTACATTCTCCAGGCTAGCAATTTCGCCTGTCTTGAAGGGGGCAGTTAGTGTACAGCAGTATTCCAGCCTAGAGAGAACAAGCGATTTGAAGAGAATCATCATGGGCTTGGCGTCCCTAGTGATGAAACTTTGTAGTATTGATACAAGCATCAGTGTAATGAAGCCTTGTGTGTAGTACTGATACAAGCATCAGTGTAATAAAGTCTTGTGTGTAGTACTGATACAAGCATCAGTGTAATAAAGTCTTGTGTGTAGTACTGATACAAGCGTCAGTGTAATAAAGTCTTGTGTGTAGTACTGATACAAGCATCAGTGTAATAAAGTCTTGTGTGTAGTACTGATACAAGCATCAGTGTAATAAAGTCTTGTGTGTAGTACTGATACAAGCATCAGTGTAATAAAGTCTTGTGTGTAGTACTGATACAAGCATCAGTGTAATGAAGCCTTGTGTGTAGTACTGATACAAGCATCAGTGTAATAAAGTCTTGTGTGTAGTACTGATACAAGCATCAGTGTAATAAAGTCTTGTGTGTAGTACTGATACAAGCATCAGTGTAATGAAGCCTTGTGTGTAGTACTGATACAAGCATCAGTGTAATAAAGTCTTGTGTGTAGTACTGATACAAGCATCAGTGTAATAAAGTCTTGAGTGTAGTACTGATACAAGCATCAGTGTAATAAAGTCTTGTGTGTAGTACTGATACAAGCATCAGTGTAATAAAGTCTTGTGTGTAGTACTGATACAAGCATCAGTGTAATAAAGTCTTGTGTGTAGTACTGATACAAGCATCAGTGTAATAAAGTCTTGTGTGTAGTACTGATACAAGCATCAGTGTAATAAAGTCTTGTGTGTAGTACTGATACAAGCATCAGTGTAATAAAGTCTTGTGTGTAGTACTGATACAAGCATCAGTGTAATAAAGTCTTGTGTGTAGTACTGATACAAGCATCAGTGTAATAAAGTCTTGTGTGTAGTACTGATACAAGCATCAGTGTAATAAAGTCTTGTGTGTAGTACTGATACAAGCATCAGTGTAATAAAGTCTTGTGTGTAGTACTGATACAAGCATCAGTGTAATGAAGCCTTGTGTGTAGTACTGATACAAGCATCAGTGTAATAAAGTCTTGTGTGTAGTACTGATACAAGCATCAGTGTAATAAAGTCTTGTGTGTAGTACTGATACAAGCGTCAGTGTAATAAAGTCTTGTGTGTAGTACTGATACAAGCATCAGTGTAATAAAGTCTTGTGTGTAGTACTGATACAAGCATCAGTGTAATAAAGTCTTGTGTGTAGTACTGATACAAGCATCAGTGTAATAAAGTCTTGTGTGTAGTACTGATACAAGCATCAGTGTAATGAAGCCTTGTGTGTAGTCTGATACAAGTCAGTGTAGTACTGATACAAGCATCAGTGTAATAAAGTCTTGTGTGTAGTACTGATACAAGCATCAGTGTAATGAAGCCTTGTGTGTAGTACTGATACAAGCATCAGTGTAATAAAGTCTTGTGTGTAGTACTGATACAAGCATCAGTGTAATAAAGTCTGATACAAGAATCAGTGTAATAAAGTCTTGTGTGTAGTACTGATACAAGCATCAGTGTAATAAAGTCTTGTGTGTAGTACTGATACAAGCATCAGTGTAATAAAGTCTTGTGTGTAGTACTGATACAAGCATCAGTGTAATAAAGTCTTGTGTGTAGTACTGATACAAGCATCAGTGTAATAAAGTCTTGTGTGTAGTACTGATACAAGCATCAGTGTAATAAAGTCTTGTGTGTAGTACTGATACAAGCATCAGTGTAATAAAGTCTTGTGTGTAGTACTGATACAAGCATCAGTGTAATAAAGTCTTGTGTGTAGTACTGATACAAGCATCAGTGTAATAAAGTCTTGTGTGTAGTACTGATACAAGCATCAGTGTAATAAAGTCTTGTGTGTAGTACTGATACAAGCATCAGTGTAATAAAGTCTTGTGTGTAGTACTGATACAAGCATCAGTGTAATAAAGTCTTGTGTGTAGTACTGATACAAGCATCAGTGTAATAAAGTCTTGTGTGTAGTACTGATACAAGCATCAGTGTAATAAAGTCTTGTGTGTAGTACTGATACAAGCATCAGTGTAATAAAGTCTTGTGTGTAGTACTGATACAAGCATCAGTGTAATAAAGTCTTGTGTGTAGTACTGATACAAGCATCAGTGTAATAAAGTCTTGTGTGTAGTACTGATACAAGCATCAGTGTAATAAAGTCTTGTGTGTAGTACTGATACAAGCATCAGTGTAATAAAGTCTTGTGTGTAGTACTGATACAAGCATCAGTGTAATAAAGTCTTGTGTGTAGTACTGATACAAGCATCAGTGTAATAAAGTCTTGTGTGTAGTACTGATACAAGCATCAGTGTAATAAAGTCTTGTGTGTAGTACTGATACAAGCATCAGTGTAATAAAGTCTTGTGTGTAGTACTGATACAAGCATCAGTGTAATAAAGTCTTGTGTGTAGTACTGATACAAGCATCAGTGTAATAAAGTCTTGTGTGTAGTACTGATACAAGCATCAGTGTAATAAAGTCTTGTGTGTAGTACTGATACAAGCATCAGTGTAATAAAGTCTTGTGTGTAGTACTGATACAAGCATCAGTGTAATAAAGTCTTGTGTGTAGTACTGATACAAGCATCAGTGTAATAAAGTCTTGTGTGTAGTACTGATACAAGCATCAGTGTAATAAAGTCTTGTGTGTAGTACTGATACAAGCATCAGTGTAATAAAGTCTTGTGTGTAGTACTGATACAAGCATCAGTGTAATAAAGTCTTGTGTGTAGTACTGATACAAGCATCAGTGTAATAAAGTCTTGTGTGTAGTACTGATACAAGCATCAGTGTAATAAAGTCTTGTGTGTAGTACTGATACAAGCATCAGTGTAATAAAGTCTTGTGTGTAGTACTGATACAAGCATCAGTGTAATAAAGTCTTGTGTGTAGTACTGATACAAGCATCAGTGTAATAAAGTCTTGTGTGTAGTACTGATACAAGCATCAGTGTAATAAAGTCTTGTGTGTAGTACTGATACAAGCATCAGTGTAATAAAGTCTTGTGTGTAGTACTGATACAAGCATCAGTGTAATAAAGTCTTGTGTGTAGTACTGATACAAGCATCAGTGTAATAAAGTCTTGTGTGTAGTACTGATACAAGCATCAGTGTAATGAAGACTTGTGTGTAGTACTGATACAAGCATCAGTGTAATAAAGTCTTGTGTGTAGTACTGATACAAGCGTCAGTGTAATAAAGTCTTGTGTGTAGTACTGATACAAGCATCAGTGTAATAAAGTCTTGTGTGTAGTACTGATACAAGCATCAGTGTAATAAAGTCTTGTGTGTAGTACTGATACAAGCATCAGTGTAATAAAGTCTTGTGTGTAGTACTGATACAAGCATCAGTGTAATAAAGTCTTGTGTGTAGTACTGATACAAGCATCAGTGTAATAAAGTCTTGTGTGTAGTACTGATACAAGCATCAGTGTAATAAAGTCTTGTGTGTAGTACTGATACAAGCATCAGTGTAATAAAGTCTTGTGTGTAGTACTGATACAAGCATCAGTGTAATAAAGTCTTGTGTGTAGTACTGATACAAGCATCAGTGTAATAAAGTCTTGTGTGTAGTACTGATACAAGCATCAGTGTAATAAAGTCTTGTGTGTAGTACTGATACAAGCATCAGTGTAATAAAGTCTTGTGTGTAGTACTGATACAAGCATCAGTGTAATAAAGTCTTGTGTGTAGTACTGATACAAGCATCAGTGTAATAAAGTCTTGTGTGTAGTACTGATACAAGCATCAGTGTAATAAAGTCTTGTGTGTAGTACTAATACAAGCATCAGTGTAATAAAGCCTTGTGTGTAGTACTGATACAAGCATCAGTGTAATAAAGTCTTGTGTGTAGTACTGATACAAGCATCAGTGTAATAAAGTCTTGTGTGTAGTACTGATACAAGCATCAGTGTAATAAAGTCTTGTGTGTAGTACTGATACAAGCGTCAGTGTAATGAAAGTACTGATACAAGCATCAGTGTAGTCTTGTGTGTAGTACTGATACAAGCATCAGTGTAATAAAGTCTTGTGTGTAGTACTGATACAAGCATCAGTGTAATAAAGTCTTGTGTGTAGTACTGATACAAGCGTCAGTGTAATAAAGTCTTGTGTGTAGTACTGATACAAGCATCAGTGTAATAAAGTCTTGTGTGTAGTACTGATACAAGCATCAGTGTAATAAAGTCTTGTGTGTAGTACTGATACAAGCATCAGTGTAATAAAGTCTTGTGTGTAGTACTGATACAAGCATCAGTGTAATCAGTGTAATAAAGTCTTGTGTGTAGTACTGATACAAGCATCAGTGTAATAAAGTCTTGTAGTACTGATACAAGCATCAGTGTAATAAAGTCTTGTGTGTAGTACTGATACAAGCATCAGTGTAATAAAGTCTTGTGTGTAGTACTGATACAAGCATCAGTGTAATAAAGTCTTGTGTGTAGTACTGATACAAGCATCAGTGTAATGAAGCCTTGTGTGTAGTACTGATACAAGCATCAGTGTAATAAAGTCTTGTGTGTAGTACTGATACAAGCATCAGTGTAATAAAGTCTTGTGTGTAGTACTGATACAAGCATCAGTGTAATAAAGTCTTGTGTGTAGTACTGATACAAGCATCAGTGTAATGAAGCCTTGTGTGTAGTACTGATACAAGCATCAGTGTAATAAAGTCTTGTGTGTAGTACTGATACAAGCATCAGTGTAATAAAGTCTTGTGTGTAGTACTGATACAAGCATCAGTGTAATAAAGTCTTGTGTGTAGTACTGATACAAGCATCAGTGTAATGAAGTCTTGTGTGTAGTACTGATACACTCATCAGTGTAATAAAGTCTTGTGTGTAGTACTGATACAAGCATCAGTGTAATAAAGTCTTGTGTGTAGTACTGATACAAGCATCAGTGTAATAAAGTCTTGTGTGTAGTACTGATACAAGCATCAGTGTAATAAAGTCTTGTGTGTAGTACTGATACAAGCATCAGTGTAATAAAGTCTTGTGTGTAGTACTGATACAAGCATCAGTGTAATAAAGTCTTGTGTGTAGTACTGATACAAGCATCAGTGTAATAAAGTCTTGTGTGTAGTACTGATACAAGCATCAGTGTAATAAAGTCTTGTGTGTAGTACTGATACAAGCATCAGTGTAATAAAGTCTTGTGTGTAGTACTGATACAAGCATCAGTGTAATAAAGTCTTGTGTGTAGTACTGATACAAGCATCAGTGTAATAAAGTCTTGTGTGTAGTACTGATACAAGCATCAGTGTAATAAAGTCTTGTGTGTAGTACTGATACAAGCATCAGTGTAATAAAGTCTTGTGTGTAGTACTGATACAAGCATCAGTGTAATGAAGCCTTGTGTGTAGTACTGATACAAGCATCAGTGTAATAAAGTCTTGTGTGTAGTACTGATACAAGCATCAGTGTAATAAAGTCTTGTGTGTAGTACTGATACAAGCATCAGTGTAATAAAGTCTTGTGTGTAGTACTGATACAAGCATCAGTGTAATGAAGCCTTGTGTGTAGTACTGATACAAGCATCAGTGTAATAAAGTCTTGTGTGTAGTACTGATACAAGCATCAGTGTAATAAAGTCTTGTGTGTAGTACTGATACAAGCATCAGTGTAATAAAGTCTTGTGTGTAGTACTGATACAAGCATCAGTGTAATAAAGTCTTGTGTGTAGTACTGATACAAGCATCAGTGTAATAAAGTCTTGTGTGTAGTACTGATACAAGCATCAGTGTAATAAAGTCTTGTGTGTAGTACTGATACAAGCATCAGTGTAATAAAGTCTTGTGTGTAGTACTGATACAAGCATCAGTGTAATAAAGTCTTGTGTGTAGTACTGATACAAGCATCAGTGTATAAAGTCTTGTGTGTAGTACTGATACAAGCATCAGTGTAATAAAGTCTTGTGTGTAGTACTGATACAAGCATCAGTGTAATAAAGTCTTGTGTGTAGTACTGATACAAGCATCAGTGTAATAAAGTCTTGTGTGTAGTACTGATACAAGCATCAGTGTAATAAAGTCTTGTGTGTAGTACTGATACAAGCATCAGTGTAATGAAGCCTTGTGTGTAGTACTGATACAAGCATCAGTGTAATAAAGTCTTGTGTGTAGTACTGATACAAGCATCAGTGTAATAAAGTCTTGTGTGTAGTACTGATACAAGCATCAGTGTAATAAAGTCTTGTGTGTAGTACTGATACAAGCATCAGTGTAATGAAGCCTTGTGTGTAGTACTGATACAAGCATCAGTGTAATAAAGTCTTGTGTGTAGTACTGATACAAGCATCAGTGTAATAAAGTCTTGTGTGTAGTACTGATACAAGCATCAGTGTAATAAAGTCTTGTGTGTAGTACTGATACAAGCATCAGTGTAATAAAGTCTTGTGTGTAGTACTGATACAAGCATCAGTGTAATGAAGCCTTGTGTGTAGTACTGATACAAGCATCAGTGTAATAAAGTCTTGTGTGTAGTACTGATACAAGCATCAGTGTAATAAAGTCTTGTGTGTAGTACTGATACAAGCATCAGTGTAATAAAGTCTTGTGTGTAGTACTGATACAAGCATCAGTGTAATAAAGTCTTGTGTGTAGTACTGATACAAGCATCAGTGTAATAAAGTCTTGTGTGTAGTACTGATACAAGCATCAGTGTAATAAAGTCTTGTGTGTAGTACTGATACAAGCATCAGTGTAATAAAGTCTTGTGTGTAGTACTGATACAAGCATCAGTGTAATAAAGTCTTGTGTGTAGTACTGATACAAGCATCAGTGTAATAAAGTCTTGTGTGTAGTACTGATACAAGCATCAGTGTAATAAAGTCTTGTGTGTAGTACTGATACAAGCATCAGTGTAATAAAGTCTTGTGTGTAGTACTGATACAAGCATCAGTGTAATAAAGTCTTGTGTGTAGTACTGATACAAGCATCAGTGTAATGAAGCCTTGTGTGTAGTACTGATACAAGCATCAGTGTAATAAAGTCTTGTGTGTAGTACTGATACAAGCATCAGTGTAATAAAGTCTTGTGTGTAGTACTGATACAAGCATCAGTGTAATAAAGTCTTGTGTGTAGTACTGATACAAGCATCAGTGTAATGAAGCCTTGTGTGTAGTACTGATACAAGCATCAGTGTAATAAAGTCTTGTGTGTAGTACTGATACAAGCATCAGTGTAATAAAGTCTTGTGTGTAGTACTGATACAAGCATCAGTGTAATAAAGTCTTGTGTGTAGTACTGATACAAGCATCAGTGTAATGAAGCCTTGTGTGTAGTACTGATACAAGCATCAGTGTAATAAAGTCTTGTGTGTAGTACTGATACAAGCGTCAGTGTAATAAAGTCTTGTGTGTAGTACTGATACAAGCATCAGTGTAATAAAGTCTTGTGTGTAGTACTGATACAAGCGTCAGTGTAATAAAGTCTTGTGTGTAGTACTGATACAAGCATCAGTGTAATAAAGTCTTGTGTGTAGTACTGATACAAGCATCAGTGTAATAAAGTCTTGTGTGTAGTACTGATACAAGCATCAGTGTAATAAAGTCTTGTGTGTAGTACTGATACAAGCATCAGTGTAATAAAGTCTTGTGTGTAGTACTGATACAAGCATCAGTGTAATAAAGTCTTGTGTGTAGTACTGATACAAGCATCAGTGTAATAAAGTCTTGTGTGTAGTACTGATACAAGCATCAGTGTAATAAAGTCTTGTGTGTAGTACTGATACAAGCATCAGTGTAATAAAGTCTTGTGTGTAGTACTGATACAAGCATCAGTGTAATAAAGTCTTGTGTGTAGTACTGATACAAGCATCAGTGTAATGAAGCCTTGTGTGTAGTACTGATACAAGCATCAGTGTAATAAAGTCTTGTGTGTAGTACTGATACAAGCATCAGTGTAATAAAGTCTTGTGTGTAGTACTGATACAAGCATCAGTGTAATAAAGTCTTGTGTGTAGTACTGATACAAGCATCAGTGTAATGAAGCCTTGTGTGTAGTACTGATACAAGCATCAGTGTAATAAAGTCTTGTGTGTAGTACTGATACAAGCGTCAGTGTAATAAAGTCTTGTGTGTAGTACTGATACAAGCATCAGTGTAATAAAGTCTTGTGTGTAGTACTGATACAAGCGTCAGTGTAATAAAGTCTTGTGTGTAGTACTGATACAAGCATCAGTGTAATAAAGTCTTGTGTGTAGTACTGATACAAGCATCAGTGTAATAAAGTCTTGTGTGTAGTACTGATACAAGCATCAGTGTAATAAAGTCTTGTGTGTAGTACTGATACAAGCATCAGTGTAATAAAGTCTTGTGTGTAGTACTGATACAAGCATCAGTGTAATAAAGTCTTGTGTGTAGTACTGATACAAGCATCAGTGTAATAAAGTCTTGTGTGTAGTACTGATACAAGCATCAGTGTAATAAAGTCTTGTGTGTAGTACTGATACAAGCATCAGTGTAATAAAGTCTTGTGTGTAGTACTGATACAAGCATCAGTGTAATAAAGTCTTGTGTGTAGTACTGATACAAGCATCAGTGTAATGAAGCCTTGTGTGTAGTACTGATACAAGCATCAGTGTAATAAAGTCTTGTGTGTAGTACTGATACAAGCATCAGTGTAATAAAGTCTTGTGTGTAGTACTGATACAAGCATCAGTGTAATAAAGTCTTGTGTGTAGTACTGATACAAGCATCAGTGTAATGAAGCCTTGTGTGTAGTACTGATACAAGCATCAGTGTAATAAAGTCTTGTGTGTAGTACTGATACAAGCATCAGTGTAATAAAGTCTTGTGTGTAGTACTGATACAAGCATCAGTGTAATAAAGTCTTGTGTGTAGTACTGATACAAGCATCAGTGTAATGAAGCCTTGTGTGTAGTACTGATACAAGCATCAGTGTAATAAAGTCTTGTGTGTAGTACTGATACAAGCGTCAGTGTAATAAAGTCTTGTGTGTAGTACTGATACAAGCATCAGTGTAATAAAGTCTTGTGTGTAGTACTGATACAAGCGTCAGTGTAATAAAGTCTTGTGTGTAGTACTGATACAAGCATCAGTGTAATAAAGTCTTGTGTGTAGTACTGATACAAGCATCAGTGTAATAAAGTCTTGTGTGTAGTACTGATACAAGCATCAGTGTAATAAAGTCTTGTGTGTAGTACTGATACAAGCATCAGTGTAATAAAGTCTTGTGTGTAGTACTGATACAAGCATCAGTGTAATAAAGTCTTGTGTGTAGTACTGATACAAGCATCAGTGTAATAAAGTCTTGTGTGTAGTACTGATACAAGCATCAGTGTAATAAAGTCTTGTGTGTAGTACTGATACAAGCATCAGTGTAATAAAGTCTTGTGTGTAGTACTGATACAAGCATCAGTGTGTTCCAGCTCTTAGTTCAGTATGAATCATACATTATAACTAGGCTTCCTGGCTGACAGGTCAGGCCAGATGTTTCTTCCAGTAGACTAAGTGTAACCTTTTTGCATTTGCTTGATGCTATCATCATCATCATCATCATCATCATCATCATCATCATCATCATCATCATCATCATCATCATCATCATCATCATCTTTGCATCATCTGCAAGCATTATAATAGAGGAAGAAATATATTATTAAAGTGACTCCGTGGTTCAAGTGGTAGAGGCTTCGGCTCACATCTGAAGGAAATGGGCTCGATCCCAGTACAAGTGGAAATGTTGGCTATGTTTTCTTCCACCTGTTGTTTGTGATCACATAGTAGGAAGTAGCTGGGTTTTAGCGGATTACCATAGGTCGCATCCTGGGGAAGAGGTCAGAAAACTGCTATTGGTGGGTTCGAGAAATATAGTCTTTGGAGTAATACACAACAGTTCTGTCCGGGTTTATTGAGAAATATTGTGTGAGGTCTGCCATCGCATCCTACCTCACTGATACCAACACTAACTGCCTCATGCCCTTCCCCAGGCAGGGACGCTGACCTACCACAGCTCAGGTGTCGCCGACCTGTGGAAGAATCAAACTCAAACTAAGATGTGACACTAGGTAAGGGTCTCTTATTTAACATACCATTGATCTGACATACCACTGAGCGGACCAGAGTGGAAGTCAGACATATTACAAGTACTGGGTTACTAGCACATCAGGTTAATAGTCTCAATAAAATCTTCCTCCCATCCCACGAATTTGACACAATTGCAAAAAAAAAAAAAATAAGTATAATAAATTATCGATTGGAACAATAAACAATATAAATGGTCATATTGTGTACACACACTCCAGACTCACTATATATTGTAGGAGGAGATCAGTGGTTGTGTAGTCTGTATGGGAGGAAGATCTGGCAGCAGTCTGCCACCTGCATTATCATTATTATTATTATTATTACTGATGTTTGGCTTTTGGTGAGTGTTGATGGAGATTATATGGAGGCTTCAGCCCCCCCCCTCCTCCCCTTGTCCCTTATGGAGCCACCGCTGCATACACAGTACCTGTAAATGTTTCATGTAGCGTGCCCCTCACCGCCCCTCCTCGTCCCGCCCCTCACCGCCCCTCCCCGACAAGCCCCTCCCCTCCCCGCCCCGCCCCTCCCCGCACCTCCTGGTGCTCAGGGGACACAAGGTGCTTGTCAAAAATGCTCGAGTCTCCTCTTATGTATACCAAATCCCTCGCATTTTTTGTGACGCCGACCACTGTAATCCCTAGTGTCTCTCGGGACACCACGCTCCTCTCTTCCTCTCCCATATATATATATATATATATATATATATATATATATATATATATATATATATATATATATATATATATATATATATATATATATATATATATATATACGTATATATATATATATATATATATAGTGAATGACTGGCTGAAGTACATGCTTTTGTGTGTGCATGTGTGTATGTGAGAGTGTATGTGTGTATGTGAGAGTGTATGTGTGTATGTTAGTTGTACTTACCTATTTGTGTGCGTATTAACCTGCAAGGCTCCAGGCGGACATCAACCAAATCTTTCAGTGGGCTGCAGAAAACAATATGAAGTTCAACGATGAGAAATTTCAATTACTCAGATATGGTAAACATGAGGAAATTAAATCTTCATCAGAGTACAAAACAAATTCTGGCCACAAAATAGAGCGAAACACCAACGTCAAAGACCTGGGAGTGATTATGTCGGAGGATCTCACCTTCAAGGACCATAACATTGTATCAATCGCATCTGCTAGAAAAATGACAGGATGGATAATGAGAACCTTCAAAACTAGGGAGGCCAAGCCCATGATGACACTCTTCAGGTCACTTGTTCTATCTAGGCTGGAATATTGCTGCACTCTAACAGCACCTTTCAAGGCAGGTGAAATTGCCGACCTAGAAAATGTACAGAGAACTTTCACGGCGCGCATAACGGAGATAAAACACCTCAATTACTGGGAGCGCTTGAGGTTTCTAAACCTGTATTCCCTGGAACGCAGGAGGGAGAGATACATGATTATTTACACCTGGAAAATCCTAGAGGGACTAGTACCGAACTTGCACACGAAAATCACTCACTACGAAAGCAAAAGACTTGGCAGACGATGCACCATCCCCCCAATGAAAAGCAGGGGTGTCACTAGCACGTTAAGAGACCATACAATAAGTGTCAGGGGCCCGAGACTGTTCAACTGCCTCCCAGCACACATAAGGGGGATTACCAACAGACCCCTGGCAGTCTTCAAGCTGGCACTGGACAAGCACCTAAAGTCAGTTCCTGATCAGCCGGGCTGTGGCTCGTACGTTGGTTTGCGTGCAGCCAGCAGCAACAGCCTGGTTGATCAGGCGCTGATCCACCAGGAGGCCTGGTCACAGACCGGGCCGCGGGGGCGTTGACCCCCGAAACTCTCTCCAGGTAAACTCCAGGTAAGTAACCATTCTACAGAATTCATTACCTTTGTAACTTGTGAGCTCATTACCTTTGTACCTAGTTCAGCTATCAAAACTTTGGGGGCCCAGTCCCTGGACCCATTACGTACCTCTGTAATCTGTAAATACCTTTGTAACTTGTCATGATTGTGACCAGACTTACCTGGAGTTCATTACCTTTGTAAATTGTGAGTTCATTACCTTTGTAAATTGTGAGTTCATTACCTTTGTAAATTGTGAGTTCATTACCTCTGTAAGTTGCTCAGCTATCAAAACTTTGGAGTCCAGTCCCTGGACCAATTATGTACCTCTGTAATCTTTTGACTACCGCCCACAGGATGGGTATGGGGTGCATAATAAACATATTAAACTAAACTAACTATACTTGCCTATATGTGACTACAGGGGTCGAGTCTTATCTCGTGATTCACTATCACCTAGCGTCGTGGATCTTGTCGTACCCAGTCTCAAAATTATGTACAGGAACCGGTGTTTGTCTTTATTACTTCTTCGGGAAGGTCATTCCGCTTTCCGACCACCCTGAAGCTGAAGAAATAATTCCTGACGTACTTCTGTTTCCCACCTTTCAAACGGCCTGTCTCTGTCTGCTCTATCAGTTTCCTTGAATATTTTGTATGTCGTTATCATATCTCCCATAGTCCTGTCCTCCTGGGTCGTTAGATTCAATTCTTTTAGTGTTTCCTCGTAGCTCATTTCCCTTAGCTCTGGAACTAGTCTTGTTCTATACTTATACATCTCACCCTTTCCAGTTTCTTAACATGCGTCCTCAGGTGTGGGTTATATACTGGTGCTGCGTACTCCAAGATGTGCCTGACTTATGTTGTGCAAAGCACACGGAATGATTTTGTATGTGTGTGTGTGTACTCACCGAGTTGTGGTTGCAGGTGTCAAATCATAGCTCCTGGCCCTGCCTCTTCACTGGTCGCTAATAGGTCTACTCTCTCCCTGCTCCATGATCTTTATCATACCTCTTCTTAAAGCTATGTATGGATCTTGCCTCCACTACATCACTCTTCCAGACTATTCCAGTTCCTGACAACTCTATGACTGAAGAAATACTTCCTAACATTCCCTTGGCTCATCTGAGTCTTCAGCTTCCAGTTGTGACCCTTTGTTGCTGTGTCACATCTCTGGAACATCCTGTCCCTATCCACCTTGTGAATTCCTTTCAGCGTTTTATAAGTAGTTATCATGTCCCCCGTATCCCTCCTGCCCTCCAGTGTCTTCAGGTCGATTTCCTTTAACCTCTCCTCGTAGGACATACCCCTAAGCTCCGGGACTAGTCTTGTTGCAAACCTTTGCACTTTCTCTAATTTCTTGTTGTCACATATTCCATCATTTCATTTACTGATTTTCCCACCAGTTCTCTTTCCAACCGAACCTCATGCAGGAAATACCTCATGCCTGTGTAGTCCCCTCTTTTGTAGTTTGGCTTCCCCCCCCTTCTACTCTTCCTGCTTCCCTCTTCACTTGTAGCTCTACTACGTAATCACTTGCTCCAAGGGGCTTTTCATATGTGATGTCCTCAATGTCTAAACTACTTAAGGTGAATATGACGTCCAGTCTTGCTGGTTGATTCTCTCCCCTCTCTCTCTGGTAGTATCCCTAACGTGTTGATGCATGAGGTTTTCCGGTACCACCTCCATCATCTTAGTCTCCCCGTTTCTGGACCCTCCATGCGTCTCCAGGTTTTCCCAGTCAATTTCCTTGTGACTGAAGTTACTCATAACTAGTAACTTTCCCCTGCCCACCTGGGCCCTTCCAGCCACCTCAGCTTGTGCATCAACCATGTGCTGTGTGTGTGTATGTGTGTGTGTATATGTGTGTGTGTACTCATATGTTTGTGGTTGCAGGGGCTGAGTCACAGCTCCTGGCGCCATGTGTGCTTGTTTGTGAGTATGTGTGTATGTGTGTGAGTGTATGTGTACTAACCTAAATGAGGCTGCACAGGTAGAGTCATAGCTCCTGGTCCCGCTTTTTCACTGTTCACAGCTAGGTCCACTCCCGGCTCCAAAAGCCTTATCGTACCTCTTCTTAAAGCTATGTATGGAACCTGGTTCTACTACACTCTCCAGATTGTTTCACTTCCTGACAACTCTAAGGCTGAAGAAATACTTCCTAACATCCCAATGATTCATCTGAGCTTTCAACTTCCAGCTGTGGCCTTTTGTTGCTGTATCCCACCTCTGAAACATTCTGCCCCTGTCCACCTTGTCAATTCCTCTCAGTATTTTTTTTGTGTGTGAGTGTTTGTATGTGTTTGTGTATATATTTGTGTGTGTGTGTGTGCGTGTGTTTGTGTGTGTGTGCGTGTGTGTGTAGTGTGTATGTGTGTGTACTCACCTATTTGTACTCACCTATTTGTGGTTGCAGGGGTCGAGTCCTAGCTCCTGGCCCCGCCTCTTCACCGGTTGCTACTAGACCCTCTCTCTCCCCGCTCCATGAGCTTTATCAAACCTCGTCTTAAAACTGTGTATGGTTCCTGCCTCCACTACGTCATTTTCTAGGCTATTCCACTGCCTTACAACTCTATGACTGAAGAAATACTTCCTACTATCTCTCTGACTCATTTGTGTCTTCAACTTCCAATTGTGGCCTCTTGTTTCTGTGTCCCCTCCCTGGAACATCCTGTCCTTGTCCACCTTGTCTATTCCACGCAGTATTTTATATGTCGTTATCATGTCTCCCCTGACCCTCCTGTCCTCCAGTGTCGTCAGGCCGATTTCCCTTAATCTTTCTTCATAGGACATTCCCCTTAGCTCTGGAACTAACCTTGTTGCAAACCTTTGTACTTTCTCTAGTTTCTTGACGTGCTTTATCAAGTGCGGGTTCCAAACAGGTGCTGCATACTCCAGTATGGGCCTGACATACACGGTGTACAGTGTCTTGAATGATTCCTTACTAAGGTGTCGGAATGCTGTTCTCAGGTTTGCCAGGCGCCCATATGCTGCAGCAGTTATCTGATTGATGTGTGCTTCCGGAGACATGCTCGGTGTTATACTCACCCCAAGATCTTTCTCCTTGAGTGAGGTTTGCAGTCTTTGGCCACCTAGCCTATACTCTGTCTGTGGTCTTCTGTGCCCTTCCCCTATCTTCATGACTTTGCATTTGGCAGGATTAAATTCGAGAAGCCATTTGCTGGACCAGGTGTCCAGTCTGTCCAGGTCTCTTTGAAGTCCTGCCTGGTCCTCATCAGATTTAATTCTCCTCATTAACTTCACATCATCTGCAAACAGGGACACTTCTGAGTCTAACCCTTCCGTCATGTCGTTCACATATACCAAAAATAGCACTGGTCCTAGGACCGACCCCTGTGGGACCCCGCTCGTCACAGGTGCCCACTGTGATACATCATTACGTACCATGACTCGTTGTTGCCTCCCTGTCAGGTATTCTCTGATCCATTGCAGTGCCCTTCCTGTTATATGCGCCTGATGCTCTAGCTTCTGCACTAATCTCTTGTGAGGAACTGTGTCAAAGGCCTTCTTGCAGTCCAAGAAGATGCAATCAACCCACCCCTCTCTCTCTTGTCTTACTTCTGTTATTTTATCATAAAACTCCAGAAGGTTTGTGACACAGGATTTGCCTTCCGTGAATCCGTGCTGGTTGGCATTTATACTCCTGTTCCGTTCCAGGTGCTCCACCACTCTCCTCCTGATAATCTTCTCCATAATTTTGCATACTATACACGTCAATGACACAGGTCTATAGTTTAGTGCCTCTTTTCTGTCTCCTTTTTTGAAAATGGGAACTACATTTGCTGTCTTCCATACCTCAGGTAGTTGCCCAGTTTCCAGGGATGTGTTGAAGATTGTGGTAAGTGGTACGCACAACATATCTGCTCCCTCTCTAAGGACCCATGGAGAGATGTTGTCCGGTCCCATTGCCTTTGAGGTATCGATGTCCCTTAGCAGTTTCTTCACCTCCTCCTCATCTGTATGTATGTCGTCCAACACTTGTTGGTGTATTCCTTGTTGGTGTCCCCATCTGGTCTGTCCCCCCAGAGTCCTTCCTGTCTCTACTGTAAATACTTCCTTAAATCTCGTGTTGAGCTCCTCACATACCTCTTGATCGTTTCTTGTGAGTTCTCCACCTTCTTTCCTCAGCCTTATCACCTGGTCCTTGACTGTTGTCTTCTTCCTAATGTGGCTATACAGCAGTTTCGGGTCAGATTTGACTTTCGATGCTATGTCGTTTTCATACTGTCTCTGGGCCTCCCTCCTTATCTGCGCATACTCGTTTCTGGCTCTTCTACTAATCTCCTTGTTTTCCTGGGTCCTATGCCTCCTGTACCTTTTCCATTCTCTGTTGCACTTAGCTTTTGCCTCCCTACACCTTCGGGTAAACCAAGGACTCGTCTTGGTCTTCCTATTATTTCTGTTTCCCTTGGGAACAAAACTTTCCTCTGCCTCCTTGCACTTTGTTGCCACATATTCCATCATCTCGTTTACTGATTTTCCTACCATTTCTCTTTCCCACGGAACCTCCTGCAGGAAGTTTCTCATACCTGTGTAGTCCCCCCTTTTATAGTTTGGCCTGTCCCCTTCAGTTCCTGTTACCTTCTCCACTTGTAACTCTACTATATAGTCAAAACTCAGAACCACATGATCGCTAGCTCCAAGGGGCCTCTCGTAAGTGATGTCCTCGATGTCTGAACTGCTCAGGGTGAACACAAGATCCAGTCTTGCTGGCTCATCCTCCCCTCTCTCTCTGGTTGTGTCCCTGACATGTTGATGCATGAGGTTTTCAAGTACCACATCCATCATCTTTGCTCTCCATGTTTCGGGACCCCCATGTGGCTCCAGGTTTTCCCAGTCGATCTCCCTGTGGTTGAAATCGCCCATTACCAGTAACTTTGCTCTGCTCGAGTGAGCTCTTCTTGCCACCTCAGCCAGTGTGTCCACCATCACCCTGTTGTTTTCTTCGTACTCCTCTCTTGGCCTCCTGCAGTTCTGTGGTGGGTTATACATCACTCCAATGACTACTTTATGTTCTCCGGACTGAATTGTACCTACAATGTAGTCTCTTTCTCCAATCATGTCCATGCCTTCCATTTCCTCAAATCCCCATTGGTGTTTTATGAGCAGTGCAACCCCTCCTCCCCCTCTACTCCTTCTATCTTTCCTCAGGATCTGATATCCTGTTGGGAAGATTGTGTCTGTTATTATCTCAGCGAGTTTTGTTTCTGTGACTGCTATGATGTCTGGGGATTTTTCACTGATTCTTTCATTCCACTCCTCATGTTTATTCATTATTCCATCCGCATTTGTGTACCAAACCTTTAGTTTCTTTTCTATCATTGTGGTCATGCAAGTATATTGGGGTTGGGGGAGGGAGAGCCTTGGTGGGGGCCTATATGGGGCTGTGGTGTAGGTGGGGTATGTGTTGATGGGGGTGGGGTCAGAATGCCCATAAGGGACAGCTGTTGGGGTGAGGTTTGTGATATGGGGGTTGGTGGCAGAGGGAACAGTGAGTGGGTTGGAGTATAGGTTGCTCAGTTGTGTTGGGAATGTCGCGGGTGGGTGGGGTCTTTTGGTGGGAGATTCTGTGGGGTGTGTTTGCCCTTCCTCCTGTGTCTGGGTCCTGCTCATTTTCATTGCTCTCTTTCCTCCTTGCGTCTCTGTACCCTCTCTTTCAGTGTAGTCCTTTCTTCTTGTGTTCTGTCGCGGTCGAGGTATACTCTCTGGTACCCTCTTTGTCTCTCAGTCTTGCTTTCTCTTGCAGAATCCTGATTCGAACTGATTCTTCCTTGAAAGTTACTCTGACAGGCCGTATCCTTCCACTCCGCAAACCACCCAATTCCCCTCTGAAAATTTGTCACCTGGGCATATTGCCCTCCCCTATTGTTTTCATGATGCCTTCAATCATTTTTTTCTCCTCCTGTTTTATTTCTTCAAAGTTGGCCCCCTGGCTTCTTGGAGCCCGTACACGAAAAACTGACCTCGCCCTTTCCTCCTCCCACTGAGTCTCCATCTGCTTCCTCTGAGGCATTCTGTTTCCCTTCCATTGACATGTTCTTGCCTTCAGTCCCTGTCATATCTGAAACATCTATTTTCCTCAGTGGACTTGTCTTTCCCTGGCTAGCTGTCCCTTGCTACTGCAGTTGGCTGTTAGAACTTCCCTGCATAATAACAAACCTTTCTGCCATTTTCTTCGGACCTGTCGCTTGATCTAGTGTGCTCACTCGTCCTTTTCCCTGGAATCCCAATGTGGGTCTGATAGGGTCCTTCTGGGCATGCATGTCTCCGCTTGTTGCTTTACCATCCCCTTGTCTGCGCCCTCGACTCCTGGAATTTCCATCATTGTTCTTCAGACCTGTCGCTTGATCTCAGTGTGCTCGCCTGCCTTTCCCTGGCCCCTACGTGGGTCTGATAGGGCCTTCCTGTATGGCATAGTTCCCCGCTTGTTGCTTACCTATCCCCTTGTCTGGCGCCTGACTGACTTTGAATTTCCTGATGTCACGCCTGAATTGTCATTTGTCATCTCCCTGGAACTTGTTTCAGGCTTTTGCAGCTCTCTTCTAAGCACTGTATCCCCTAGCTTCTGGGCTGCTAAGGCCTGTACTTCCCTCCCACTTCCCTGCACCTTCTTCAAGCTATCCGGGCCTCCTCCATTTTCTTTCTTACCTAAGCTCTACTATCTTCCTTCCCACCCCTTCCCCTTTCCTCCCTTTTGGAGCCTAACTAACCCCAGTCTTTCCCTCCCTGGTTCTTCTAACCAGATCTCTGGTTTTCCTGTCCCCTCTAAGGCCACCCATATTTTTTTTTTTTTTTTTTTTTTTTTTTTTTTTTTTTTTTTTTTTTTTTTGTTACCGCAGACAGAAGGCTAGAGGAGGGGGTGTAATGGGGGTGAGAGGGCAGGTAGAGAGGAGTGGAGAGAGAGGGTAGAAAGAGGGAGAGAGAGGAGAGAGGAAAGGGCATAAGAGGGAGGGGAGAGAGGAGAGAGTATAGGGGTGAGGGGTAAGACCAATGGGGGAGAGAGAGACAGATGGGGAGGGGTGCAGAGTGTGAGGGAGAGGGGAGAGGAGAGGGAGAGGGGAGAGGGAAGAGAGGAGAGGGAGAAAAGGTGAGGGGCGAGGGAAAGGCTATGAGAGAGAGAAATGGAGAGATGGAGAGAGGTGAGCCTTATAGAGAGAGGAGGGTGGAGAGATTAAGGGTTATGGGAGTGGGAGGGAGGGAGAGGGAGGGAGAGAGAGGGAGGGAGAGAGGAGGAAGGAAGAGAGAGAGAGAGAGAGAGAGAGAGAGAGAGGGAGGGAGAGAGAGGAGGAGAGAGAGGAGAGAGAGGAGGAGGGAGAGAGAGGAGAGATAGAGAGAGGGAGTGAGAGGAGGGAGAGAGGAGGGGGGAGGAGGGAGGGAGAGGAGAGGGGAGGGGGAGAGAGAGGGGGAGAGAGAGAGGAGGGGAAGGGGCAGGAGGGAGGGGAGAGAGAGAGGGAGGGGAGGCGAGAGAGGAGGAGAGAGAGGGGAGGGAGAGAGAGAGGGAGAGAGAGGGAGAGAAGGCTAGCGAGGGAGAGGGAGAGAGGAGGGAGAGAGGAGAGGGAGAGAGGGAGAGGGAGAGGGAGGAGAGGAGAGGGAGAGGGAGAGGCAGGAGGGGAGAGTGGGAGGGAGAGAAGGCGGAGAGAAGGAGGGAGAGGAGGGAGAGGGAGAGGAGGAGGGAGGAGAGAGAGGGGAGAGAGGGGAGGGAGGGGAGAGAAGGAGAGAGAGAGGGAGAGAGAGAGGGAGAGAGGGAGAGAAGGCGGAAGAGAAGGCGGAAGGAGAGAGAAGGAGGGAGAGGGAGAGGGGAGAGGAGAGAGAGGGGAGAGGAGAGGAGGGGAGAGAGAGGAGAGGGAGGAGAGGGGAGGAGGAGAGAAGGGAGGAGAAGGAGGGAGGAGGAGAGGAGAGGGAGGAGGGAGAGAGAGGAGGGAGAAGGAGAGAGAGGGAGAGAGAGAGGGAGAGAGAGAGGGAGAGAGAGAGGGAGAGAGAGAGGATAGAAGGAAGGGAGGAGGAGAGAGGAGGGAGGAGAGGAGAGGGAGAGAGGGAGAGGAGAGAGAGAGGGAGAAGAGAGAGGGAGAGGAGAGAGAGAGGAGGTAGAGGAGAGGAGGGAGGAGGGAGAGCGAGGCTGAGGAGAGGGAGAGGAGGAGAGAGAGGAGAGGGAGAGAGAGAGTGGGAGAGAGAGAGAGAGAGAGAGAGAGAGAGAGAGAGAGAGAGAGAGAGAGAGAGAGACAGAGAGAGAGGGAGAGAGAGAGAGAGAGAGAGAGAGAGAGAGAGAGAGGGAGAGAGAGAGACAGAGAGAGTGAGAGTGCAGAGAGGAGAGTGGCGGGAGAGAGAGAGAGAGATGCTGTGGGAGAGAGAGAGAGAGAGAGAGAGAGAGAGAGAGATGCTGTGGGAGAGAGAGAGAGCGGAGAGAGGAGAGAGAGGGGAGGAGCGAGAGAGAGAGAGAGAGGGGAGAGGAAGGGGAGAGAGGAGAGGGAGGGAGGAGAGGAGGGAGGAGAGGGAGAGAGGGAGAGGAGAGGGAGAGAGAGAGAGGGAGAGAGGAGAGAGAGAGGAGAGAGCGAGGAGCAGGAGAGAGAGAGAGAGAGCAGGTGAGAGAGAGAGAGGAGAGAGGGAGCGAGGAGAGAGAGAGAGAGGAGGAGAGGGAGGAGAGGGAGAGAGGGAGGAAGAGGAGGGAGAGAGAGGGGAGAGAGAGGGAGAGAGAGGGGAGAGAGAGGGAGGAGAGGGAGGAGAGAGGAGAGGAGGGGAGAGAGAGAGGGAGAGAGGGAGAGAGAGAGAGAGAGAGAGAGGGGGAGAGAGAGAGAGAGAGAGAGAGAGAGAGAGAGAGAGAGAGAGAGAGAGAGAGAGAGAGAGAGAGAGAGGGAGAGTGAGGGAGAGAGAGGGAGGAGAGAGATAGAGAGGGGAGAGAGGGAGAGAGGGGAGGGAGAGGAGGGAGAGAGGAGGGAGAGGGAGGGAGAGGGAGGGGGAGAGAGAGAGAGAGAGAGAGAGAGAGAGAGAGAGAGAGAGAGAGAGAGAGAGAGAGGAGAGAGAGAGAGAGAGAGAGAGAGAGAGAGAGGAGAGAGAGAGGGAGAGAGAGAGAGAGAGAGAGAGAGAGGAGAGAGAGAGGAGGCTGAGAGAGGGGAGAGGGAGAGGGGAGAGGGAGGGGAGAGAGAGGGGAGAGAGGGAGGGAGAGAGGGAGGGGGAGAGGGAGGGAGAGAGGGAGAGAGAGGGGAGGAGGAGGAGGGAGAGAGGGAGGGAGAGGAGAGGAGGGGAGAGGGAGAGAGGAGAGAGAGGAGAGAGAGAGAGAGAGAGAGAGAGAGAGAGAGAGAGAGAGAGAGAGAGAGAGAGAGAGAGAGAGAGAGAGAGAGAGAGTGCGATATAGAGGAGAGGAGAGAGAGAGAGAGAGAGAGAGAGAGAGAGAGAGAGAGAGAGAGAGAGAGAGAGAGAGAGAGAGAGAGAGAGAGTGGGAGAGAGAGAGAGGAGAGGAGAGAGAGAGAGAGAGAGAGAGAGAGAGAGAGAGAGAGAGAGAGAGAGAGTGGAGTGAGTGAGTGAAGAGGATCGGAGGTAATGGATCGGGAGTAGGGGAGGGCGGGAGGCGAGGAAGGAGTAGGGAGGGAGGGTCTGTGGGGGTCCCTGGGGGTGGGCGGTCAGATCCCATCCAAGGATCAGCTGGGGTGTGTACCCTCACCTAGATGTGGCTCTCAGGGGTCGAGACCCAGCCCCCGGCCCCGCAGTGTGTATGTGTGTGCGCTATGTCAGGTGTGTGTGGTGGGCACGCTAGTTTGTTTATATGTCCCAGAAATACAACTCACTTCTGGGTGTGTACCTCGTAATACTAATGAGATACCTCATTAACACTGAGAGTAAGTTCCTATAATTATAATACTAAGGCGTGGGTGTTAACAAGTCACTCCTTTCTACTACCTTTTTACTACATGTGTACCCAATACTTGCTTCTCAGATTGTACTGTCTTTGTGTCCTAAAACATTATCTCTCGAAACTGTTGTCAGGGCTGTAGTCCCATTAGTCCTTGCTCCTACAAATTTTATCTTCCTACTACTGCTAGGTGTTGTGTGTATGATAATCGCCCTGGAGCAGGTTTAAGATAGCCAGCTACCAGTGTCCGCCGGGCCGGTTCTACCCTCAGACTTCCCGCCACCACAAACAAGTGATTTGTACGTTACTCAGAGGGGACGTCCATCCAGATGCCTGATGTACGATGCTCGCTGTACGATGCTCGTTGTATGATGACTCGTGTGTGTGTGTGTGTGTGTGTGTGTGTGTGTGTGTGTGTGTGTGTGTGTGTGTGTGTGTGTGTGTGTGTGTGTGTGTGTGTGTGTGTGTGTGTGTGTGTGTGTGTAGTGTGCCAAACACTGGTCAGGTTAACGTGTCAATACATGTGTCACTGACTCCTGGTATGCAAACATGTGAGAGTTTTATTACTTTTCTCATGTTCATGTCGGTGTACTGGGGTGTAGGTGACCTGTGTGTACTGGGGTGTAGGTGACCTGTATGTGCTGGGGTGTAGGTGACCTGTGTGTACTGGGGTGTAGGTGACCTGTGTGTACTGGGGTGTAGGTGACCTGTGTGTACTGGGGTGTAGGTGACCTGTGTGTACTGGGGTGTAGGTGACCTGTGTGTACTGGGGTGTAGGTGACCTGTGTGTACTGGGGTGTAGGTGACCTGTGTGTACTGGGGTGTAGGTGACCTATGTGTACTGGGGTGTAGGTGACCTGTGTGTACTGGGGTGTAGGTGACCTGTGTGTACTGGGGTGTAGGTGACCTGTGTGTACTGGGGTGCTGGTGGCCTGTGTGTACTGGGGTGTAGGTGACCTGTGTGTACTGGGGTGCTGGTGGCCTGTATGTACTGGGGTGCTGGTGGCCTGTGTATACTGGGGTGTAGGTGACCTGTGTGTACTGGGGTGCTGGTGACCTGTGTGTACTGGGGTGCTGGTGGCCTGTGTGTACTGGGGTGCTGGTGGCCTGTGTGTACTGGGGTGCTGGTGGCCTGTGTGTACTGGGGTGCTGGTGGCCTGTGTGTACTGGGGTGCTGGTGACCTGTGTGTACTGGGGTGCTGGTGGCCTGTATGTACTCACTGATTTATGCTTGCGGGGGTTTAGTCCTGGCTCCTGCAGTATGACAAGAAAACTATCTTGCATGATGGTGTATGACAGGAAAACTATCTTGCATGATGGTGTATGACAAGAAAACTATCTTGTATGATGGTGTATGACAGGAAAACTATCTTGTATGATGGTGTACGACAGGAAAACTATCTTGCATGATGGTGTATGACAGGAAAACTATCTTGCATGATGGTGTATGACAGGAAAACTATCTTGTATGATGGTGTATGACAGGAAAACTATCTTGCATGATGGTGTATGACAGGAAAACTATCTTGCATGATGGTGTATGACAGGAAAACTATCTTGCATGATGGTGTATGACAGGAAAACTATCTTGCATGATGGTGTATGACAGGAAAACTATCTTGCATGATGGTGTATGACAGGAAAACTATCCTGCATGATGATGTATGACAGGAAAACTATCTTGCATGATGGTGTATGACAGGAAAACTATCTTGCATGATGGTGTATGACAGAAAAACTATCTTGCATGATGGTGTATGACAGGAAAACTATCTTGTATGATGGTGTATGACAGGAAAACTATCTTGCATGATGGTGTATGACAGGAAAACTATCTTGCATGATGGTGTATGACAGGAAAACTATCTTGCATGATGGTGTATGACAGGAAAAGTATCCTGCATGATGATGTATGACAGGAAAACTATCTTGCACGATGATGTATGACAGGAAAACTATCTTGCATGATGGTGTATGACAGGAAAACTATCTTGTATGATGGTGTATGACAGAAAAACTATCTTGCATGATGGTGTATGACAGGAAAACTATCTTGCATGATGGTGTATGACAGAAAAACTATCTTGCATGATGGTGTATGACAGGAAAACTATCTTGCATGATGGTGTATGACAGGAAAACTATCTTGCATGATGGTGTATGACAGGAAAACTACCTTGCATGATGGTGTATGACAGGAAAACTGTCATGCATGATGGTGTATGACAGGAAAACTATCTTGCATGATGGTGTATGACAGGAAAACTATCTTGTATGATGGTGTATGACAGGAAAACTATCTTGCATGATGGTGTATGACAGGAAAACTATTTTGCATGATGGTGTATGACAGGAAAACTATCTTGCATGATGGTGTATGACAGGAAAACTATCTTGCGTGATGGTGTATGACAGGAAAACTATCTTGCATGATGGTGTATGACAGGAAAACTAACTTGCATGATGGTGTATGACAGGAAAACTATCTTGCATGATGGTGTATGACAGGAAAACTATCTTGCATGATGGTGTACGACAGGAAAACTATCTTGCAAGATGGTGTATGACAGGAAAACTATCTTGCATGATGGTGTATGACAGGAAAACTATCTTGCATGATGGTGTATGACAGGAAAATTATCTTGCATGATGGTGTATGACAGGAAAACTATCTTGCATGATGGTGTATGACAGGAAAACTATCTTGCATGATGGTGTATGACAGGAAAACTATCTTGCATGATGGTGTATGACAGGAAAACTATCTTGCATGATGGTGTATGACAGGAAAACTATCTTGCATGGTGGTGTATGACAGGAAAACTATCTTGCGTGATGGTGTATGACAGGAAAACTATCTTGCATGATGGTGTATGACAGGAAAACTATATTGCATGATGGTGTATGACAGGAAAACTATCTTGCATGATGGTGTATGACAGGAAAACTATCTTGCATGATGGTGTATGACAGGAAAACTATCTTGCATGATGGTGTATGACAGGAAAACTATCTTGCATGATGGTGTATGACAGGAAAACTATCTTGCATGATGGTGTATGACAGGAAAACTATCTTGCATGATGGTGTATGACAGAAAAACTATCTTGTATGATGGTGTATGACAGAAAAACTATCTTGCCTGATGGTGTATGACAGGAAAACTATCTTGCATGATGGTGTATGACAGAAAAACTATCTTGCATGATGGTGTATGACAGGAAAACTATCTTGCATGATGGTGTATGACAGGAAAACTATCTTGCATGATGGTGTATGACAGGAAAACTACCTTGCATGATGGTGTATGACAGGAAAACTGTCATGCATGATGGTGTATGACAGGAAAACTATCTTGCATGATGGTGTATGACAGGAAAACTATCTTGTATGATGGTGTATGACAGGAAAACTATCTTGCATGATGGTGTATGACAGGAAAACTATTTTGCATGATGGTGAATGACAGGAAAACTATCTTGCATGATGGTGTATGACAGGAAAACTATCTTGCATGATGGTGTATGACAGGAAAACTATCTTGCATGATGGTGTATGACAGGAAAACTAACTTGCATGATGGTGTATGACAGGAAAACTATCTTGCATGATGGTGTATGACAGGAAAACTATCTTGCATGATGGTGTATGACAGGAAAACTATCTTGCAAGATGGTGTATGACAGGAAAACTATCTTGCATGATGGTGTATGACAGGAAAACTATCTTGCATGATGGTGTATGACAGGAAAATTATCTTGCATGATGGTGTATGACAGGAAAACTATCTTGCATGATGGTGTATGACAGGAAAACTATCTTACATGATGGTGTATGACAGGAAAACTATCTTGCATGATGGTGTATGACAGGAAAACTATCTTGCATGATGGTGTATGACAGGAAAACTATCTTGCATGATGACAGTATCTTGCGTGATGGTGTATGACAGGAAAACTATCTTGCATGATGGTGTATGACAGGAAAACTATATTGCATGATGGTGTATGACAGGAAAACTATCTTGCATGATGGTGTATGACAGGAAAACTATCTTGCATGATGGTGTATGACAGGAAAACTATCTTGCATGATGGTGTATGACAGGAAAACTATCTTGCATGATGGTGTATGACAGGAAAACTATCTTGCATGATGGTGTATGACAGGAAAACTATCTTGCATGATGGTGTATGACAGGAAAACTATCTTGCATGATGGTGTATGACAGGAAAACTATCTTGCATGGTGGTGTATGACAGGAAAACTATCTTGCGTGATGGTGTATGACAGGAAAACTATCTTGCATGATGGTGTATGACAGGAAAACTATCTTGCATGATGGTGTATGACAGGAAAACTATCTTGCATGATGGTGTATGACAGGAAAACTATCTTGCATGATGGTGTATGACAGGAAAACTATCTTGCATGATGGTGTATGACAGGAAAACTATCTTGTATGATGGTGTATGACAGAAAAACTATCTTGCATGATGGTGTATGACAGGAAAACTATCTTGTATGATGGTGTATGACAGGAAAACTATCTTGCATGATGGTGTATGACAGGAAAACTATCTTGTATGATGGTGTATGACAGGAAAACTATCTTGCATGATGATGTATGACAGGAAAACTATCTTGCATGATGGTGTATGACAGGAAAACTATCTTGCATGTTGGTGTATGACAGGAAAACTATCTTGCATGATGGTGTATGACAGGAAAACTATCTTGCATGATGGTGTATGACAGGAAAAGTATCTTGCATGATGGTGTATGACAGGAAAACTATCTTGCAAGATGGTGTATGACAGGAAAACTATCTTGCATGATGGTGTATGACAGGAAAACTATCTTGCATGGTGGTGTATGACAGGAAAACTATCTTGCATGATGGTGTATGACAGAAAAACTATCTTGCATGATGGTGTATGACAGGAAAACTATCTTGCATGATGGTGTATGACAGAAAAACTATCTTGCATGATGGTGTATGACAGGAAAACTATCTTGCATGGTGGTGTATGACAGGAAAACTATCTTGCATGATGGTGTATGACATGTAAACTATCTTGCATGATGGTGTATGACAGGAAAACTATCTTGTATGATGGTGTATGACAGGAAAACTATTTTGCATGATGGTGTATGACAGGAAAACTATCTTGCATGATGGTGTATGACAGGAAAACTATCTTGCATGATGGTGTATGACAGGAAAACTATCTTGCATGGTGTATGACAGGAAAACTATCTTGCATGATGGTGTATGACAGGAAAACTATCTTGCATGATGGTGTATGACAGGAAAACTATCTTGCATGATGGTGTATGACAGAAAAACTATCTTGTATGATGGTGTATGACAGGAAAACTATCTTGTATGATGGTGTATGACAGGAAAACTATCTTGCATGATGGTGTATGACAGGAAAACTATCTTGCGTGAAGGAGTGTCATATTAAAGCATTTTATTCAATGGGACTTCATGTTATCAGTCGATTTCCAAGTCGAGTCGAGTCTTGACGAGTCATACAGAGTATTACCGAGCATACACACATACACGTATATACACACATAATTATGGTGTGCTCAAACCCCACTCATGGTATGGTTTGTTTGCAATCGTGTCATTACGATTTCGTGAGTCAAGTATCACGAAATTATCTTGAAGTGTCTATAGCACAATATGCCAAGTATAGAATAAGTTTATATAAGTATAATAAGATACTACAAGCTGTATAGGAGTTTATCTCCTTTAATTACTTTCTGAGTAATTTGTGTATATCTGCACTTTGCTTTATACACAAGCATGATAGTCAGGTCTCAGGGTATTTAGAACAAGTAATGAGGAAAGAGTGTTAGTTAAAATTAAACTGTGTTAGGTGGTAGTTTCCACAAGCTTGAGAACAACAAGTATGGCAAACAGTTCAGTTGGAAAAGTGGAGGCGCAATTACTGATTCTGATACATCTCTGTATTACAGTACCATCAGGATGCTTTACGATAACAGCACTTCCCGCTCTTCCACTGTCAAAGTTAAGGGAACCATCGATCACTTTCCCCACCCCAGGTGAACTTCTCCAGAGTTTACTTTCTGAATGTTGGCAGAGTTAACTGAGGGTGTTAGTGAGTGTTAGTGAGCACTTGGTGACCAAACATCTGAGTTAACATACCGTATAGAGAATTTTCTACATCATCATGGCCTGGGAATCTACTTCAACTACCACCCAAGTTACCCATTTTGTTTGGGTCTAACATTATCTTTTTGTAAACAGCAAATGTAGCCAATACAATTATTACTTGTATATTAATTTAAGTGGACATGGTACTGTTCTAATAATTTTCCTACAATAATATCAAGAAAACCATTAATCAATAAAAACTTAAAATTTGTCATATTGTAGCTTATTTTTTTTTTTTTTTTGGTGTCGGGCTAATATTATATTGGTGGGTCAATGTATTCGGTTAGGGCCAAGCTGGCATCAGTAAGGTGGGAACCACTTCGGTCCTGGGGCTTCCATTTAGTATAACTCTCTGTTAGCCCTAGAGTCATTTGTATAGTCAATGGTTAAGCCTTCGCTTGTTGAAGTCTATGATTTGGATTGGGGAAATAGGGAGGTGAAGGCAATTTCCTGTGGTGCATGAATACTAATCTTCCTATACATTCTATTCACGAGCCCTGCGCGCCGATGGACTCTCCTCAGAACCCACTACCTCTTACGGACAACACCTCTGTACCCTGACCCATTTGATACCTCTGACCTTGATCCCGGCTTCACCTTCGACGCAAAGTCGATTTTCAGATCGCTCGCACTTCCCATGACAATGACCTGTAGCCACCGTCCAAAAGACTTTAATACAAACTAGGCGGTCCCGATACTGTCTGACATACGTTCTCACTCTCAGCCAAAGAAACCCGCTACCGGGAAACTTCTTTCCCTACAACACTTACTTCGAAAGCAGTCTTGGACAAAATTCTTTTCCCCTCCAGCCAGCAAGTACAAAGTGCTTTGCCACGTGCAAAACACTCATGAGACATATTGGCCAAAAGATATGTTTCATGCCCATGACACGGGGGTCGTCCCACAATTACTAAAAACAACAGACATAGCCCCACTCCACAAAGGGGGCAGTAAAGCAACAGCAAAGAACTACAGACCGATAGCACTAACATCCCATATCATAAAAATCTTTGAAAGGGTCCTAAGAAGCAAGATCACCACCCATCTAGAAACCCATCAGTTACACAACCCAGGGCAACATGGGTTTAGAACAGGTCGCTCCTGTCTGTCTCAACTATTGGATCACTACGACAAGGTCCTAAATGCACTAGAAAACAAAAAGAATGCAGATGTAATATATACAGACTTTGCAAAAGCCTTCGACAAGTGTGACCATGGCGTAATAGCGCACAAAATGCGTGCTAAAGGAATAACAGGAAAAGTCGGTCGATGGATCTATAATTTCCTCACTAACAGAACACAGAGAGTAGTCGTCAACAGAGTAAAGTCCGAGGCAGCTACGGTGAAAAGCTCTGTTCCACAAGGCACAGTACTCGCTCCTATCTTGTTCCTCATCCTCATATCCGACATAGACAAGGATGTCAGCCACAGCACCGTGTCTTCCTTTGCAGATGACACCCGAATCTGCATGACAGTGTCTTCCATTGCAGACACTGCAAGGCTCCAGGCGGACATCAACCAAATCTTTCAGTGGGCTGCAGAAAACAACATGAAGTTCAACGATGAGAAATTTCAATTACTCAGATATGGTAAACACGAGGAAATTAAATCTTCATCAGAGTACAAAACAAATTCTGGCCACAAAATAGAGCGAAAATCAACGTCAAAGACTTGGGAGTGATCATGTTGGAGGATCTCACCTTCAAGGACCATAACATTGTATCAATCGCATCTGCTAGAAAAATGACAGGATGGATAATAAGAACCTTCAAAACTAGGGATGCCAAGCCCATGATGACACTCTTCAGGTCACTTGTTCTATCTAGGCTGGAATATTGCTGCACACTAACAGCACCTTTCAAGGCAGGTGAAATTGCTGACCTAGAAAATGTACAGAGAACCTTCACGGCGCGCATAACGGCGATAAAACACCTCAATTACTGGGAGCGCTTGAGGTTCCTAAACCTGTATTCCCTGGAACGCAGGCGGGAGAGATACATGATTATATACACCTGGAAAATCCTAGAGGGACTAGTACCAAACTTGCACACAAAAATCACTCACTACGAAAGCAAAAGACGTGGCAGACGATGCAACGTCCCCCCAATAAAAAGCAGGGGTGTCACTAGCACGTTAAGAGACCATACAATAAGTGTCAGGGGCCCGAGACTGTTCAACTGCCTCCCAGCATACATAAGGGGGATTATCAACAGACCCCTGGCAGTCTTCACGCTGGCACTGGACAAGCACCTAAAGTCGGTTCCTGATCAGCCGGGCTGTGGCTCGTACGTTGGTTTGCGTGCAGCCAGCAGTAACAGCCTGGTTGATCAGGCTCTGATCCACCAGGAGACCTGGTCACAGACCGGGCCGCGGGGGCGTTGACCCCCGGAACTCTCTCCAGGTAAACTCCAGGTACCCATATCCACTCTTTAAACGACGTTTCAGTTACTTCTTACATTCCTTTCTCACCTCGAGCTGTGGAACTGTCTTCATCCTACATATTATAATACAGCAAGAATTTATACAAAGTGGCCTGGACATTCACGAGCAACTTGAGTTCTAAAATCTCCCTTCACCAAAGTAGAAAGTTTTATCCGCCCTGTCAAACATAAACGTTATCTAAACGGTGTAGCTAAACTAACTTTCAGCTGCCAAGATTTACCATCCTTGGTTTATACAACGGAACAAAGTTTACGGGTACACATATTGCAGATCAGCAAAATGCACCATCTACGGCCTGGTCACAGACCGAGCCGCGGGGGCGTTGATCCCCGAAACTCTCTCCAGGTATCTCCAGGTATACAATGCAGTTGATCATAATAATCCACCATGCGGCCAATCGTCATTAATAATAATAATAATAATAATAATAATAATAATAATAATAATAATAATAATAATAATAATAATAATAATAATATATCTTTATTTACTACAAGTACATGTACAAGGTATACAGACCATAGCTGACATCAATAACATACTACTATATAGAAAGCCGCTTGTTATGCAGAGCATTTCGGGCAAATTAGGTCAGTTTTGTCCCAGGATGCGACCCACACCAGTCGACTAACACCCAGGTACCCATTTTACTGATGAGTGAACATGGACAACCGGTATAAGGAAACGTCTAATGTTTCCACTCCTTCGCCGGGAATCGAACCCGGACACTAACCGTACGAAGCGAGAGCTTTTGCCACCAGACCACGGGGCACCATTAGATTAGATTTAACTATGGAGAACCACATCCTGCATGTTCCTGCTGCTCAGTTCTTTTATGATTAAACGAATTTCCCTGTCTCAGAGAGGCTTATAACACACTGTGGAAGTGACTCTGCTCCATCTACAAGGTTACCACAGCATCCCTGCTTCAGGACTACCCGATGTCCACAACACCTTGTTGAAACCTCTCCTACAGTCACCAGTGAATTCATCCTTTATGAAATCCTCATCTCTGACGTTCCTACCTCTATGCCACCTCCCATTCTTGCTACTTCGATCTTTTCCGTTTCACATGTTTCACTGCCAACATAGCACTGCAGTAACACTTTAAGGTGGGAGGCGTATTTGTCCTTCCGATGACCTGTTTATGTACGACAAGTTGAGAAGATAGTTTGCCTAAACTGAAAATTCTTGATATATGTTCGATTGCATTGTGTGCATGGTTTAAAGCAACCTCCAGGCATCTGCATCGTGCTTCATCTATTTTCTTTATGACCAACGGGGCGTTCTTCCAAGACATCAGGTGTGAAGCCGAGTCCCTATGTATTACGTAGAGGTTATTCATGTTGGGAGTCATGTAGGTATGCTGGTGTTCTTTCAACCTGATCTGTAGGTTACGGGACATATCTCATACGTATTTCTGGTCACACTAGTGTTCTTGCAAGGTTCACAACATGAATAATGCCTGAATGATTCAAGAGGCCAGGCCTCACAGATGGTGGTTTTTGGAAGAACTCGTAGCTGGTCAGAAAGGAAATGGATAAAACGCGATGCAGATGCCCGGGAGCTGCAGTAATCCATATACTAAATACAATCCAACAAAACCTAGTTTTCAGTTTAGCCAAACCTTCAGCCTAACTCGTTGTACATAACCAGGTCATGGGAAGGACGGGTAGGTCTCCTAGATGGAAATAAATGGTATAAAATACCGACACAATGGAAAAATAAACGCATAAGCAGTATAATGTGACCCTTTATTGACAACGTTTCGCTCACACAGTGGGCTTTATCAAGTCACAAACAGATCTGACTCACGAAATCGTAATTACACGATTGCAAACAAACCATACCACAGGCAGGGTAGGTCTCCTGCAGTGCTCTTATTTCGCAATTTGCCTCACAGTGACTTCACTGATCCAGCCACTCACCTGCCTTTAATTAATATCACTTGTCATATTCTCCATTATTAACCATTGAAGTCCTCCTCAGGATGTGACCCACAACAGTCTACTAACTGTTGTACATGGAATCTATCTGCTTGCCCTTATATTCCGCCTTGTTTGAGGGGTTCGAGTTAAGTACACTAAACCCTGCGCTACGCGTTATATATACACCATTTATATGCCCTCAGAACAATTTTACAAATTTATATTACTATTTGAAAAATAACTTATAGATTTCATGAATAAAACTTATTATTTCTTGTCTACACTAAAACTATATTAGTTATCGTTGTATTCCTCTCAAATTATAGATACCATTTTCTTATATGAAGTTGGGCTACCGTTTTCTATGAATCAGAAGCCGTAGACTGCACATTTTTTTATTTGGACATTTGTCACTAATCGTTGCAGGGAATATATAGTCATGATGGTTGTTTAAAAGTAAACTTTGGCCTAGGTCAGTGTTTAATAATTGACAGGCGTCCCCAAACACCTCAATTTCACACCAGTCTCCAACTGTTTATAAGTTTATTTTAAGGCTGACCTAAATGCTATATAAGTAAGCTTATTTAAGCACAGGTACACATAAGTACAATTATCATACATAGTGTAAATTACCTAGGATAACCCAGCGCATATGTATTTTGTTATATTAAGACACTTGATGACCATGTTCACCTATCAGTAAAACAGATGTTTCGGTGTCAGTCGACTGGTGTTGGTCAATAAAATGGTTGTAAGACCATAATTTTTAAACGGGTGGAGAGGTAAGCCAGCGGAAGGCCTCGGTCAGATGACTATCAGCTCTAATGGCGGATCATCATCGCGTCAGGAGACACTAGCTTTGTTTCCTGACGAACCTTACCTAACCTAACCTGGTGTGGGTCACATCCTGGGGACAAAATTAACATGATTTGCACGAAATTCTCTGCATAACAAAGGGCTGTGTATATAGTAGTATGTCATTGATGTCAGCTAGGCCTGTACACCTTGTACATGTACTTGTAGTAATATCATTATTATAGTTTTCTCATCGTGTATACTACTAATAATTTATTATTATTTATTATTATCACACTGGCCGATTCCCACCAAGGCAGGGTGGCCCGAAAAAGAAAAGCTTTCACCATCATTCACTCTATCACTGTCTTGCCAGAAGGGTGCTTTACACTACAGTTTTTAAACTGCAACATTAACACTCCTTCAGAGTGCATTATTATTATTATTATAATCAAGGGGGAAGCGCTAAACCCGGAGGATTATACAGCGCCTGGGGGGGGGGATGTGGAAGGCATTCAGGCTTAATTCGGGGAACTGGAGCACAGATCCAATTCCCTAAATCAAGAGCCCCTCACCAACATCAAGGAACCTTCCTTGAGGGGCTTCAGAGTGCAGGCACTGTACTTCCCATCTCCAGGACTCAAGTCCGGTCTGCCGGTTTCCCTGAACCCCTTCATAAATGTTACTTTGCTCACACTCCAACAGCACGTCAAGTATTCTTTTTTAGTAAATGTGTACAGGAGAAGGGGTTACTAGCCCATTGCTCCCGGCATTTTAGTCGCCTCATACGACACGCATGGCTTACGGAGGAAAGATTCTTTTCCACTTCCCCATGGACAATAGAAGAAATAAAGGAGAACAAGAGCTATTTAGAAAAAGGAGAAAAACGTAGATATATATATATATATATATATATATATATATATATATATATATATATATATATATATATATATATATTATGTAATAAAATATTCCTATTGGTAAAAAAATATATACTAAAAGATGGGGTGGTAGGGGAAGTGGAATATTCAAACGGCTTCAGGAAGAAATCCAAATATTCTTCCTTCAAGCCTTTTTATGCACTTCTCCGAGGCTATGGGTCCCACAATTTACACCAGAGGTGGACCCCATCCTATATATATATATATATATATATATATATATATATATATATATATATATATATATATATATATATATATATATATATATATATATATATATATATATATATGCATGTGCGTGTCTGTGAAGTGTGACCAAAGTGTAAGTAGGAGTAGCAAGATATCCCTGTTATCTAGCGTGTTTATGAGACAGAAAAAGAAACCAGCAATCCTACCATCATGCAAAACAGTTACAGGTTTCTGTTTCACAGTCATCTGGCAGGACGGTAGTACTTCCCTGGGTGGTTGCTGTCTACCAACCTACTACCTACAATAATATAATAATAATATCTTTATTTACTACAAATACATGTACAAAATATACAATCCTAGCTGACATCAATGTCATACTACATTATAGATAGCCCCTTGTTATGCTGAGCATTTCAGGCAATTAGGCGTGTCCCAGGATGCAACCCATACCAGTCAACTAACACCCAGGTACCCATTATACTGATGGATGAACATAGACAACAGGTGTAAAGAAACACGCCCAATGTTTCTACCCTGGCTGGGAATCGAACCCAAACATAACAATATTTTATTACCTGTAAACTACATTATCTTTATACTTACTGCATAAACAAAATAAATTACATTATTTGTATACCTACTGCATAAAAGAAATAGAGTATTTGAATTTGAATGTGGACTCGTGGTAGCTGCTGCTCTTGGGCCTGTCTGTATTTTTGTCCTGCTATGATAGTTGTATTTAGACGTGTCATGTGTTTTGGAAAGCATTGGGGATTTCATATCTCTAGTAACATAATTGAAGGTCCAGGTAGAACTGCTAAGCTTAAAGGTTTTATGGGACTTGCCTCTTCATTTATACAGAGGTTTTAAATGTACTCTATTAGGTTAAAAGTACCTCTGGGAGGATGCATCACCACCACCATCCAATGTATACATAACTAAATGTAAACTTTGCCAGATGGGTAATTGTCACATCTTGCATCATTATGTGCTGAAATACGATACTTTTAATGAATTCAGAGACAACTCAGAAATGTTTAAGAAATGTCAAAGTATTTTACCCAGTGGCATATTACCAACCCTTCCGGAAACATACCTTGACTTTGCCTATTTATAATTAGCTCATAACCCCTTAAACCTGGGCAGATGCGTAAGGAAACTTGCACATGATTCGCCTGATTTAGGGATTGATACCAAGACCTATCAGTTGAGTGGAGGGGTCTCATCATTGACGTTCTCATTTCCCCTCATGGCCCCTCTCTTACCTGCCTTTCCCTGAACATCTGTGATTTAGATTTTAGATTTTGCCACCGAAGTGGCTAGTTTATTGTGCACCCCATATCCATCCTGTGGACGGTAGCGCGAGAGCATATGGATATACAAAAGGCCTAGGAACTAGGCCCCAAAGGGTTAACAGGAATACATATGGATTTATATCTACATATCTATAGTTCACTTATCTGTTACAAGCAAATTTAGGAAATTTGCTTAGTATATCTGGTATCTTATTTTCATTAATAAGATATCTTGACATGTCACATAGGTTATTATACTGTCTGTCTCTGTATTCCTCAATAAGTGGACAATTAAGCACATAGTGTTCAAGAGAGTGACCATATGCCTGATCACATAATTTACATTTAGTTTGATCATCATCTGTGTGTCTCCCAAACTGCCAGAAGTACTTGTAACCAAGCCTAAGCCTGGCCACTACAACATCAGTCAGTCTGTTCACATTGCAAGTTGCTCCATAAACATACTTATCTACATTCATGTTATCATAGTGGATTATAGATCTACTCAGGCTTCTAACTGCATTCCTATAACAATCATTTTCATTATTTACTTCTCTCCTAATATTATTCCTAATGCTAGACACAGTTATACCAAAGTTATATTCTACATTCTCCTTCTGGGTACTCTTCTTGGCTAACATATCAACTTTATCATGAAGGAGTAATCCAATGTGTGATGGGATCCATAGCAATTGTACATTAATTCCTTTGTCCCTAATTTTTGAGTGTGAGAATAACCTACGCGGCCAAAGTGCTCCTCATACGTCAGTATAAGGCGGGGGTACGCAGTGTGCGCTGTCATGATGATGTCTGCTTCTTGCCAGGTCCCCGGAGTGCCAGTCCCCGGCGGACCAGAGCCAGTCAAGAGGCACTGCTCTTTCTCAGTCTCTCCTCTGCCCTCTGTGATCAGTCTAGCTTCTCCTCCGTCTCTACACCTGTTGATCCACTCGCCATCACTCTATCCTCCATACTGGACCAATACACGGGTCCTCCCTGAATCTCATCAACTTTAATCATTGTCAGTATTTAACTAGATTAATCTTCAGCAGCTGTAAACTACTACTTAAAGAGAGAAAGCAAACTTGTATACAGCCTACACTCATAATTTCAAAACTCTTTTTTCCATGGTTGAAGGTTGTGGCACAGGAGCTTAGTGGAGTCTTGTGTTGATACTTGAGCATGTGTAAGTGTGATGAAGTGGTGCAGGAGACAATGACGAGTGATGACACCAACACACAAGTAGAGAGAAGCAACAACAAGAGTAGGATTATCCCTCAGGTGAGTGACAAGTTTTATTATGTATTTTACCTGGTATGCTGCCAGGGATGACCAGCCAGCAGCCTGGTCTCAGACGAGTCCGCTGCCTAGTTACACCAACCAACAGCCTAGTCTATCTAGCATGCTAAATTGATACTCGATATTTCATGCCACACATGCAAGATGACATATTACTTAGAATACAGTTTTGACACAATTATCGAAAATACAACACCAAAATACAGCACTCTGTGCATATCTTGATATGTATGATAATTTACAAGACCACAGAAAGATTGTTCTTACATACTCCATCACACAGGATGGTTCTCATACTCCATCACACAGGATGGTTCTCATACTCCATCACACAGGATGGTTCTCATACTCCATCACACAGGATGACTAACACTCAGGTACCTATTTTACTGATGGGTGAACATGGACAACAGGTGTCTTAAGGACACACGTCCTAATGTTTTGCAGCCGTACCTGGGATTCGATCTCAGGACCTCAGTGTGTAAGATGAGTGCGCTAGTCATCGAGCTACGGGACACCATTGATTTGTTATATTCACACGTACACTGAACAATTTTGTTTAAATGTTTATTGAAGGACTTTGAAAGCAAGTCGATGAAACAAACGAAGTTTTTTATTACTGTTATTGAAAATGTCCTCATAATTGTTTGGCCGTGTCCATAATATTTGCCTTTTTTTCCGCAGATAACTATTTTTATATCTTTCTATATTTATGATCTAGAGTAATTTTTGTGTTAGGTTTAAAGCCTATCGCCTGCACGATGATAATTCAAGTATCACGTGACCTGTACATCATCAGTCATGAAAACTAGGCCCAGTTATTTATATATTTTTTTATTTATAATAAGTTACTTATTTTGTTACTGGTGTATGTACTATTCCTTTATATTTTACTCAGTTATGTTTATCTTTTGTTCATATAACACCACATTTTGTTCATATAACACCACATTTTGTTCATATAACACTACATTTTGTTCATATAACACCACATTTTGTTCATATAACACTACATTTTGTTCATGTAACACCACATTTTGTTCATATAACACCACATTTTGTTCATGTAACACCACATTTTGTTCATATAACACCACATTTTGTTCATATAACACCACATTTTGTTCATATAACACCACATTTTGTTCATATAACACCACATTTTGTTCATATAACACCACATTTTGTTCATATAACACTACATTTTATGGCTGGTCTCTATAATGCTCCTTGCATTTTTTTCTCTATATTTTTATATTACTCTTCTCTTTTTTACTTACATTTTTACTTATATACATTTTGCTGCTTATATAATTACCTGTTTACTCTTTTTTTTACTATGTATCTTTTGTTTTGAGATTTAATCAAGACTATTACCAATGTTTATGTAAGTACCATCCAGGAATGGTAATATATAGATCCTGAACTTAACCTCCTCTCAGATCTTTATAATAACTAGTTACAACAAACCAAGATTGCAAATACCACACTACTAGCCAAATACAGTCTTCAGTAGAAACAAGAATATCTTAATATTCAAGTACACTGCCAGATCCCCCAACTAAGTTTATTCAGGTATACACAAATACAGTTACATAGATTATCATACATAGCAGCATATGTGTAGAGAAGCTAGAATAACCCAAAAAAGTCCTGCATCCTTTCTTGACCATATCTGGATGAACGTAACTCCTCTAAAAGTTGACATGATCATTAACAACACAACTCGTCACTAGTCAACATTTTTTTGTTACCAACATAACCAAATCACCATTTGACACATGTATTTCAGTTACTCTCCACCACGAGGTTTCCCTGAATAATTTTATCATCTTAATAAGTACCATTGATTGGCAGAGAGAATTCAATATTGGTCAAGATATTCACTTATGTGTCCAAGTTTTCCTTCCAAAAAAAAATTCAGTGCCTCTATAACGTTGTTTCTTAAAGAAAACACCAGTTCAAAGCCAAGAGACTCAACAGCCCTTTAATCAACGGCATCTCACATCCATTGACGAGAATCATGCCTTTGAAACACAATATAGAATGGGTTTAATACCCAAAGAATTGGCGAAAAGATGTACATCAGCACTTACATTATTTATCAAGTAATCTGAAAATAATAAAGGAAGATATCAAAAAGATCTGGAAAACACACTTAAATACTCGGCTCACACAGAGTTGCTGAGACCAGAAAAATTGTACTGACCAGACTGAACCAACTCTCCATCCGAATTGCTGATATAGGGAATAAACTTAATGACTTCTTCTCAACTATGGAAAGTAACCTTGCCAGAGAAAAATCTAAGTTCCAGCGTTCAGGTTTGTGATTACCTCAGTGACAGTTACCATGGTAACTGTCAGTCCAGGTTGGACTGATGAAGCCACTGTGTGGCGAAACGTTTCCTTAATAAAGATACCCAAGAGTTGAACATGTGTCTAATTTATCAACATGTCGGTTCTGTGAACCATTCATCTACAATATTTAGTATGCACCCCATACCCATCCTGTGGGTGGTATTCAGAAGATTAAAGAGGCACATAATGGGTCCAGGGACTGGGCAGTAAGGTTTTGATAGCTGAGCAAGTTAGTGGTAAAGAACTATTGACGCTGTTCATCAAACACCATTACTCTGTACCGCTCCCTGGTCTATTCCTACCTCACTTATGGTATCTGTGCTGGAAGTTCACTACTGCATATCACATGTAAACCATTGTTACCCATCAGAAATCAGCTGGTAGAATAATCACCCAATCTTAGGTTCCAGACAACACAACCCCACTATTCAAAAATCTCAATTTACTTAATATACACAATATTCACAAGTTCCACGCATTAAATTTCAACAGGGCACTTAGAACGAGCCTCAGCCCAGCACTCAGAGTCTTCTTGGAGAGTTCCAACAGAACAATTAGAAACAATAAAAAAAAAATAAGAGACTCTTTGATATACGTTCTCGCCTCACACACTGAGTGTCCTTGGTTCAATCTCAGGCCGGGTAGAAACACTGGGCATGTTTCCTTACACCTACTGTCCCTGTTCACCTAGCAGTAAACAGGTACCTGGATGTTAGTTGACTGGTGTGGGTCGCATCCTGGGAGACAAGATTTATGGAACCCAATAGAAATAAAACAGACCTACTCCAGGTATACTCCAGGTATACTCCAGGTATACTCCAGGTCCTGGAGGAGGCACTGCCTTGGGTTATCCTGGGTGGCTAACCCTCCGGGCTAAAATCCGAACAAATCTTACCTTATTTTACCACGTATTCGATTCAACATATACAAGAACTCCATGCAAATAAAGTACAATAAGTTCCTCTTCTGTTTCAAAAATATAATTAAAGAATACCTAAATCTGACCTAATCTCTGCTTAGTCTATGTTAAAGTTGAATTTGCCAAAAGCAACCCAAATTTTAACATAAGTAATAAAAAAATATATTCTTCAATATTCACTATTTCAAACATCAGATTGTCACGTAAAGTCTCAAATCATAACTCAGATTGTTGTATAAAATGTTAAAGATTTTAAACCATAACAGTAACGTAACTCGGTTAAAACATTGTTAAGGCTGCCTGAAATACTTTGCGTAACAAGGACTTTCTATACAACACTTTATGCATGTGAATTATTCCAGTGTTGACTGATGTAATCATAAGAGGGGTTTTAAGACTGGTTTGCTATGGGTTCTAGCCTCACTTTCTGTGATTGGAATAGTACTAACAATAATATTAATAATGATAATAATCTTTATTCCTACAAGTACATGTACAAGGTACACAGACCATAGCTGACATCAGTGACATACTACTATATAGAAAGCTTCAGTTATGCACAGCATTTCTGGAAAACTAGGTAAATTTGACCCAGGATGCGACCCACACCAGTAGACTAACACCCAGGTACTTGTTTTACTATTATGTGAACATGGACAGCAGATGTCTCAAGGAAACACGTCCTAATGTTTCCAACCGTACTTGGGATCGATCCTCGGACTTCAGTGTGAGCTGATTGCTCTAGAAATCGAGCTCCTTTATATAAAATTGTCGTTTGTCACACGATTACCTGAAGTTTACCTGGAGAGAGTTCCGGTGGTCAACGCCCCCGCGGCCCGGTCTGTGACCAGGCCTCATGGTGGATCAGGGTCTGATCAACTAGGCTGTTACTGCTGGCTGCACGCAATCCAACGTACGAACCACAGCCCGGCCGGTCAGGTACCGACTTTAGGTGCTTGTCCAGTGCCAGCTTGAAGACAGCCAGGGGTCTATTGGTAATCCCCCTTATGTATGCTGGGAGGCAGTTGAACAGTCTTAGGCCCCTGACATTTATTGTGTTGTCTCTTAACATGCTAGTGACACCCCTGCTTTTCATGGGGGGATGTTGCATCGTCTGCCGAGTCTTTTGCTTTCGATGTTTACCTGGAGTTTACCTGGAGAGAGTTTCGGGGGTGAGTGATTTTCGTGTGCAAGTTCGGTACTAGTCCCTCTAGGGACTAGTATGCGCGCCGTGAAGGTTCTCTGTACATTTTCTAGGTCAGCAATTTCACCTGCCTTGAAAGGTGCTGTTAGTGTGCAGCAATATTCCAACCTATATAGAACAAGCGACCTGAAGACTGTCATCATGGGCTTGGCATCCCTAGGGATGCCAAGGATTAAGGCAAATTCTCAAATGTATATACACATTAGATATATGTATTTATATGTATTTACACAGATATGCACCTATCGATGTATATTTGACCTTAATTAACCCGGGATATATGTCTTAGGTCATGAGGACAATAAAAAGATTAGGTGATGAAAGACTGGATATCAGATTGGAGGGAGAGAGTATGGAGGAGGTGAATGTATTCAGATATTTGGGAGTGGACGTGTCAGCGGATGGGTCTATGAAAGATGAAGTGAATCATAGAATTGATGAGGGGAAAAGAGTGAGCGGTGCACTTAGGAGTCTGTGGAGACAAAGAACTTTGTCCTTGGAGGCAAAGAGGGGAATGTATGAGAGTATAGTTTTACCAACGCTCTTATATGGGTGTGAAGCATGGGTGATAAATGTTGCAGCGAGGAGAAGGCTGGAGGCAGTGGAGATGTCATGTCTGAGGGCAACGTGTGGTGTGAATATAATGCAGAGAATTCGTAGTTTGGAAGTTAGGAGGAGGTGCGGGATTACCAAAACTGTTGTCCAGAGGGCTGAGGAAGGGTTGTTGAGGTGGTTCGGACATGTAGAGAGAATGGAGCGAAACAGAATGACTTCAAGATTGTATCAGTCTGTAGTGGAAGGAAGGCGGGGTAGGGGTCGGAAAGGTTGGAGGGAGGGGGTAAAGGAGGTTTTGTGTGAGAGGGGCTTGGACTTCCAGCGGGCATGCGTGAGCGTGTTTGATAGGAGTGAATGGAGACAAATGGTTTTTAATACTTGACGTGCTGTTGGAGTGTGAGCAAAGTAATATTTATGAAGGGATTCAAGGAAACCGGCAGGCCGGACTTGAGTCCTGGAGATGGGAAGTACAGTGCCTGCACTCTGAAGGAGGGGTGTTAATGTCGCAGTTTAAAAACTGTAGTGTAAAGCACCCTTCTGGCAAGACAGTGATGAAGTGAATGATGGTGAAAGTTTTTCTTTTTCGGGCCACCCTGCCTTGGTGGGAATCGGCCAGTGTGTTAATAAAATAAATAAATATGTCTTAGTGAGAGAGAGAGAGAGAGAGAGAGAGAGAGAGAGAGAGAGAGAGAGAGAGAGAGAGAGAGAGAGAGAGAGAGAGAGAGAGAGAGAGAGAGAGAGAGAGAGAGAGAGAGAGAGAGAGATAATGAGCGTATAATTTAGCATTTAATATGAACAATTCCACGTATAAATTAGCGTCCAGAAGAAAGTTCCTGGGGGAAGTGCTAAACCAGTTGGGGTGATACACCACTTGGGGAGTGGTACAGCTGGTTTAATTCAGGGAGAGGGAGGGTAGCCTGAATTCCTTGGATGAAGAGCCCTTCACAGACATATAGGCATCATCCTTGATGGGCTACGCTATTGGCGTAAGCTGGAGCCACAGACCTAATAATAGATAATTGAACTGACCTAATAATAGCTTATTAAACAGGCCTACCTAGAGTTTACCTGGAGAGAGTTCCGGGGGTCAACGCCCCCGCGGCCCGGTCTGTGACCAGGCCTCCTGGTGGATCAGAGCCTGATCAACCAGGCTGTTACTGCTGGCTGCACGGCTAATAATAACTTATTGAACAGACCTAATAATAGATATACCTGTGATACTCCAATACTGAAACTATATACTGTGCCAAAACAAAAGCATTCACATTGCTAAACTCACAAACTAGTATTTAGTCACTTAGCCATAATACCAACTTACCTCATAATTTGTAATATTTTAAAGTTAAGAATTAATCTAAGTCTGCCCGAAATGCCTAGCCATGCTAGGTGTTCTAGTGGTACACTCTGTAATGCCTAGCCATGCTAGGTGTTCTAGTGGTACACTCTGTAATGCCTAGCCATGCTAGGTGTTCTAGTGGTACACTCTGTAATGCCTAGCCATGCTAGGTGTTCTAGTGGTACACTCTGTAATGCCTAGCCATGCTAGGTGTTCTAGTGGTACACTCTGTAATGCCTAGCCATGCTAGGTGTTCTAGTGGTACACTCTGTAATGCCTAGCCATGCTAGGTGTTCTAGTGGTACACTCTGTAATGCCTAGCCATGCTAGGTGTTCTAGTGGTACACTCTGTAATTATTATTTTACTACATGTAAACCACACAATAACCAAATTCTGTAAACTCAGCACTGTAATCCTTATAGAGAATAAACTTTGAATTTGAATTTGAATTTGAATCATTAAGCAGACCTAATAATAGATAATTGAGTAAATCAGAGGAACAGCGTCACTACAAGTCATGTTATTTCTGGTAACAGTGCCACCACAACAGTCATATTATTACTGGTAACAGTGCTGCGTTATTGTTGTTAACAGTGTCACCACAACAGTCATGTTATTGCTGGTAACAGTGCTACGTTATTGTTGAGGCAAGTGACACCACAATAAGGCCACGTCACTGCTGGTAAAAGTGGCACCGCAACAGGGCCGTGTCACAGTGCCAAGATCCATCATTAAGATAGATCACACACCGAGACATTATTATGAGGACTGTCATGCACAGTTCTCACACAAAAGAACACAATGAAGCAAGTTTGACGTGACTCAACCACTTGCTAGGTTTCTAGGCAGCCAGGCCCACCCAGCCAGCCAGACTCCTCCTAGCTAGCCAGGTTCCTTCTTGCTAGCCAGGTTCCTCCCAGCCATGCAGATTCCTCCTAGCTAGCCAGGTTCCTCCTTGCTAGCCAGGCTCCTCCTTGCTAGTCAGACTCCTCCCAGCCAGCCAAGCTCCTCCTAGCTAGCCAGGCTCCTCCTTGCTAGCCAGGCTCCTCATAACTAGCCAGGCTCCTTGCTAGCCAGGCTCCTCCTAGCTAACCAGGCTCCTCCTTGCTAGCCAGGCTCCTCATAGCTAGCCAGGCTCCTCATAGCTAGCCAGGCTCCTAGCCACCATAACCACATACACTATAGCTTAGTGTATCTCAGCATACTAAGATAACTTTAGCTTTTCCTGTGTCTCGGTCTTCTCTCCTAGGTTATCTTAGCACACTAGTCCACCACTGATTATATAATTACACTATGAGTTAATAGTGAATCGGTAAGATTTTATAGGCCCCTGGGCTACAAGTACTGTAAAAACCCCAGTGATATTTTCAGAAAAAAAAATGATCACAACAGTTAACAGTTCATCATATGAGTGATGTAATAACATACTACAATTATAAACTTCGAGCAGCAACTGTGAACACTTTTCACTTAATGTCTGGAGGCCTTCCAGCTGGCGGAGGCCCCTGGGCTACAGCCCCTGGAGGCCTTCCAGCTGGCGGAGGCCCCTGGGCTACAGCCCCTGGAGGCCTTTCAGCTGGCGGAGGCCCCTGGGCTACAGCCCCTGGAGGCCTTCCAGCTGGCGGAGGCCCCTAGGCTACAGCCCCTGGAGGCCTTTCAGCTGGCGGAGGCCCCTGGGCTACAGCCCCTGGAGGCCTTCCAGCTGGCGGAGGCCCCTGGGCTACAGCCCCTGGAGGCCTTTCAGCTGGCGGAGGCCCCTGGGCTACAGCCCCTGGAGGCCTTCCAGCTGGCGGAGGCCCCTGGGCTACAGCCCCTGGAGGCCTTTCAGCTGGCGGAGGCCCCTGGGCTACAGCCCCTGGAGGCCTTCCAGCTGGCGGAGGCCCCTGGGCTACAGCCCCTGGAGGCCTTTCAGCTGGCGGAGGCCCCTGGGCTACAGCCCCTGGAGGCCTTCCAGCTGGCGGAGGCCCCTGGGCTACAGCCCCTGGAGGCCTTTCAGCTGGCGGAGGCCCCTGGGCTACAGCCCCTGGAGGCCTTCCAGCTGGCGGAGGCCCCTGGGCTACAGCCCCTGGAGGCCTTCCAGCTGGCGGAGGCCCCTGGGCTACAGCCCCTGGAGGCCTTCCAGCTGGCGGAGGCCCCTGGGCTACAGCCCCTGGAGGCCTTCCAGCTGGCGGAGGCCCCTGGGGTACAGCCTCTGGAGGCCTTCCAGCTGGCGGAGGCCCCTGGGCTACAGCCCCTGGAGGCCTTCTAGCTGGCGGAGGCCCCTGGGCTACAGCCACTGGAGGCCTTCCAGCTGGCGGAGGCCCCTGGGCTACAGCCCCTGGAGGCCTTCCAGCTGGCGGAGGCCCCTGGGCTACAGCCCCTGGAGGCCTTCCAGCTGGCGGAGGCCCCTGGGCTACAGCCCCTGGAGGCCCTCCAGCTGGCGGAGGCCCCTGGGCTACAGCCCCTGGAGGCCTTCCAGCTGGCGGAGGCCCCTGGGCTACAGCCCCTGGAGGCCCTCCAGCTGCCGGAGGCCCCTGGGCTACAGCCCCTAAAACCCATGCTTTAATCCGGCCCTGGGTAAACCCATTTATTTATTTATTTATTTAATAATTTGAACATACATACAGAGGTACAAAAAAATACAGGTAAGAGCAGCATGCCAAAGCCACTTGCATGCATAACATTACGGGCTGGCTTAAAATTAACTTAAGATTAACTAAGCAATGATGTAATCAGTGATAAAACATTATTGTAAACAAATAACAATAAAGCACAAATTAATATTACAAAGACAGGTCATATGGTTGCATGCATTGCTGTACATTCAGTAGAATGGAGTATTCCGTTAGGTAGTGTATTTAAATAATAACAAAGTTAGATTGGGTCTTAGGTTTAACATTTATGTGATATAATTGTGAGAAACATTTAAGATATACAATTTATAAGATTGCAATGATTGTTGCTGGTTCATGGTGTGTTACTGGTGCGCACCAAGATGTGCGGAATCAAATGTCTGAATTGCTTGCAGTGCTGAAACATATGATTTATGAGGCAAACATTGTAGCAACGTTGAGGTACCAGAAATATGATGTTGTTAACCTTGGATCACATAGTCAGCATAGATGAATTAGACAACCGGGCGTTGTACGGTTGTATAATTTATCTATCTCTTTAGTACACCATCCAGTGGCTCTTTTTATTCAATGTGAAGATATGAGCTGGAGATAATGGAAGATGAGGTAATGAGATGTTCATCCTCACAGCTTGGATCAATCTGCAGCAGAGACGGAGATTGGATGCTTATATGATGGCCCCTCAGAGGTTCCTTGACGCTGGCTAGGGGCTCTTGATCTAGGGAATTAGGTCTGTGAATCGGTTCCCTGAATTGAGCCAGAATACCTTCCATTCCTTTCCCCCCCTCACATGCGCTGTATAATCCTACGGGTTTAGCACTCCCCCATGATTATAATAATTATACAATGGAGCATAAGGGAGGTGTAGCAGTTCAAGGCATCGTCACATGTGAGCTAGACCCACTAATGGAAGTACAGTAGATAATGCCCAAAAGCTGGGCCAGAGGTTATGTATACATATTTAAATATTAGCACCCGTAAAATACAGGTGTATAGAATTATATACATGTGCATAATTACAATATATGTATACATGTTCATAATTACTGTATATGTATACATGTGCATAATTACTGGATATGTATACATGCACATAATTCTATACATAATTATAATAGTACAGTATTATTACACATTACAGTACATACTGTATTCATAACAATGTACCAAACCTATAGTGTCATCCGGCACTCTCCACTGAGTTATCCAGTTAGGTAGATGTGTTACCTTAACAATGCCACTTTTCTTAAAAAAAAAAGCTCAGAGGATTATTATATCCATGAAGAAGCGCCAAACTCGTATGGGTCAGTTATTATATCATTTATGGAGAAGCGCTAAACCCATAGGGGTCATACAGCTCCTGGGTAATGTGAGGCAATTAGGTTCTGCCCAAGGGAAGGAAAAATCAGTCCCTTGAATCAAAAGCCCCTCATTAGAATCAAGGATCCTCCTTTTAGGGGCACAGATCAGACAGCACCTGGGAAATGAGAGAAAATCAGAGTTGATTAGGAAAAAAAGAAGGGTGCTTCAATTTCCACAGATCAAGATTATTATAATAATTATTATTATAATCATAGGGGATCGCTAAACCAGTAGGATTATACAGAACAGATCAAAAGCCCTTCAACTCCCTCCTTCCCTCTTGATAGGACAGCTCATAGGAGCTAGTCAGCATTAAATTATTATATGTACCTTATATTGTACTTCAAGTGTATCACTTATCACTTGTAAATTTCCATGCAGGTGTTAGCATGTATGGCTGCATCATTAGGAACACTATGTTCAGGTGCTGTGAATGGCTGGACAGCAGGTGCACTCACCTCCCTTGATGCTGACCCACACATGAACATGGGTACCTTACAGAATGCCTGGGTGGGTATGTACCATCACACTAAATTTTCCTTGTATTTTTGGCTTAAATAATATCTCTTATCGCCATTGTTTTGTTTTGCAACTGGAAATGCCATTTTTGTATGCTCCATATATTGTAACTATTAATGTCAAAGTGCCAAATCTATTGGGGTCATGCAGTTCCTGGGCAGAGAAGTAATTGAGTTTGATCAAAGTAAGGGGAGGGTAGCTCCCATTCTTCAAATCAAGTCTTTTACCAGCATCAGTATACCCATCTTCAAGGGTGTCTAAAGGCAGATCCTTATGTGCACTTTTGTTAAAGATAAGGTGGGCTCCATAACTGAATATGCAGCAACTTTTTAGATAGTGGTATACAGTACACCAATCATGTAATAACTGAAGTATAGAATTAGTAAACAAATTATTATTGGTCTTCTGCATATGAATTTATAATTTTCAATAGTTCAGTGTCATAATTAAGCACTGGATTCTCCACCAGTGGCCATAATTGCTTTGGGAGCAGTAGTTGGATGTCCTCTGGCTGGATATGTGATGGACCTGCTGGGACGACGAAAAACCATCCTGGTTATGTGTCCATTCACATTCCTTGGATGGATCACTATGGCTCTGGCCGTCAACTTGGAACTTGTGCTCACCGGGAGAGCTTTATGTGGCCTTACTACTGCCTTCTTATTCTCTGCTGTACCAGTAAGTATCAGTTCATTTTATTTTTTGTAGAACAGTACATGGCCACACTTAATTAATATCAACTTTCAAAGTTCTCTTTTGTTTATTAATGTGTACTTAAGTGAAAAAAAATTATTACATATTTACATATACGTATATATATATATATATATATATATATATATATATATATATATATATATATATATATATATATATATATATATATATATATATATATATATATATATATATATATATATATGCAAAACAACCACTCTGAAAGAATAGAGAAATTCCAATAGTTCCTTGATAATGTGAGTAGTCACGAAAGCACTTGGAATTTCTCTATTCTTTCAGAGTGGTTGTTTTGCATATTTTGAAATCACCTGTTTACTGTGATCTTATTGCACATATATATATATATATATATATATATATATATATATATATATATATATATATATATATATATATATATATATATATATATATGTCAAATGAAAATCTTAGAAAATTTACCTAACCTTATAACAAGAACAATTTATTTTAGCCTAACCCAACTAAATATATTTTAGATTTGTTTACAATAATTTAATACTAAACAAACACAGTGAAATATATTTTTTTCGTTAGGTTCAGAATGGTTTTGGCGAAATTATTGCATACACAAATTTTCGCATGTCCTATATGGCAAGATAAGCGTTGCTATATAAGCCAAGATCGCAAGTTCTGCCTATTCGGCACGACATATATATATATATATATATATATATATATATATATATATATATATATATATATATATATATATATATATATATATATATATATATATATATATATATATATATATATATATATATATATATATATATATATATATATATATATATATATATATATATATATATATATATATATATATATAAGTAGGTGTCAAAGCGGCTCGGTGGCTCCTGCGGCTGAGTGGCTGCCTCCTCTGAGCGGACTCCTTTTCACACCTTTATGCTAATGACCTCGCCCTCAACCCACGACACCCCACCCACGACCCCACCCACAACCCCTACCCACGACCCCCCCACGACCCCCACCCACGACCCCCACCCATGACCCCCACCCACGACCCCCACCCTCGACCACCTCGCCCTCAACCCACGACCCCCACCCACGACCACACCCACGACCCCTACCCACGACCCCTCATTCGACCCCACCCACGACCCCGACCATCTGCGCTGCCCAACCAGGGCCTGCCCGCACTGACTCGCACCCGCGCCCGCCTGCCCGCGCGCCCGCCCACGCCCTCTGCAGCGCCTTCTGCAGCATCGTCCAGATCGCCCCCGCTCCCCAAATTTTTTTCCATGGTAAGCATTCAAAATGGATTCCCACTTTCACCCCAAATATTCCTGCTCTACTTCCTTGGATCAAGTTTTTCTCGATATCAATAATACCAAGGCTCCATCTCCTTGGATCAAGTTTTTTTTGGATTCCCTCCTCTGGGGGTAAGCATTCAAATGAACTCCCCCTATGGGGCATGATACTTTCTCTTACTACAGGTCTAAACAAGTGTGACGTCACCCTACCTGTGTTTACTCGGCGGTCAGTGACGTCACGTGATGACCTCACACACAGGCTGAATCTTGTCGAGCAGACATTAAAATGCAGGATAACACTAATACACAATATTTTCATTTATTTATTATACAACCAATGCATTTCATATACATCCAACAAAAAAAAAAATTCATTGAAAAAAAGATACAAATCATTGACTAAAATCAACATATTTTTCTCTTGAAGAAATTCTGTGCATTTTGTTCTGGATCTTCTTTGTCGTCACCATCTCAGTATTACACATTTCATATACAACATAGGGAAAACATTACACATTTTCACTCTTAACCCAGGATAACCCAAATAATTCCACATTTTTTCGTTAATACCCACAACATTCCACAATTTCTTTACAAAAGATTCACTCTCCTCAAGTCTAGATATTTTTCTCTTTTTAACTATTTCATCAGAAAAAGTAACCACAACACTTACAACTTATAACCACTTTTCGATAAATTCACTAGTCACAATTTTACATATTACGAACTTAATACCCACACACACACACACACACACACACACACACACACACACACACACACACACACACACACACACACACACACATACACACACACCACTTTACTTTGAACAACACCAAAAACACCATCAATTACCTTTGAATACTCCAAAAACATCATTCGAACACAGCCAAATCACCACTGAATACTCCCAGAACACCTTCATAAATACTCTTGCACATCATTTGAACACCTTCAAAAACACCTTTGAATAGTCTCAAACACCATTTGAGTACTCCCAAATACACCACTGAATACTACTAAAACACCACTGAATACAGTCAAAACACCACCAAAATCACAGACTAACACCCATTTTCACACAAATCCCCTCAAATCACTATAACCAAGACAATTACCAATTTCTATGAGTACACTCGCCTCCAACTAAGATATAACATGAGCGCAAAAAACATGAACACAAACCAAACACACACGAACAATTACAACAGAATCACCTCTTTTTCGGTATCTCTAGTTCGACAACAACGCCCACAATCCACATCACCCACATCCCACAACACCCACAACCCACATCACCCACACCCCACAACAACAACCCACAACTTATAACCACTTTTCAGCATCTATAGTTCGACATCACCCACAACCCACAACCCACAACACCCACAACCCACAACACCCCACAACACCCACAACAACAACCCACTTATAACATTTTTTTTGGTATCTCTAGTTCGACAACAACACCCACAACCCACAACACCCACAACCCACAACACCCCACAACCCACAACACCCACAACACCCACAACAACAACCCACTTATAACATCTTTTTCGATATCTCTAGTTCGACAACAATACCCACAACCCTCATCACTTACCAATTTATTCACAATTTTTCTTCTTTCGATACAAATTTTTCCCTTCTTTTTATTGAATCTTAAAATGTAATACACATCCCGGCAGGTAAAATTGAGTCTCGTCATAAACCTATTGCCTATTGTTATATTATATTTGATCGCAAAGGAGAAATAGTGTGTATGAAGAGTTATAAAGGGGAGGATGCTGTTAATCATTTCATTTTAAATGTTAGTGGTGAATGGACTAAAATAAAGTTTAGAAGAGAGTATCATGTAATCCATATGACAAGAGGAGGATAAGATGAGACATGATTCTCAGATCACTTGTGAATTATGTGGTAACACCTTCAAAAGTACCCAAGACAAACGTAAACATCATGACCATACTTTAAAATTCAATAATTATATTGGAGCCTATTGTGGTCGTTGCAATTTGCAGTGTAAAGATAAGAATGAGAAATTATTACTTTTTTGCCATAACATGTCGTATGATTTAGGAATAATTTTAAAGGAATTGCAGGTTGATAAATATGACATTGAACTTCATTCGAAACAAGGGTTCAAATTCTTGAAAGTAGACATACGTAAGATTAGGTTTCAAGATTCTCTGTCTTTATTAAATGGATCTCTTTCCACTTTAGCAGATCAGCATATCAAGGCTGGTAAATCACTGAAATATACAGAGGCTATTCTGAAAGATGTGCCTCAGGATGTCTTACCTTTATTATGTAAAGGAAAACAAGTTTTGTGTTATGATTATATTGATAGTTTAAAGAAACTCGATGAAACAAAATTACCGAGTAAAGAACATTTTTTTAAATCTTTGAGAAATAATGATATTAGCCAGATTTAATCTAAGTCTGCCCGAAATGCCTAGCCATGCTAGGTGTTCTAGTGGTACACTCTGTAATTATTATTTTACTACATGTAAACCACACAATAACCAAATTCTGTAAACTCAGCATTGTAATCCTTATAGAGAATAAACTTTGAATTGAATTGAATTTAAGATTATGATCATGCATTGAAAGTGTTTGACTTGGGTAAATGTAAGACTTTAGGAGATTACTTGATGTTATATCTCAAGACAGATGTTGGTTTGTTAGCCGATGTCTCCATGGAGTGGCGTAAAACACTCAAAGATATTTATAAGCTAGATGTTAGTAATTATATAAGTTTACCTTCATTCAGTTGGGATGCATTTCTCTTGAAAACTAATGTAAAATTAGATATGTTATACTATTCCCATGAATTATATGACTTGATTAAAAGGAATCTCAGAGGAGGGTTTACATGGGCAATTAATCAGTATACTAAAGCAGATAATCCCTTAATTAATCCCAATTTTGATGTTGAGAGTGGAATGGGCACTCATATTTTATATCTAGATTTTAATTCTTTGTATGCTAGTGCGATGGTTGAAGCTCTTTCACAGAATGGTATCAGAAAATTATCGAATGAGGAGAAGAATGCTTTCCTCGATGTGGGATTAAGTAATGTTTCGTGTGAAGGTCAAAAAGGTTATTGGATAGAATGTGATACCAAACCCATGTCCCCTGAGGTAGCTAGACGTACTGATGAACTTCCTTTGATATTATCACACATGAATATATCAGAAGAGATGTTATCTCCTTATTGTGAATCTATATTGAAAAATGAAGGTAGAAAGATCCCCAAATCTAATGCGAAATTAGTGGCCAGTCATTTACCTCAGAAAAATTATTTGATCAGTCTAGATTTGTTACAATTATTACTGGAACTTGGGTTAGAGGTGGAAAAGGTTCATGCCGTTTATGAATATACTCAGTCAAAATTTTTAGAACCTTTCATAACAACTAATATTGCACAGAGAACAGCCACACGATGTCCTATCAAGTCAAAAGCTTTCAAATTAACTAATAACGCCATATATGGGAAATCACTGTTGAATATTACAAAGTATGCTGAGTCTTATAGATATATCAATATTGAGAAAGCATTTGTTAGAGCGGCTAAAGATCCTTTCTTAAAAAATATCACACATTTGAATCAAGACACAGTGATTTGTACATTCAACAAAGAGAAATTAGAAGTTAAACAACCACTTTATCTCGGTTTTCAAATTCTTGAGATTGCTAAAAAGAAATTGCATCATTTTTGGTATAAAGTTTTAAAACAACATTATGGTGATGATGTAAGACTTCTGTATACCGATACCGACTGGTATATTTTTAGCTTGAAATGTAAAGATTTGTACACTGAGTTAAAAAGTGAACCTTTGTTAGGATATATGGATTTTTCAAATTTCAGTCCTGATCATCATCCCTTATATGATAATAGTAGAAAAGGTGAGCTGGGGTTATTGAAATCTGAAATGTGTGATAATCATATTAGTGAGTTGATAGCATTGAAAGCTAAGATGTATTCTGTAAAGATTGCTGGAAGATCAACTACTGTCAGCAGAGCCAAGGGTATCCTGCCACATTTTATGCCAATATTAACTCATGCAAGATATAAGAATGTTTTAACAAATGTAGATAGGGAATTATTCACGTGTAAGTCTATAAGTAACGTAAAAGGTGAAATATGTACAGTAAGAATTAACAAGAGAGTCTTGTCAGCCTTTGATGATAAAAGGTATCATTTGAATGCTAATGAATCCTTGGCTTATGGACACCCTGATATTCCACCATCTAAACGTAGCAGAATAGAGTGATTCCCATGTTGTATTACCAGAAATGTATATGAAATGTATTGGTTGTATAATAAATAAATAATGAAAATATTGTGTATTAGTGTTATCCTGAAATGTGGAATTATTTGGGTTATCCTGGGTTAAGAGTGAAAATGTGCAATGTTTTCCCTATGTTGTATATGAAATGTGTAATACTGAGATGGTGACGACGAAGAAGATCCAGAACAAAATGCACAGAATTTCATCAAGAGAAAAATATGTTGATTTTAGTCAATGATTTGTATCTTTTTTTCAATGAATTTTTTTTGTTGGATGTATATGAAATGCATTGGTTGTATATTAAATAAATGAAAATATTGTGTATTAGTGTTATCCTGCATTTTAATGTCTGCTCGACAAGATTCAGCCTGTGTGTGTGAGGTCATCACGTGACGTCACTGACCGCCGAGTAAACACAGGTGGGGTGACGTCACACTTGTTTAGACCTGTAGTAAGAGAAAGTATCATGCCCCATAGGGTAAGTTCATTTGAATGCTTACCCCCAGAGGGGGGAATCCAAAAAAAAACTCGATCCAAGGAGATGGAGTCTTGGTATTATTGATATGGAGAAAAACTTGATCCAAGGAAGTAGAGCAGGAATATTTGGGGTGAAAGTGGGAGTCCATTTTGAATGCTTACCCCGGAAAAAAAAATTCACGGAGTGGGGGTGATCCGGACGACGCTGCAGAAGGCGCTGCAGAAGGTGCGGGCGGGCGCACGGGCAGACGGGCGCGAGTCGGTGTGGGCGGACCCCGGTTGGGCGGCGCGGATGGTCGGGGTCGTGGGTGGGGTCGAGGGTGGGGTCGTGGCTGGGGGTCGTGGCTGGGGTCATGGGTGGGGGGTCGTGGGTTGAGGGTTAGGTGGTCGAGGGTGGGGGTCGTGTGTGGGGGTCGTGGGTGTGGGGTCGTGGGTGGGGTCATGGGTGGGAGTCGTTGGTGGGGGTCGTGGTTGGGGGTCGTGGGTGGGGGTCGTGGGTGAGGTCAAGGTCTTTAGCATAAAGGTGTGAAAAGGAGACCGCTCAGCGGAGGCAGCCACTCAGCCGCTTTCACACCTACTTATATATATATATATATATATATATATATATATATATATATATATATATATGTGTGTGTGTGTATATGTGTATATATATATATATATATATATATATATATATATATATATGTGTGTGTGTGTGTGTGTGTGTGTGTGTGTGTGTGTGTGTATGCACAACATCACAGTAAACAGGTGATCTCAGAATATGCAAAACGACCACTGAAAGAATAGTGAAATTCCAAGCGCTTTCGTGACCTCTCACATTATCAACGAATTATATAGTTGATATAGTTCCTTATACATACATACATACATACATACATACATACATACATACATACATATATATATATATATATATATATATATATATATATATATATATATATATATATATATATATAATACTTTTATTATCTCCACACCTTTTCCTAATTTCCACACTCCGAATTTTCTAAATATTATGCAGAAAATTCGGAGTGTGGAAATTAGGAAAAGGTGTGGAGTTAATAAAAGTATTAGTCAGAGGGCAGAAGAGGGGTTGTTGAGGTGGTTTGGTCATTTAGAGAGAATGGATCAAAGTAGAATGACATGGAAAGCATATAAATCTATAGGGGAAGGAAGGCGAGGTAGGGGTCGTCCTCGAAAAGGTTGGAGAGAGGGGGGTAAAGGAGGTTTTGTGGGCAAGGGGCTTGGACTTCCAGCAAGCGTGCGTGAGCGTGTTAGACAGGAGTGAATGGAGACGAATGGTACTTGGGACTTGACGATCTGTTGGAGTGTGAGCAGGGTAATATTTAGTGAAGGGATTCAGGGAAACCGGTTATTTTCATATAGTCGGACTTGAGCCCTGGAAATGGGAAGTACAATGCCTGCACTTTAAAGGAGGGGTTTGGGATATTGGCAGTTTGGAGGGATATGTTGTGTATCTTTATACGTATATGCTTCTAAACTGTTGTATTCTGAGCAGCTCTGCAAAAACAGTGATTATGTGTGAGTGAGGTGAAAGTGTTGAATGATGATGAAAGCATTTTCTTTTTGGGGAGTTTCTTTCTTTTTTGGGTCACCCTGCCTCGGTGGGAGACGGCCAACTTGTTGAAAAAAAATATATATATAAATATATATATAATATATATATACATATATATATATATATATATATATATATATATATATATATATATATATATATATATATATATATATATATATATATATATATATATATATATATATATATATATTACTTTTCCTTTTATATCCATGGGGAAATGGAATAAGAATTTTTCCTCCGTAAGCCATGCGTGTTGTAAAAGTCAACTAAAATGCCGGGAACAATGGGCTAGTAACCCCTTTTCCTGTAATAATTACTAAAAAGAATAAGAAGAAAATTGTCAAAGTGGGAAGTCTGAATGTGCGTGGATGTTGTGCAAATGATAAGAAAGAGATGATTGTGGATGTTATGAATGAGAAGAAGCTGGATGTCCTGGCTTTAAGTGAAACAAAGCTGAAGGGGGTGGGAGAGTTTCAGTGGAGAGGAATAAATGGGATTAGGTCAGGGGTTTCTAATAGAGTAAGAGCTAAAGAAGTAGCAATAATGTTGAAGGATAAGCTGTGGCAGGAAAAGAGGGACTATAAATGTATTAATTCAAGGATTATGTGGAGTAAAATAAAGGTTGGATGTGAAAAGTGGGTTATAGTAAGTGTATATGCACCTGGAGAAAAGAGAAGTGTAGAGGAGAGAGAGAGATTTTTGGAAATGTTGAGTGAATGCGTGGGGAGTTTTGAACCAAGTGTGAGAGTTAATGGTGGTTGGGGATTTCAATGCTAAAGTGGGTAAAAATGTTGTGGAGGGAGTAGTAGGTAAATTTGGGGTGCCAGGGGTTAATGAAAATGGGGAGCCTTTAATTGAGCTATGTGTAGAAAGAGGTTTGGTAATAAGTAATACATATTTTATGAAAAAGAGGATAAATAAATATACAAGGTATGATATAGCATGTAATGAAAGTAGTTTGTTTGATTATGTATTGGTGGATAAAAGGTTGATGGGTAGGCTCCAGGATGTACATGTTTATAGAGGGGCAACTGATATATCGGATCATTATTGAGGAGTCGCTACAGTTAGAGTAAGAGGTAGATGGGATAAGAGGAAAATGGCAACAACAGGTAAGAGGGTAGTGAAAGTATATAAACTAAGGGAGGAGGAAGTTCGGGTAAGATATAAGCAACTATCAGCAGAAAGGTGGACTGGTGCAAGTATGAGTAGTGGGGGGGGGGGGCTGAAGAGGGTTGGAATAGTTTTAAAAATGCAATATTAGAATGTGGGGCAGAAGTTTGTGGTTATAGGAGGGTGGGTGCAGGAGGAAAGAGGATTATTATTATTATTATTATAATCAAGGGGAAGCGCTAAACCCGTAGGATTATACAGCACCTGGGGGGGAGGTGGAAGGCATTCAGGCTTAATTCGGGGAACTGGAGCACAGATCCAATTCCCTAAATCAAGAGCCCCTCACCAACATCAAGGAACCTTCCCTGAGGGGGGAGGAAAGAGGAGTGATTGGTGGAATGATGCAGTAAAAGGTGTGATAAAAGAAAAAAAAATTAGCTTATAAGAGGTTTTTACAAAGCACAAGTGTTATAAGAAGAGTAGAGTATATGGAGAGTAAAAGAAAGGTGAAGAGAGTGGTGAGAGTGTGCAAAAGGAGAGCAGATGATAGAGTGGGAGAGGCACTGTCAAGAAATTTTAATGAAAATAAAACAAATTTTTGGAGCGAGTTAAACAAGTTTAGAAAGCCTAAAGAACAAATGGATATGTCAGTTAAAAACAGAGTAGGGGAGTTAGTGGATGGGGAGGTGGAGTTACTGGGTAGATGGCGAGAATATTTTGAGGAACTTTTAAATGTCGACGAAGAAAGGGAGGCGGTAGTTTCATGCACTGGCCAGGGAGGTATACCATCTTTTAGGAGTGAAGAAGAACAGGATGTGAGTGTAGGAGAGGTGCGTGAGGCATTACGTAGAATGAAAGGGGGTAAAGCAGCTGGAACTGATGGGATCATGACAGAAATGTTAAAAGCAGGGGGGGGGGATATAGTGTTGGAGTGGTTGGTATTTTTGTTTAATAAATGTATGAAAGAGGGAAAGATACCTAGGGATTGGCAGAGAGCATGTATAGTCCCTTTATATAAAGGGAAGGGGGACAAAAGATATTGTAAAAATTATAGAGGAATAAGTTAACTGAGTATACCAGGAAAAGTGTACGGTAGGGTTATTATTGAAAGAATTAGAGGTAAGACAGAATGTAGGATTGCGGATGAGCAGGGAGGCTTCAGAGTGGGTAGGGGATGTGTAGATCAAGTGTTTACATTGAGGCATATATGTGAATAGTATTTAGATAAAGGTAGGGAAGTTTTTATTGCATTTATGGATTTAGGAAAGGCATATAATAGAGTGGATACGGGAGCAATGTGGCAGATGTTGCCAGCATATGGAATAGGTGGTAAGTTACTGAATGCTGTCAAGTTTTTATGAGGATAGTGAGGCTCAGGTTATGGTATGTAGAAGAGAGGGAGACTACTTCCAGGTAAAAGTAGGTCTTAGACAGGGATGTGTAATGTCACCATGGTTGTTTAATATATTTATAGATGGGGTTGTAAAAGAAGTAAATGCTAGGGTGTTTGGGAGAGGGGTGGGATTAAATTATGGAGAATCAAATACAAAATGGGAATTGACACAGTTACTTTTTTGCTAATGATACTGTGCTTATGGGAGATTCTAAAGAAAAATTGCAAAGGTTAGTGGACGAGTTTGGGAGTGTGTGTAAAGGTATAAAGTTGAAAGTGAGCATAGAGAAGAGTAAGGTGATGAGGGTATCAAATGATTTAGATAAAGAAAAAATGGATATCAAATTGGGGAGGAAGAGTATGGAAGAAGTAAATGTTTTTAGATATTTGGGAGTTGGCATGTCAGCGGATGGATTTATGAAGGATAAGGTTAATCATAGAACTGATGATGAAGGAAAAAAGGCGAGTGGTGCGTTGAGGTATATATGGAGACAAAAAACGTTATCTACGGAGGCAAAGACGGGAATATATGGAAGTATAGTAGTACCAACATTCTTATATGGGTGTGAAGCTTGGGTTGTAAATGCTGCAGCGAGGAGGTGGTTGGAGGCAGAGGAGATGTCCTGTCTAAGGGCAATGTGTGGTGTGAATATTATGTAGAAAATTCGGAGTGTGGAAATTAGGGAAGGTGTGGAGTTAATAAAAGTATTAGTCAGAGGGCTGAAGAGGGGGTTGTTGAGGCGGTGTGGTCATTTAGAGAGAATGGATCAAAGTAGAATGACATGGAGAGCATATAAATCTGTAGGGGATGGAAGCCGGGGTAGGGGTCTTCCTCGAAAAGGTTGGAGGGAGGGGGTAAAGGAGGTTTTGTGGGGGAGGGGCTTGGACTTCCAGCAAGCATGCATGAGCATGTAAGATAGGAGAAAATGGAGACAAATGGTATTTGGGACCTGACGAGCTGTTGGAGTGTGAGCAGGGTAATATTTAGTGAAGGGATTCAGGGAAACCGGTTATTTTTATATAGCCGGACTTGAATCCTGGAAATGGAAAGTACAATGCCTGCACTTTAAAGAAGGGGTTTGGGATATTGGCAGTTTGGAGGGATATGTTGTGTATCTTCATACGTATATGCTTCTAAACTGTTGTATTCTGAGCAGCTCTGCAAAAACAGTGATTATGTGTGAGTGAGGTGAAAGGAATGATGATGAAAGTATTTTCTTTTTGGGGATTTTCTTTCTTTTTTGGGTCACCCTGCCTCAGTGGGAGATGGCCGACTTGTTGAAAAAAAATAAAACACGTATATACGTGTATATATATATAGTATATTTACGGGGAAATGCTAAACACATAGAAGTCATAACAGTGCCTGGAGGAATGGGAGGCAGTTAGGTTTGATACAGGGAAGGAGCAGACAGATTCATATTCTTAGATCAAGAACCCTTCACCGGCATCAAGAAACCTCCCTTGAGAGGCTAAGTGAGACAAGACATTCTTTATTCATGCAATATGCTCAGACTGTGAGAGATAGTGTAAATAAAAATTTGTATGAAGCAACATTTTTACTAAAATTTTACAGTACAGCACCATACAGTACATTAAAAACCAAGTCATTATTTATCTTCCAGGTCTACTGCAGTGAAACTCCAGAGGCTAAAGTGCGAGGTGCACTAGGTACATTGTCTTCATTATTTCTTACATTTGGTGTTGTGCTCTCATATGTGGCAGGTGCCTGCTTTCCCTGGCGAATTAGCTGCTACATTTGTGGTGCTCCCTGCCTCCTTACGTTTGCTGCCATAATGCTCGTTCCTGAGTCGCCTTACTGGCTCTTAATCAAAGGAAAAAAAGCTGATGCTGAAGCATCTTTAAGATGGTTAAGAGGACCAAATTATGATTTTTCAAAAGAAATTGCCGAGATGGAAGCCAAAATGTTATTGGTAGGAAAGAAATTAGAATTTAGAGAGTTGTGGCGACCACGTACTCGAAGGCCATTTCTAATAGCCCTCTTTATGATGACTCTTCAACAAGCCAGTGGTGGTAATATCCTCATTATGTACACAGGAACAATCTTTATCTCAGCAGGTGTTGCAGACCACAATATGGCAACCGTGTATGCAGGTTTAGTTCAGATTGTTGGTACATTATTGTCTGTTATAATGATGGATCGTGCTGGACGCCGACCCATGATTATAATTTCAACTGCAGTAATGGGTACAGCAACACTGATGCTTGGGGTATATTACTATGTACACAATGTCATGGGCAACTTCTGGCCAAGATGGGTGCCACTGATCACTGTACTAGTAGCAGTGTTTGGTTACTGTCTGGGATGCCGTACAATTCCCTGGCTTTTGTCTGCCGAGCTCTTCAACACCACCATCAGGTCTACTGCCAATGCTGTCACACTCTTCTACAATCGCTTCCTTAACTTTACTGTCATACAGGTAAGTTTTGAAGTTCACTGCATTACTTTGAAAATATATTTATAATTTAGTAAACCTATGCCACAATTCATATGCATAATTCTGTACACAGCTATGTTTAAAGTCAAGAAAAATACACATTATGCATGATCTTGTTAAAAACATGTCAGTCTCTTGTATGTGTAGCACAAAACACTTCAGACTAAATGAGGGATATAAAATTTTTTTTTTCTTTTTATATTGTACAGGTTTACCCATTCTTTGAAGAGGCAGCTGGTGCACACACAGTGTTTGCTGTCTTTGGTGCCCTCTGTCTCACATGCTGCATCATCTCTTTCATCTGTGTTCCAGAGACAAAGGGAAAAACTCTTGAACAGATTCAAGAGTACTTTGAGAAAGAAGCTTTATCATCAATATATGAAGTCAATGACATGAACAATCAACAGTCAACATGTTCTGATGTCATCCAAGGAGAGGCCAATAAAAGTTTACCCACAACATCAACTCTTGCCACAGAAAAAGATTATGATATCTCTGTGGGATCTTTTATTGATAAACCAGCCCTAGGTAGCAAAGGACAAACACAAAACAGTAGTTCTGTGGAAAACACAGCATTATAAATAACATGCTTGTAAATTACATGATTTAGAATATTAGTAGATATTCCAGGGACTTCCATTGCACATTAATCATCATATTTTAGTAAAAGTTAAGTGTGTTTGATTATCAATGCATTTCATTATTTCCTTGTACCTTAAGTGCTTTATATACAAATTTATACCCATTTCTTCCCTTCCTTTTTGGGAAGTTCTGACGATTCATGTCTATTCTTCCCCACTTCCATAAGCAAAGCTTAATTACTTACTATAGCTTCATGCTCACCCTTTCATAACCACTTCCATTCTCATTCTCATACCAATGAAGTCTACACTGATGGTTCTAAATCATCTAAAGGCATCAGGTACACAGCAGTTTTCTGGGCATGCAGCAGTTTATACAAGGTCACTTATTAGACTCGGCAAATATTTTTAGCAGAGTTGTATGCAATTCTTATGGCCATCACACCTGTTGCATTAATGCCTACCTCAACATTTGTAGTAGTTTCACTCTTGTAAAGCATTATAGGCTATTCAGAAATTTGATTCCCCTCATCCCATTGTTTTGCATATACAACTTCAATTAAACTACATTTCAAGTAAACAAAAACATTGTTTTTTGCTGGGCCTCTGGACATGTGGATGTTCAGGGCAACATGTAGACAGACTGCTGCTCAGTCAGCAGTTCATGACCTTATTTCATGCAGGGGTATTCCTTTCTTGAATTATTTTGCAGTAATCACTAGACAGCTTTGTTACCGATGGCAACAACGGTGATCTGAGTTGCCCCACAACAAACTACATTCTGTCAAACCATATTTGGGTTTCTGATCATCTTACCATTGCTGTCATGTTTGGGAGATGAGATTGCATTTTCTCACCTATGTATTGGACACACACATCTCACTAGTGGGTATCTCATGGAAAAGTGCTCAACACTACTTTGTGAGAACTGCCAAGTTATCAGTTCACTGTCTCTTAATAGACTGTCCTGTCTATCAGCAAGTATAGAGAATTTACTTCCAACACCTTCATTGCCCTAATCTACTTATTTTACCTGACTCTGACAAAAGTCCCATTGTTAAAAAGACTCCCTTTTTGACTTTTTTATCAAAATTTAACTCATTACACCAACTTTGATTACATTTTTTCTTTAGCACTCCCCACTATCCTCACTAACTCTACCTCCTTCACACTGATCTCTGACCTTTGCATATTCATGGTTTTTTAGCACATCCCACCCTTTCAGGTTTAGCACTTAGTTTGTTTGCTTTTTCAACAGACTGGCCATCTCCCACTGAGGCAGGGTGACCTGATAAAGAAGAAACACTTTCACCATCACTGTCTTGCCATAAAGGTGCTAATACTACAGTTCAAAAACTGCAAATGTCCCTACCACTTCCTCCGAGTGCAGGCACTGTACTTCAGCTAACTGGTTTTCCTGATTGCCTTCATGAAAGTTACCTTGCTCACACTCCAACAGTATGTCGTCGTAACAATCATTTGCCTTCACTCATTCTTGTCTAACATGCTTGCTGGATGTCTAAGACCTCTCACACATAAAACCTCCTTAAACCCTCCCCTCCCCACTTCAACCTTTCCTAAAACAACCTCTACCCCACCTTCCCTCCACTACAGATATATATGCCCTCCAAGTCATCCTCTTTTGTTTCATCCTCTCTAAATGTCTGAACCTCTCAACAACCCCTCTTCAGCCCTCAGGATAATACTTTTAGTAACCCTGCACCTCCTAATCTCAAAGTTACAAATTCTCTGCATAATCACACCACACATTGTCCTCAAACATGACATCTCCACTGCCCCCGCCCTCCTCCTTTCTGTAATATTCAAAACCCATGCCTCACACCCATATAAGAGCATCTGTACTACTATACTCTCATATATTCCCCTTACTGCCTCCATGGATAACGTTGTCTCTCTACAGATGCCTCAATGTACCACTCTCCTTTTTTCCCTCCTCTATTCTATGGTTCACTTCATCTTTCATAGACCCATCTGCTTACAAGTCCACTCTCAGATATCTGAACACATTCACTTCCTTCATATTCTCTCCCTCCAATCTGATATCCAATCTTTCATTCCCTAAATTTTTTGTTATCTATATCATAACCTTGCTCTTTCCAGTGTTCACTTTTAATTTCCTTCCTGTACATACCCTTCCAAATTCATCCACCAACCTTTGCAACTTCTCTTCAGAGGCTGCAAATTTTTTTTTTTTTTTTCAACAAGTCGGCCATCTCCCACCGAGGCAGGGTGACCCAAAAAAGAAAGAAAATCCCCAAAAAGAAAATACTTTCATCATTCAACACTTTCACCACACTCACAAATTATCACTGTTTTTGCAGAGGTGCTCAGAATACAACAGTTTAGAAGCATATACGTATAAAGATACACAACATATCCCTCCAAACTGCCAATATAAAAAATTATTCCACTAAATTAAGAGCACTTCTTACATTTTGGTGTCTATGGCAGAAAATACAGTGGTACCTTGGGTTATGAACTTAATTCGTTCCAGAAGGCTGTTCGAGTGCCGATACCAAACAAATTTGTTCCCATAAAGAATAATGTAAATTAGAATAATCCGTTTCAGATCCCCAAAAATACACTTACAAAAATATACTTACATAATTGTTCGAGTTGAGAGCTGTTCGTGTACCGAGGTACCACTGTATTTGAACATTTTATATAACATTTAAATTAAACTATTATTTTCAACAGTGAACTGCAAAGAGTGAATGACTGTAGAGCTCTCTTAACTACAGAGCCTGCACTCTGAAGGAGGGGTTTGGGATATTTGCTGTCTAGAGGGGCATCTAAACTGTTGTATCTACATGCCTCTGGCAAGACAGTGATAGCGTAAATGATGGAGAGAGTTTCTTTTTCGGGTCACCCCTGCCTAAGTAGTAGATGGCCTGTGTTAAAAAACAATAATAGTGCTAAAAATTTACACCCAATATATTAAAAAAAATTATTTCAAACTTAATGTGAAGCAATTTCAGAGGCAGGTAAAAAAAAAATTCAATCTAAAATTATATATATTTTACAATTTTAACAATTATTATTACCAAGGCACAATTACATAATTCCTCTTTAGTAAGAGCAGCCCAGCCACCGTGGAGAGAAGACGTCGTCATTCCTGCTCTTCAGCTGAGCAACTCTGAACACTGTTGCTCGAGATTTTTCTTGGGTTATCCTGAGTAGTTCTTCACCAGAGCTGAGAGGAAACTTGCTTGCAGTCACTTCGAGCCCCATCCTATCAAGAGGGTAAGGCGGTGACTTGCTTGCTTGTTCACCCCTCTCATCCCCATCCCCCCATCCTCCCTTCACCCAAACATCAACACTGGCCCACACACTAACACACTACATACATTGCTATCCTTCTGACTTTCCTATCTTCTTCTTTTTCGGCAACTTCGCTTTGGCGAGTTAACACAAGGCATTTTGACCATCCGGTAGCCCGTGTGGTTTTTTAAAATCCGGCCGATATTTGCCTTGGGCCCTTTCCCCCTCACCACTCAAGGGTAGGCTATCTTAGGGGCTGACCTTCATAAGTCAGCTGAAATAGGATGCTAGTATAACATCAAGGAAAGTGCCCTTTTTGTTAAGAAACTCCTCTGCCAGATGTTCCTTCCTAGACATCATGGCAAGGATACGAGTAAGATTACGTATTGATGGAAATCAAATGTCGATGAAAGAAATTCTAGCATGTATTTGCTCGAACTCAACTGTTGCTCCAGTGGATGTTTTTCAGACCCACGCTGGAGCAGTACTTCTCCTCTCTTCGGAAGAAGAGTTACTTCAACTGCTGAAGCATGATGTCCTGGATAAACTGAAGACTTCTGGTGTTACCCCAGTTGCACCTGAGAGCTATCAAGCTCAGAGGACTGTGTTTGTGGCCAGAATCAACAGTTTCATGAAACATAGCACAGTGAATGAAATTGTTGAGGACTTTAATACAGAGAATTCTGAATTTAGCGCTGTAGCAGCACATAAATTCTCTAATCCTAACAACAACAAGGTAACCTTAAAGTTAATACTTGAGACACCTGAGGAGGCCAAACTTGTGTCAAAATGGCTTCAAATGTTTTGGCACCAGATGTACATCTGATCAAATCTCTCTTGAACGATTTGTCAGTGTGACACAATGTTTTAAGTGTTATGCCTTTGGTCATAACACCAACAAATGCAGTACTCAAGGGCAGATTTGTAGCATTTGCTCTGGCCAACATTCTTGTCGAGATTGTAATAATAAAAATACACCCAAATGTGTCCTCTGCAACGGAAAACATCATGCTGTTTCTGCTATTTGTCCTGAAAGGAAAAAGGAAATGCAGAAAAGTATTGAAGCCAAGAAACTGTCCACTTCTAAGAAGACCACTCCCCAGGCACCGCCAACGATGTCCCAAACTTCCTTCCCAGCTCTGCCTGGATCAAGTGGGACTCCTCAGGTCTCTACCAATGGTTCCAATGTTTGGAATTCTGCCCCTCTTGGAGCACCCCAATCTAACCCTAACCTACAACATACACAAACGCAACAACAAGGTTCAGTCTCGTCTCCTATGTCTCAGGTATCCACAGCCGGGGATATGACGAGAGCACAACTAATGTATATGATGGCCAAAGACATAGCAGGTGGTGACATTCAACTCTGCTCTCAGGTTTTAAATGATCTGTTAATGGCTAATGGGATCATTCCCATCACTATCCCAGAAAATGTGAAGGCTATTATGACCCAGCCTTCTCATAACAAGAAGTATGTACCCTACTCTACATCTAAAAATAAGCCTAAGTCATCCCTGGCCCAGGGATCGCCCACCTCGCATACCCAGGTTGTCAATTCCCCTCAACCCGATAAGTCAACACCTGAACATAACAATGCCCCAGAAATTGGTGCCTACTCTCCCGCTATTGAAGCTGATCCTGTTGAACAGGAACTTTCCCAGGGTAACTCACCTTGCCTACCTAATTTTCCCTTGGAGCCTCCACAGTCTCCCATTAACTCTCACGAGCCTCTGCTTCCTGTAACTGGGAATATCATACCTCAGTTTTCTGATGAGGACTCTAACTATTCTAATGAGTCTGTTAATATTACCACCTCTAGTGAAGATGATGGCATTTTTAATACACAAGCAACTACGCAGAAGTTCCCTCCTCCCCTTGACGAGTCCAGCAGGGATAGTGTGGATAACAAACATGACATTACTTGCAGGCGTTCAGACCGCAGTACACGAGCGAAGTGCAAGAAATAATGGGGATTACAATTTTCCAACTTAATGTTCAACATTTCTTTAATAACCGTTACCTCCTTGAGGTTGAACTACATAATTACAATCCCGATGTTATACTCTTGAACGAGACAGCTGCAAGAGTTGATCAACATATTAAATTACGTGGTTACTCTACTGTGGAGAAATCGAGAGGACCCTTTAGTGGTGTAGCCATCTTAGTTAAATTAAGCCATACATTTAAAAGTAAAGCACCCTTCTGGCAAGACAGTGATGGAGTGAATGATGGTGAAAGTTTTTCTTTTTCGGGCCACCCTGCCTTGGTGGGAATCGGCCAGTGTGATAATAAAAAAAATAATAATTTAAAAATATTCATGTTGATGAAGATAACATTCTTGCAATAGAAATGACAACGTCTCATGGACAACTAGTGATAGTAACTGGATATTTTCCCCCGAGACAACAATATATAGAGTCAATTCCTCTACGTAGGATATTAAGAAGAAATATTCCAACAATTCTAGCAGGAGATTTTAATGCTCATCACCCTGCCCTCTTCAATTGTGGAGCTGGTATTCCACTGGGTGACTTAAAAGGAAAACAACTATTTAATATCATGACAGTTAGAAACTTGTCATTTCAAGGCCCATTCTTTAAATCGTACATTGGACCTCATCCAGGGACACCAGATATAGTACTGACAAACAGAGACTGTGACATCTTTCACTGTCGTATATCTCCTGGTGGAAACGTAGGATCTGACCATATTCCTGTTATAATACAACTACAAACTTCTCCATTTAGAATACCTGTACCTCCTAAACCCAATCTTAACACCCTAGGATTTGACCCCTTCAGGGCATTTCTGGGTGACGATGAAATTGTGTCATTGGAAAATCTACCTTCCACTGCAATTGATGAGGCAATCAGGTCCCTGCATAATCGAATAATTGAAGCTACTAATGCAACTTGTCAATTAGCTTCCACAAAGATATACCAACAATATAAACCTACTAGGGAAATTAGAGACAATTTAAGAAATTATCAAGCAGAATGTCGAAGGCATCTTCAAACGCGACAACCGCCAGTAGCTACACTGCACCGATTATGGCAAGAATTAATTAACATGATTAGTCATCACAAACGGGACTTATGGAAATTGCTAGTTCTTCAAGCGAATCAGTATAAACGTGAACCAGCAAAATTTTGGAGTAAGATCCGACAACTTTTAGGGGAAAAGCACAAGGCTCCTAACTACCTAGTTCATACCTTCACTGATGAGGATGATGAGGATGTTGAAATTAAACTTGACGATCCACAGGACCAGGCTAATTTGATGGGTGATGTATGGGAGAAAATTCTCTCACAATAACAGTCATCAATTTAACAATAATCATTATCAGTTGGTAAATGAATGGAGAGATGAGAACTTGGATGATCTACAACCACTACCTTCCATCGATACTTCAACTCTTGAAGATACCCACCCACTTACTAGACCTATTACATTACTAGAGATGAGTCAGGTTATTGGAAGAATGCGAAATAGAGCCCCTGGCCTCTCTGGAATAACAATGAAACAAATAAAGTTCCTACCCAGAAATTGTAAACAGTCTTTGGTAAATATCTTTAATGCCATCTTGGCCTCAGGACATTTTCCAGTTGTTTTTAAGACTGCTAGGATGATCTTTCTTGGTAAGCCCAATAAAGACATCCACCAACCTGGGAACTATAGACCTATATCTTTACTTGAAGTCACTGGAAAAGTTCTTGAGAAGGTCATTTCCAACAGATTGAACTACTATATGGAGTTTAATAACTTTTTTACTGAAAAACAATTTGGCTTTAGAACACACAGAGGTACCCATCATGCAATAAATGTTATTTTTGATACTGTAGCAAGTCTAAAACATCAGGGCAATCTTGCCTTAATTGCCACCAGAGATGTTCATAAAGCTTTTGATAGCTTATGGCATGATGGCCTTATATACAAACTCATTGACCTACCAGACCATAACTGGACTTTTCTCAGAGTAATATATAATTTCTTAACTCAAAGAAAAATCATTCCCACCTTTCATGGCAGGTTGGCAGAGCCTTTTATACCGACAGCTGGTGTCCCACAAGGTTCTTGTCTCAGTCCACTTCTGTTCAACATTTATGTGAATGACCTTCCTCAACCAGAGTTTAATGATACAATTGTGACACAGTTTGCAGATGATGTTATTCATGTCGTCTCATCAACTCCGGTAACAGGAAAATACAAGTATGAGAGAGTCATAGAAAAAATGAATATTGAACTTCGTCGAACATCTAATTGGGAAAAGAAATGGAGAATTACGACTAATCCTGACAAGGTCCTTGTTAGCACGATAGGATGTTTTGCATCAACAATTGAAGATAAAGGGGGTATCTCCATCAGAGGTACACCTGTAGCCATTAGAAACCCTAACAAGATTTTGGGATATGAAATAGACAGGCTGCTCCACTCAACATCTCATGTAACTAAAAAGATCAACATAGCCAAAGCCGGTCTTAGCAGTCTCTTTCGATTCAATTAAGCCCCTCAACATGTCAAAAACCATCTGTATAAAATGTTAATACGACCTATACTCGAATACCCTTGTGTCCCAATGTCATTAACAACAAAGACCAACATGCTACGGTTACAAAGGGTCCAGAATAGAGCTCTTCGCTTCATTACCGATACCAGAAGGAGAGACAGAGTTAAAATGGCAGATTTACACATACAGCAAGATATTACTGCCATAAATGTACGCCTTGACACCCTAAAAAAAGAAACAACTCTATACAATGCAAGAACTATACATGCCAGATAGAGAACATCCTATACAAGTGGTAAATACCACGGATTATATCATCAATACTCCTCCTCACAGGACTCAAAGAATGACTCTCCCACAGAGGGTCCGTCGTTTTATACATAAAGTTGATTACCATCGACCCATGATATTGAGCAACCTCCCTGATGAAGAAGATTGGGTAACACCAGAACCCTTCTATGTATATTGAGAACATCATCGCCCCCAATTAGGGAGAAATCTTGTATAACAATCTAATGTAAAAATTATGCTATTTACTATGGCTGGACACCACCTGTAAGAAGCCATTGTCACGTAATTCTATAAACTGGCCAGAAAATTATTGCCTTCATTGGCACATAAATATCCGTTGTACAATCGCAAAAAAAAAAAAAAAGCAATTGCAACTTGTATAATTACTACCAATTCAGAGTCATGTACTTATATATATCTATGTGACTCTGATGGGTTAGTCTTATACCCCTTAAAGAATATCTTATCATTTCACGTACACTTTTTAAATTACACCAAAGTGGTTGGGCCACTTACCTTTTATATCCTACCTCTCTCCCCCCTCCCACCCTTTTCCAAAATTTCTATCCTTACCCATCCTTCTTCCTTACCCATCTCACCAAAGCTCTGGTCTGGACAAGAAACAAGAATTCCTCTTTAGTGTATATATGGCATTGCAGGGCTGACAAAAACCACCTGATGAATGACCGATAAAAAAAAATTTAAAATACTGTATATACCAGAAAACTTTAGATTTCCTTAAAAATTGTAAAACTATATAATTTGCAGGAGAATATTCAAAGAGGAGCATGGTAGTAATATCCAGCCATAAGCTTAATTTTATTATAACTCTATATACATTTCCTATTTAAATGTATAGGGATATTTTCAATAGCAACATAGTAGACTGACTACTCCTACTTATACAAAGTACAGGGGAAACTGATCAAGATATCCACATAAGTTACATTACATGAAGCACTAAATCTGTAGGATCATTCATGATGGAGGTTCGATCCTCCATTCTCTGATCTCGGCAGTCTTGACCAGTCAAGTTGTTGAAATTATTAGTGTTCCCTATGTACAATTATCTCTAATATTAGCTTCTGTAATAACGCATTACAAGAATTGTTGTATTCACAGTTTTATATAAATGTTCCATGCTTAAAGAATAAATGCTTTATTTACAACAACAAAAAATCAAGTTTTCTGCTTCTTGAATCCAGAAAACTCCATACTCTGCAAAGGGTCAGCTTTTCTTTTCTGGAAAAACAGAGATATATATGTGTATATTTTGCGAGACTCAAAGGTTACAAAGGTTAGTGGGAAGTATGTAGGACGTGGTTAAAAATGATAGACAAAAGAATAAGTTAAAGAGGAGAGGACTAGGCAATTAGAGAGATGTCAGACTGAAAAGAAGTATAGAAGAAATGAATGTATCTAAGAGTGGAGACTGGAGGCAGTGCTGTCATGCAAGAGATTAATATATGGTGATGCTGGGTCTATTTTCCTCATTAAATCACCCTATTTTGGTAAGAAGCAGTCAATGGGCTATTATAACATATGATGCATATAAATAATGACTCATCAGCAGTTCTTAGGTTCCTGTAATTAAATAGTCTTAATTTCACAAATGCAATTTTACTTCCTAGCATAAAAAAATATTAAACTTTACCATATATTTCTTCTGTGTTTTTGTTATTCTTTTTAATTTGGTCTTTTCAATTTCTAGTTTTGAGACTTTCTTGTTAAATTTCTTCTTAGTTATCCTTGATACTCTCCGTAACTTCACAGGAATGTTGTATTCCGGTACGTGCTTCAAGTGACCCTAGATGGGAAGTAATAATATTTTTTAATACATGTACTTATACTTGTATAAGTACATGGCTAAGTGCGTAAGCTTGCCTTTACTGCAGCATGCACAAGAAAGAAAAGTGCTGTGCAGTAAAACATAATGATGATAATAAAAATAATAATAATAATAATAATAATAATAATAATAATAATAATAATAATAATTACATAATTCTAAAGGATACAAAGTAAAAATTATTCATCTGCCTATTTTGACTAGGGAGCACTAGCACTCTGCATGTATGTATGTTAAAAATCAAAGGATTATTTTAAAATTAATATTGTTAAAAAAAAAAAATACTGTATTCTGATGCAAGGCAAGTAGTAAAAGAACTGATGTACAAAAAAAAAAAAAAAACTGCAAAAAGTATTTTGAGTGGATGTCTAAAGGAAAGAGTTCCAGGAGAAAGTGCCATGCAACAATTTCTCATGTTTAAAAAATATTATGAATTAAAGTAATTAAAAGTAGACATTGCACCCCCAAAGTAGCTCTATCATGTAGCAACAAATATTTAATAAACAGGTACAATAACTATCCTAGGGAATGTGAGACAGAGAATGACAGTACCAGATAATATTCAACACATCTTTTCAATTTTTCACTTGCTCTCATTCTTGTTTCTCTCTATCTCTCTCACTCTCTCCTCTCCACTTCCATCTCCCTCCTTCTACTATACACTACTTTGACTCCTCATCCTTCCCATTCCACCTCCCCTCCTCACCTATCAACATCCACTACTAAATCATTCAGTTTCATACAATTTATACACAAAATCTGAGACAAAATTTTGTTTACTTTACCATAGGAGTTAATCCATGCTTAGATTTGTCATGTCGAAGAATCTGAAAATCTCTTGGGTTGTTCTTAAAAAAACTTTTTAGTTTATTAGAATTAAGCAACTCCTGTCTAAGCTCTTTCTGCCTTGTTTCTCTAACAGCGATTGAAGTGCAACGTTTCCAAGCATCCAGAGCCCGATATCTAGAAAAGAGTAGAGAAAAAAGTTAAATTTAAAATGGCAAATAGGAACTTAAAAATTACAAAATAGGAAGCAGTACACTACAAAAATGCAAAGATATTGACTATAGAAATACAATCTTAAAACTTTTTTTTTTTTTTACAACATCCCTTTCCCAGCAAAGCAGAGTGACCTCAAGAAAGGAAACAATCACTGGCACTCATTCAACAGCTGTCTTGCCAGAAGTGCATGGATAACACTGAATATTCAACAGTAACATACAACAGGAGAGTATGTTCAGTTTTACCTCAGATTCAGATATAATTTCTTCAACATCATCTTTCTTTCTTTCAACACACCAGCTGTATCCCACCAAGGCAGGGTGGCCCAAAAGGAAAAACGAAAGTTTCTCCTTTTACATTTAGTAATATATATAGGAGAAGGGGTTACTAGCCCCTTGCACCCGGCATTTTAGTCGCCTCTTACAACACGCATGGCTTACGGAGGAAGAATTCTGTTCCACTTCCCCATGGAGGTGAGAGGAAATAAACAAGAACAAGAACTAGTAAGAACATAGAAGAAAACCCAGAGGGGTGTGTATATATATATGCTTGTACATGTATGTGTAGTGTGACCTAAGTGTAAGTAGATGTAGCAAGACGTACCTGAAACCTTGCATGTTTATGAGACAGAAAAATGAACACCAGCAATCCTACCATCATGTAAAACAATTACAGGCTTTCGTTTTACACTCACTTGGCAGAACGGTAGCACCTCCCTGGGCGGTTGCTGTCTACCAACCTACTACCTAGTCTCTTCAACATAACTATACATAATTAAAAAGGATGTATTTCTTGAAAATACACCATATTTTGCAGCTTACAAGACTTGTTTTAGTTTCAATGGCTCTGCGCCAGACAACTGGGAGAACTACAGCCCACCCCGCACCCCAAACTTATAGCTCCCATCAATGACCTTCAGTTTATAGGATGCAGGGTGGTTTTTGCAGACATTTTATGGAAAAAAAAAATGTGTCTTATAACCCACGAAATACAGTATTAACATTTTTTATCCCAATCAACGTGATGATTAAAAAATAGTTCATAATAAACACACAAGAATCCAGACCTAATCAAATGTTAAATTACTGTAATGTTATTTTAATTCTAAATATAGGAACTTGAAGAGCAGTCACCCCCATGTGGTGAGTTCTGGGTACTTTGGATGACTGGTGGTAGAAAAATAAGTCGTGCAAAATAACTGAGAGCTGCTCACAGTTGGTTATATCTAAACAACTTAACTTGATTGCTAGCATCTTCAGCTCTCACACAGAGGGTCCGGGATTGATCCCTGGCACAGGTGAAGCACTGGGCATGTTTCCTTACATCTGCTGCTTCTATTCACCTAGCAGTAAGTAGATACCTGGGTATTACCCAACTATTGTTGGTCACATCCTGGGGGACAAGATTAAAGGACCCACCAAAGGAAATGCAAGACAGTCCCTGATGACACAGACTTTATTGGGTTATCCTGGGTGGATAACCCACTGGGTTAAAACTAAAGCAAAACCTTATTTTATCACAGAAAATAATAATAATCCTGGATATATTTTCTTAATTCTCTAAATATATTTTTAAACATAACTTAGTAACTTCCTAGGTAGTAGGTTGGTAGACAGCAACTGCCTAGGAAGGTACTACTGCCCTGCCAAGTGATAGTAAAAAAAGAAGCCTGTAATTGTTTTACATGATGGTAGGATTGCTGGTGTCATTTTTCCGTTTCATAAACATGCAAGATTTCAGGTATGTCTTGCTACCTCTTCTTATACTTAGGTCACACTAGACATGCATGTACAAGCATACACACCCCTCTGAGTTTTCTTCTATTTTCTTACTAGTTCTTGTTCATTTCCTACGTCCATGTGGAAGTGGAACAGAATTCTTCCCCTGTACGCCATGTGTATCGTAAGAGGCGACTAAAATGCTGGGAGCAAGGGACTAGTAACCCCTTCTCCTGTATATATTACTAAATTTAAAAGAAACTTTCGTTTTTCCGTTTGGGGCACCCTGCTTTGGTGGGATATGGCTGGTTTGTTGAAAGAACAACAACTTGGTAACATATTTGGCAAGAATTATTTTTCCTAATAAGCTACAGCTTAACTTTAGGTTAATTTTTATTAAGTCAAAAAATAAATCTACACATCAGTCAATGCTGTAAATTGCAATGACACTTCTTATATTTGTATTTTTTTTTATCAGCTATAACGATCTGATATCTCCATGCTGAAGTGGAACAGAATTCTTCTTCCATAAGCCATGCGTATCATAAGAGGTGACTAAAATGCCAGGAGCAAGGGCCTAGTAACCCCTTCTCCTGTATACATTACTAAATTTAAAAAGAGAAACTTTAGTTCTTCTTTTAAGGTCATCCTGCCACGGTGGGATGCAGCCAGGTCATTGAAAATACAAAACAAAACACCAGATACTAAAATTACTCCCTTCATCTATTTTGGATTTCTTTATTAGATAATATTCTCATTCTTACTCTTAGTATTCTTATTCACTTCAGTCTCCATACACCTCATTATAATATTTCTTACCCCAAAACACTTCTTGAAAAAAAAAAATCCTTTCCTATCTTCATTTCTTTTTTTATATTTTTATTTTAGCTATACCAGCCTTTTCATGTAACCAGACTAACTTTTACTTCACTTTTTTCTTGTATCATCAACTGTTCTTGCCACTTCCTTATTCCACTTCTGCTTAGCTTCCTCATACCACATGGCATTATGTTCATTCACTCACAAAAATAAATACATAATATAACAAATGAGGAAAGGTTAAAGTATATGTGAATTAGGTTGCTGAAAAACATACTCATTGACAATGAATTTGATATAAAATTATGTTTGTGTTTTGAGAAGGAGAATTGAGAATATCAAATATATTGGTAGTTTAAATATTAAGAAAGCACATTTTGTACAGACTGAAATTTAACATAAATTTAATCACACAGTGTTTTGAAATACATGCAAACTGAATGAGCTCCCAGAAGAATAAAAGGAGAAATGCAAGACAAAATTAAAAAAATTAAGAAATTGACCAGAGTGCACTGAAAAGATTTACCTGAAACCATCAAGCTGATTCATATCAAACTTAAAATCCTTGAACACTGATTCAGCCTCGGGCATCAGCTCCTTCAACTTTTCTCTTACTTCTGTGAAAGTTTTCATTTCGTTAACAGAGACCAGAGATAAAGCTGTACCCTGGTTGTTTCCTCGAGCAGTGCGTCCAACACGATGAATGTAGCCCTTTACAGTAAGAGGAAAGTCAAAATTGATGATGTTGGAAACGAACTGGAAGTCTATACCACGAGCCACGCCAGATTCTTTATCTTTCTTCCTTTTGCTGTCAATTACAATACATATTATTATTAGTAAGATTTACAGGAGGAACCTCCCATAAATATGAAAAATAAATATTTTGTGATAATCTTTTTGATAAATGATTCCTGAAGTTAATATATAACAATGCTAACTTTTTCTTTTGTTTTTTAACTTTTTGGCAGATTCCCACCAAGGCAGGGTGACCCAAAAGAGAAGAAACACTTTCATCATCACTCATTCCATCACTGTCTTGCCAGAGGCATGAAAATACTAGTTAAAAAATTGCAATATATTTCCACCCCTCCTTCAGAGTGCAGGCACTGTACCTCTCACAAAAAACAAATATTTTTTTTTATTATCACACTGGCCGATTCCCACCAAGGCAGGGTGGCCCAAAAAAGAAAAACTTTCACCATCATTCACTCCATCACTGTCTTGCCAGAAGGGTGCTTTACACTACAGTTTTTAAACTGCAACATTAACACCCCTCCTTCAGAGTGCAGGCACTGTACTTCCCATCTCCAGGACTCAAGTCCGGCCTGCCGGTTTCCCTGAATCCCTTCATAAATGTTACTTTGCTCACACTCCAACAGCACGTCAAGTATTAAAAACCATTTGTCTCCATTCACTCCTATCAAACACGCTCATGCATGCCTGCTGGAAGTCCAAGCCCCTCGCACACAAAACCTCCTTTACCCCCTCCCTCCAACCTTTCCTAGGCCGACCCCTACCCCGCCTTCCTTCCACTACAGACTGATACACTCTTGAAGTCATTCTGTTTCGCTCCATTCTCTCTACATGTCCGAACCACCTCAACAACCCTTCCTCAGCCCTCTGGACAACAGTTTTGGTAATCCCGCACCTCCTCCTAACTTCCAAACTACGAATTCTCTGCATTATATTCACACCACACATTGCCCTCAGACATGACATCTCCACTGCCTCCAGCCTTTTCCTCGCTGCAACATTCATCACCCACGCTTCACACCCATATAAGAGCGTTGGTAAAACTATACTCTCATACATTCCCCTCTTTGCCTCCAAGGACAAAGTTCTTTGTCTCCACAGACTCCTAAGTGCACCACTCACTCTTTTTCCCTCATCAATTCTATGATTCACCTCATCTTTCATAGACCCATCCGCTGACACGTCCACTCCCAAATATCTGAATACGTTCACCTCCTCCATACTCTCTCCCTCCAATCTGATATTCAATCTTTCATCACCTAATCTTTTTGTTATCCTCATAACCTTACTCTTTCCTGTATTCACCTTTAATTTTCTTCTTTTGCACACCCTACCAAATTCATCCACCAATCTCTGCAACTTCTCTTCAGAATCTCCCAAGAGCACAGTGTCATCAGCAAAGAGCAGCTGTGACAACTCCCACTTTGTGTGTGATTCTTTATCTTTTAACTCCACGCCTCTTGCCAAGACCCTCGCATTTACTTCTCTTACAACCCCATCTATAAATATATTAAACAACCACGGTGACATCACACATCCTTGTCTAAGGCCTACTTTTACTGGGAAAAAATTTCCCTCTTTCCTACATACTCTAACTTGAGCGTCACTATCCTCGTAAAAACTCTTCACTGCTTTCAGTAACCTACCTCCTACACCATACACTTGCAACATCTGCCACATTGCCCCCCTATCCACCCTGTCATACGCCTTTTCCAAATCCATAAATGCCACAAAGACCTCTTTAGTCTTATCTAAATAGTGTTCACTTATATGTTTCACTGTAAACACCTGGTCCACACACCCCCTACCTTTCCTAAAGCCTCCTTGTTCATCTGCTATCCTATTCTCCGTCTTACTCTTAATTCTTTCAATTATAACTCTACCATACACTTTACCAGGTACACTCAACAGACTTATCCCCCTATAATTTTTGCACTCTCTTTTATCCCCTTTGCCTTTATACAAAGGAACTATGCATGCTCTCTGCCAATCCCTAGGTACCTTACCCTCTTCCATACATTTATTAAATAATTGCACCAACCACTCCATAACTATATCCCCACCTGCTTTTAACATTTCTATCTTTATCCCATCAATCCCGGCTGCCTTACCCCCTTTCATTTTACCTACTGCCTCACGAACTTCCCCCACACTCACAACTGGCTCTTCCTCACTCCTACAAGATGTTATTCCTCCTTGCCCTATACACGAAATCACAGCTTCCCTATCTTCATCAACATTTAACAATTCCTCAAAATATTCCCTCCATCTTCCCAATACCTCTAACTCTCCATTTAATAACTCTCCTCTCCTATTTTTAACTGACAAATCCATTTGTTCTCTAGGCTTTCTTAACTTGTTAATCTCACTCCAAAACTTTTTCTTATTTTCAACAAAATTTGTTGATAACATCTCACCCACTCTCTCATTTGCTCTCTTTTTACATTGCTTCACCACTCTCTTAACCTCTCTCTTTTTCTCCATATACTCTTCCCTCCTTGCATCACTTCTACTTTGTAAAAACTTCTCATATGCTAACTTTTTCTCCCTTACTACTCTCTTTACATCATCATTCCACCAATCGCTCCTCTTCCCTCCTGCACCCACTTTCCTGTAACCACAAACTTCTGCTGAACACTCTAACACTACATTTTTAATCCTACCCCATACCTCTTCGACCCCATTGCCTATGCTCTCATTAGCCCATCTATCCTCCAATAGCTGTTTATATCTTACCCTAACTGCCTCCTCTTTTAGTTTATAAACCTTCACCTCTCTCTTCCCTGATGCTTCTATTCTCCTTGTATCCCATCTACCTTTTACTCTCAGTGTAGCTACAACTAGAAAGTGATCTGATATATCTGTGGCCCCTCTATAAACATGTACATCCTGAAGTCTACTCAACAGTCTTTTATCTACCAATACATAATCCAACAAACTACTGTCATTTTGCCCTACATCATATCTTGTATACTTATTTATCCTCTTTTTCTTAAAATATGTATTACCTATAACTAAACCCCTTTCTATACAAAGTTCAATCAAAGGGCTCCCATTATCATTTACACCTGGCACCCCAAACTTACCTACCACACCCTCTCTAAAAGTTTCTCCTACTTTAGCATTCAGGTCCCCTACCACAATTACTCTGGTACATTCACTTAACATCTCCCAAAATCTCTCTCTTTCCTCTAAATTCCTCTCTTCTCCAGGTGCATACACGCTTATTATGACCCACTTCTCGCATCCAACCTTTACTTTAATCCACATAATTCTTGAATTTACACATTCATATTCTCTTTTCTCCTTCCATAACTGATCATTTAACATTACTGCTACCCCTTCCTTTGCTCTAACTCTCTCAGATACTCCAGATTTAATCCCATTTATTTCCCCCCACTGAAACTCCCCTACCCCCTTCAGCTTTGTTTCGCTTAGGGCCAGGACATCCAACTTCTTTTCATTCATAACATCAGCAATCATCTGTTTCTTGTCATCCTCACTACATCCACGCACATTTAAGCATCCCAGTTTTATAAAGTTTTTCTTCTTCTCTTTTTTAGTAAATGTATACAGGAGAAGGGGTTACTAGCCCATTGCTCCCGGCATTTTAGTCGCCTCATACGACACGCATGGCTTACGGAGGAAAGATTCTTTTCCACTTCCCCATGGACAATAGAAGAAATAAAAAAGAACAAGAGCTATTTAGAAAAAGGAGAAAAACCTAGATGTATGTATATATATATATGCATGTGCGTGTCTGTGAAGTGTGACCAAAGTGTAAGTAGGAGTAGCAAGAAATCCCTGTTATCTAGCGTGTTTATGAGACAGAAAAAGAAACCAGCAATCCTACCATCATGCAAAACAGTTACAGGTTTTTGTTTCACAGTCATCTGGCAGGACGGTAGTACTTCCCTGGGTGGTTGCTGTCTACCAACCTACTACCTGTAGGTAGTAGGTTGGTAGAAAAATAAATGGTGTCTATTATTCCTCAGAAGTATTTTTAGACCCTGAACTGAATTACTCCTTCAATACAGCAAGTTTTACACTTTCCTGTGTACAGCAACGTCATGGGATCTTTATACAGAGGATACCACAACCTACTTGTCAATTCCTGGCCCAACTCATGGGCATAACCTGCTTCCACTGGAAAAATCCTGCCTACCAGTGACAATGCCTTCATCTGCTGCACCTCATCTGACAACAAAATATAAGCACCAATCTTCCTGCCTGTGCTTCAGATTCTTTAAGACTACGGTGCTCACCACCTGCTCCTAGGCTAAGGGACTGTTTACCTCAACTTCCACTCTTTGCTGTATATATTTCTTCATATTATGTCCATGTATTGTACTGATAATCCAACTGGATGGTTAAACATGTACAAGTAAAGATACCAGATGTGTCTAATTCATCATCTTGTCGGTACTGAATACCACTGATATAGAATGAGCTTATGGCCTGAATGAGCCATCAGTTTGTATGAACAAGAAGAATGAAGCAAAGCTACGAGCTTGAGCAATGAGTAACCCAGGTTGTGACCTGAAAAGCATGACAAAGAGGTCAGAACAGCTAAGTAAGATGGAAAAGTTTCGAGTGAATGGACCGAGTAAAATACCAAGAAAGGTGAACAACTTAAGTTCATCTTAATAAAGAAAAAAGCCTTACAGTGCTATAAAACAGTGTGTGATAAGGAAGGCCTAAACAAGAGTGCTTGTTTAGTACAGGGTAATTCCAAAAGTTCAAACTATTTCTGATGGTGGCTATGAGACACAGGAAGTGTTTAATGCTGACATGACAAGACTACCAGAAGAGGATGCTTTCAAGAACTTACAAAAGTCAGAAAGAGAAAAGGGCACCAGGATTCAAGGCAGTAAAGAACTGCTTCGGCGCTTGCTCCTTTACGGTAATGCAGCAGGTGATTTTAAGTGTAAGCCCATTGTTACTTACTGCTCCAAGACTTCCTGTGCACTGAAAGATGTAGCTAAAACCATTTTACCAGTTCTTTGGAGGTCAAACCAGTCAGCATGGATGACAGAGGAATTATTTTTTGACTAGTTCCTGAAATTATTTTACCTGCACAGAAAGCACCTTGCATTCAAGGTTCTCTTCACTCTTGATAATTTCTATACTCATCCAGTAGCTTTGTTGGATGTACACTCACATCAAAGCATCATATTAATTCATGTTGAAAACCTGAAATATGATACTGATACTGACAGATGGTTAAAGACATGTGGGCAAACACTTAGGGCATTTTATCAGAGATATGTTTTCCTCCTAGGATCTTATGAACAAGATCCTAGAACAGAAATGAATCCATAATATAGGTAGTAGGTTGGTAGACAGCAACCACCCAGGGAAGTACTACCATCCTGCCAGATGACTGTGAAACAGAAACCTGTAACTGTTTTGCATGATGGTAAGATTGCTGGTTTCTTTTTCTGTCTAATAAACACGCTAGATAACAGGGATACGTATCTTGCTACTCCTACTTACACTTTGGTCGCACTTCACAGACACGCACACGCATATATATATACATACATCTAGGTTTTTCTCCTTTTTCTAAATAGCTCTTGTTCTTCTTTATTTCTTCTATTGTCCATGGGGAAGTGGAAAAGAATCTTTCCTCCATAAGCCATGCGTGTCGTATGAGGCGACTAAAATGCCGGGAACAATGGGCTAGTAACCCCTTCTCCTGTAGACATTTACTAAAAAAGAGAAGAAAAACTTTATAAAACTGGGATGCTTGAATGTGCGTGGATGTAGTGCAGATGACAAGAAACAGATTGCTGATGTTATGAATGAAAAGAAGTTGGATGTCCTGGCCCTAAGCGAAACAAAGCTGAAGGGGGTAGGGGAGTTTCGGTGGGAGGAAAGAAATGGGATTAAATCTGGAGTATCTGAGAGAGTTAGAGCAAAGGAAGGGGTAGCAGTAATGTTGAAGGATCAGTTATGGAAGAAGAAAAGAGAATATGAATGTGTAAATTCAAGAATTATGTGGATTAAAGTAAAGGTTGGATGCGAAAAGTGGGTCATAATAAGCGTGTATGCACCTGGAGAAGAGAGGAATTTAGAGGAGAGAGAGAGATTTTGGGAGATGTTAAGTGAATGTATAGGAGCCTTTGAACCACGTGAGAGAGTAATTGTGGTAGGGGACCTGAATGCTAAAGTAGGAGAAACTTTTAGAGAGGGTGTGGTAGGTAAGTTTGGGGTGCCAGGTGTAAATGAAAATGGGAGCCCTTTGATTGAACTTTGTATAGAAAGGGGTTTAGTTATAGGTAATACATATTTTAAGAAAAAGAGGATAAATAAGTATACAAGATATGATGTAGGGCGAAATGACAGTAGTTTGTTGGATTATGTATTGGTAGATAAAAGACTGTTGAGTAGACTTCAGGATGTACATGTTTATAGAGGGGCCACAGATAGATCAGATCATTTTCTAGTTGTAGCTACACTGAGAGTAAAAGGTAGATGGGATACAAGGAGAATAGAAGCATCAGGGAAGAGAGAGGTGAAGGTTTATAAACTAAAAGAGGAGGCAGTTAGGGTAAGATATAAACAGCTATTGGAGGATAGATGGGCTAATGAGAGCATAGGCAATGGGGTCGAAGAGGTATGGGGTAGGTTTAAAAATGTAGTGTTGGAGTGTTCAGCAGAAGTTTGTGGTTACAGGAAAGTGGGTGCGGGAGGGAAGAGGAGCGATTGGTGGAATGATGATGTAAAAATAGTAGTAAGGGAGAAAAAGTTAGCATATGAGAAGTTTTTTACAAAGTAGAAGTGATGCAAGGAGGGAAGAGTATATGGAGAAAAAGAGAGGTTAAGAGAGTGGTGAAGCAATGTAGAAAGAGAGCAAATGAGAGAGTGGGTGAGATGTTATCAACAAATTTTGTTGAAAATAAGAAGTTTTGGAGTGAGATTAACAAGTTAACCCCTTCAGGGTCCAAGGCCCAAATCTGAAGTGGTGCCCCAGTGTCCAAGAATTTTCGAAAAAAAAAATTTGTTATTTTTTCTTATGAAATGGTAGAGAATCTTTTTGTGAAGGTAATAAAAAAAGTACGAAATTTGATGGAAAATTGATGAAATTATGCTCTCGCAAATTTTGATGTGTCAGCGATATTTACGAATCGGCGATTTTGCCAACTTTGACTCCCATTTTAGGCCAATTACATTATTCCAGTCAACCAAATTCTTAGCTATTTCACTAGTATTACTTCTATTCTATCGATTGAGCACAAGAAATCGCCACGTCAATTGTTTCAACTACAAATTAAAGTGATAGGAAATTGTTAATTTGGCCAATTTAACACAAAGTTCAAAATATTCCAATTTCAAAATAGGGTCCAGAATAAACAATGTAGGTATTCCTGGAACTAAACTAACATTTCCTCTGTTCATTAGTTATGTTTTGAGGCTTTACAAATAAATTCCATTTTGATTTTTTATTCACATAATGAATTTTTATTCGCACCAAAAAATAGAAGATTTACTGTTATGCAATACTGTAATAATTGTATAAATATCACCATATTTTTGAATGCATATTGGACCCACCAGCTGGCGTGTATTAGACGTGAGAGGTCGTTAGTTTACTCTTGAATATCGGCAAAAATTTAAAATTTCTGCTACTTTGAGCTCAGTTTCAAGCCATTTCCAGTGCTAAAACCAATCAAAATCATCTCTATTTCTGTAACATGTCTTCCATTCTATCAAACGAGACCAAGAAATCGCAAATACAACTGTAAAAAACATACGAAAAAACACCGCAAAGTCGCCATTTAATCGAAAAATCATGATTTCAGTTTTTTTCTCTCATTATACACAGTGTGCTGCAGGATCTGTTTTATGTGATGCACACATGCCACATGGATGTATTCTCTCATATCTAGGCCCAAATGTACCACTCACAATTTATCAGAGTGAGCTGAGCTCATGACGTAGATCTACAGTTTGGACCCTGAACATAAAGCCGTAGATCTACGGGACGGACCCTGAAAGGGTTAAGGAAGCCTAGAGAACAAATGGATTTGTCAGTTAAAAATAGGAGAGGAGAGTTATCAAATGGAGAGTTAGAGGTATTGGGAAGATGGAGGGAATATTTCGAGGAATTGTTAAATGTTGATGAAGATAGGGAAGCTGTGATTTCGTGTATAGGGCAAGGGGAAATAACATCTTGTAGGAGTGAGGAAGAGCCAGTTGTGAGTGTGGGGGAAGTTCGTGAGGCAGTAGGTAAAATGAAAGAGGGTAAGGCAGCCGGGATTGATGGGATAAAGATAGAAATGTTAAAAGCAGGTGGGGATATAGTTTTGGAGTGGTTGGTGCAATTATTTAATAAATGTATGGAAGAAGGTAAGGTACCTAGGGATTGGCAGAGAGCATGCATAGTTCCTTTGTATAAAGGCAAAGGGGACAAAAGAGAGTGCAAAAATTATAGGGGAATAAGTTTGTGGAGTATACCTGGTAAAGTGTATGGTAGAGTTATTATGGAAAGAATTAAGAGTAAGACGGAGAATAGGATAGCAGATGAACAAGGAGGCTTTAGGAAAGGTAAGGGGTGTGTGGACCAGGTGTTTAAAGTGGAACACATAAGTGAACAGTATTTAGATAAGGCTAAAGAGGTCTTTGTGGCATTTATGGACTTGGAAAAGGCGTATAACAGGGTGGATACGGGGGCAATGTGGCAGATGTATGGTGTAGGAGGTAGGTTACTGAAAGCAGTGAAGAGTTTCTACGAGGATAGTAAGGCTCAAGTTAGAGTATGTAGGAAAGAGGGAAATTATTTCCCAGTAAAAGTTGGCCTTAGACAAGGATGTGTGATGTCACCGTGGTTGTTTAATATATTTATAGATGGGGTTGTAAGAGAAGTAAATGCGAGGGTCTTGGCAAGAGGCGTGGAGTTAAAAGATAAAGAATCACACAAAGTGGGAGTTGTCACAGTTGCTCTTTGCTGATGACACTGTGCTCTTGGGAGATTCTGAAGAGAAGTTGCAGAGATTGGTGGATGAATTTGGTAGGGTATGCAAAAGAAGAAAATTAAGTGAATACAGGAAAGAGTAAGGTTATGAGGATAACAAAAAGATTAGGTGATGAAAGATTGGATATCAGATTGGAGGGAGAGAGTATGGAGGAGGTGAATGTATTCAGATATTTGGGAGTGGACGTGTCAGCGGATGGGTCTATGAAAGATGAGGTGAATCATAGAATTGATGAGGGGAAAAGGGTGAGTGGTGCACTTAGGAGTCTGTGGAGACAAAGAACTTTGTCCTTGGAGGCAAAGAGGGGAATGTATGAGAGTATAGTTTTACCAACGCTCTTACATGGGTGTGAAGCATGGGTGATGAATGTTGCAGCGAGGAGAAGGCTGGAGGCAGTGGAGATGTCATGTCTGAGGGCAATGTGTGGTGTGAATATAATGCAGAGAATTCGTAGTTTGGAAGTTAGGAGGAGGTGCGGGATTACCAAAACTGTTGTCCAAAGGGCTGAGGAAGGGTTGTTGAGGTGGTTCGGACATGTAGAGAGAATGGAGCGAAACAGAATGACTTCAAGAGTGTATCAGTCTGTAGTGGAAGGAAGGCGGGGTAGGGGTCGGCCTAGGAAAGGTTGGAGGGAGGGGGTAAAGGAGGTTTTGTGTGCGAGGGGCTTGGACTTCCAGCAGGCATGCGTGAGCGTGTTTGATAGGAGTGAATGGAGACAAATGGTTTTTAATACTTGACGTGCTGTTGGAGTGTGAGCAAAGTAACATTTATGAAGGGATTCAGGGAAACCGGCAGGCCGGACTTGAGTCCTGGAGATGGGAAGTACAGTGCCTGCACTCTGAAGGAGAGGTGTTAATGTTGCAGTTTAAAAACTGTAGTGTAAAGCACCCTTCTGGCAAGACAGTGATGGAGTGAATGATGGCGAGTTTTTCTTTTTCGGGCCACCCTGCCTTGGTGGGAATCGGCCAGTGCGATAATAAATAATAAAAAAAATAAAATGTTACAAGTGTTGCTCATCTCTTTAACCACACTCTGTTAATTTATGCTAAAAGCTTCAATAACATAATTTTTACCTTGGCTTTTCTTTAGTTTTGCTGCTTTCTGGAGCTATTAGGTGCTGTTCATCAGAAGCAATGATGATATCATACTTGCTACTGTTGAACTGGTCTATTATGTTGCATCTTGATACCACAGGCATCTCAGAATTAAGCAAACAAGAGCTAATTCCAAACTGTCCTAAGAACATCCTCAGCCTGCAAGTACATATGTCTATAACAATTTTATTATGTTTTTATATATTATTATTTTACTAATTAATTTATATAGAGCACTATTTTAAATATTTATTTATACAAAACCACCATAATATTTTATTAATTGACTTATATGCTTATACAAACATATGGACAGTTGGAAGTACAGTATAATACACACAATAGACAAATATGTAGCTGTTCAAATATACAGATGCTGGTTATAGTATAATTCAAATACAATAGCTAAATTCTGTCCGTTTCACTCAAAGTTACATTTGTAACAATACTGTACTTACTTATAGCCTTTGTCAACAGTGTTAACAAAGATGATTGTCTTCCCACGGATCATGTTCAAGTGAAAAAGTACAGTGATAAGGACAATCTTGTCAATCTTTTCCAGCTGTAAAGAAAATACATCAGTTACAGACTTAGAGCATTAACATACATATTCGTTATAGAAGGGCTCAAAAAAAGACATGGTTGAATCAAACAGCAGGACCAGATTTTAAGTGACTGGTGCTTATATTCTAAAAGGAAGGGAATTTAAAATGTTCAGGAAAAAATATAAAGCAGTTAAAAAAATTAAATTCTTACCTTAATGATATATTGAGCAAGCTGAGAAGTAGATGGCAATGGTGGCTCCTCAAGCCTCAAGACAACAGGCTTATTCATGACCAGCTTCTGAAAATCCTTCACATCATCCCACATAGTAGCACTTGTCAGAAATGATTGATAAATTACTGGTAGGTGTCTGAAAGGAAGAGATCAACATTTTTTCTTCAAACAGCCTCAAACATCATGAGAAGTAATGTAAAATATAGAGTTTTCAGTGATACCAAAATGATTGTTATTTAGTCTCCTCCCAAAAAAACCACAATCCAACCAGAATAACCTTGTAGTAACCAAAAATGGAAAGGTCATTTCCTAAATGAGAGCTTCTCGTGCTGGTAAGTTTCTAATTCCTTCCTTTCCTGGGTACTACCTTCAATCCTTTGCTTCCTAAATGTGTTGGGCAATGGAATCCTCAGGAAAAGCGATGACTCAAGAAAGATTAGTTTTCTTTTCCAGCATCTTAATTTAGTTTTTTTAAAATGCAGGCAGTTTCACACTTAGGTAGGGAGACCCAAAAAAGAAGAAACACTTTCACCACTACCAAACCTCTTTATATACAAAGTTCAATTAAAACCCCCATTATCATTTACCCCTGGCACCCCAAATTTACTTACTATGCCCTCTACAACCTGATGTGATCCAGAAAAAAATGTTTATTGATTCCTAGGCTTAAAGCCAACCTCTGAGGAGACCAATTTAACGCATTACTAAATTATTCTAATAAGAAATAAATGGGGTAGTAAAAGAAAATACAGTAGTCTCATCCACCAATGCCAAAAATTTTCTCTCCTCCCCACCATATTTTCCCTTGCTTACTGTTTTTCATTCCAATGACTATCTCTGGTAACAGATTGCCTTTATTACCTCTTACATAATCACTAGACATTATCTACCTCTCTATCTCTAAAACTCCACACAAATCCACTAACATCTACCCTGAGTCTGCAGGAGTGTTTGTCTGTTGCATTTTCTTCCCCACTGATTCTACTTACTAGACTCAACACCTCTTTCAGTGATCACAAAATGTTAACAGAGATCAGTTAGAACACAACATGTCTCGAAATATTTAGTTAGAATTTTCTGGGAAGTCAAAAAACATATACTGCAAGAAAAAAATAAGGTTGTACAATTCTTACTTAAGCACTTCCTGAATATCACTCGAGTGATTGTAGGTAAACAGAAGATCAGCTTCGTCAACTACCAAGAACTTGAGGGATTCCTTGACTTTCAAATTACCAGCAGAGATGTGAGCCAAAACTCTCATAGGAGTTCCAACAACGATATCAGGTTTGTCTGCCAGTTACACAAAAATATATTTAGTATTAATGAAGTTCAACAGTTACCAAACATTTAATAATGCTAGTACATAATATTTTTTTTTTTTAACACTGGCGATATCCCACCAAGGCAGGGTGACAAAAAAACAATGCAAGTTTTTCTTTTTAAATTTAGTAATTTATACAGGAGAAAGGGTTACTAGCTCCTTGCTCCCTGCATTTTAGTCACCTCTTACGACACGCATGGCTTATGGAGGAATTTTTTTTTCTACTTTCCCATGGAGATAAGATGAAATAAAGAACAAGAACTATTAAGAAAATAGAATAAACCCCAGATATATGTGTAGGTTGGTAGACAGCAACCACCCAGGAAGGTACTACCGTCCTGCCAAATGAGTGTAAAACAAAAGCCTGTAGTAATTGTTTTACATGATGTTAGGATTGCTAGTGTCTTTTGTCTGTCTCATAAATATGCAAGATTACAGGTATGTCTTGCTACTTCTACATACATTAGGTTACACTAAACATACATGTACACATTTATTTATACACACTCATCTGAGTTTTCTTTGATTTTATCTTAGTTCTTGTTCTTATTACTTTTCCTTTTATATCCATGGGGAAGTGGAATAAGAATCTTTCCTCCGTAAGCCATGCGTGTTGTAAAAGTCAACTAAAATGCCGGGAACAATGGGCTAGTAAACCCCTTTTCCTGTAATAATTACTAAAAAGAATAAGAAGAAGAAAATTGTCAAAGTGGGATGTCTGAATGTGCATGGATGTTGTGTGAATGATAAGAAAGAGATGATTGTGGATGTTATGAATGAGAAGAAGCTGGATGTCCTGGCTTTAAGTGAAACAAAACTGAAGGGGGTGGGTGAGTTTCAGTGGAGAGGAATAAATGGGATTAGGTCAGGGGTTTCTAACAGAGTTAGAGCTAAAGCAAAAGTAGCAATAATGTTGAAGGATAAGCTATGGCAGGAAAAGAGGGTCTATAAATGTATTAATTCAAGGATTATGTGGAGTAAAATAAAGGTTGGATGTGAAAAGTGGGTTATAGTAAGCGTATATGCACCTGGGGAAGAGAGAAGTATAGAGGAGAGAGAGAGAGATTTTGGGAAATGTTGAGTGAATGCATGGGGAGTTTTGAACCAAGTGTGAGAGTACTTGTGGTTGGGGATTTTAATGCTAAAGTGGGTAAAAATGTTGTGGAGGGAGTACGTAGTAGGAAATTTGGGGTGCCAGGCGTAAATGAAAATGAGGAGCATTTAATTGAGCTATGTGTAGAAAGAGGTTTGGTAATAAGTAAGACATATTTTATGAAAAAGAGGATAAATAAATATACAAGGTATGATATAGCATGTAATGAAAGTAGTTTGTTAGATTATATATTGGTAGATAAAAGGTTGATGGGTAGGCTCCAGGATGTACACGTTTATAGAGAGGCAACTGATATATCGAATCATTATCTAGTTATAGCTACAATTAGAGTAAGAGGAAAATGGATAAGAGGAAAATGGCAACAAGTAAGAGGGAGGTGAAAGTATAAACTAAGGGAGGAGGAAGTTCGGGTGAAATATAAGCAACTATTGGCAGAAAGGTGGGCTGGTGCAGGTATGAGTAGTGGGGGGGGGGGGGTGAAGAGGGTTGGAATAGTTTTAAAAATGCAGTATTAGAATGTGGGGCAGAAGTTTGTGGTTATAGGAGGGTGGGTGCAGGAGGAGAGAGGAGTGATTGGTGGAATGATGAAGTCAAGGGTGTGATAAAAGAGAAAAAGGTAGCTTATGGGAGGTATTTACAAAGCAGAAGTGTTATAAGAAGAGTAGAGTATATGGGGAGTAAAAGAAAAGTGAAGAGAGTGGTGAGAGAGTGCAAAAGGAGAGCAGATGATAAGAGTGGGAGAGGCACTCAAGAAATTTTAATGAAAATAAGAAAAAACTTTGGAATGAGTTAAACAAGTTAAGAAAGCCTAGGGAACAAATGGATTTGTCAGTTAAAAACAGAGTAGGGAAGTTAGTAGATGGGGAGATGGAGGTATTGGATAGATGGCGAGAATATTTTGAGGAACTTTTAAATGTCGATGAAGAAAGGGAGGCGGTAATTTCATGCACTGGCCAGGGAGGTATACCATCTTTTAGGAGTGAAGAAGAGCAGGATGTGAGTGTGGGAGAGGTGCGTGAGGCATTACATAGAATGAAAGGGGGTAAAGCAGCTGGAACTGATGGGATCATGAAAGAAATGTTAAAAGCAGGAGGGGACATAGTGTTGGAGTAGTCGTTTTTTTTTTTTTTCCAACAAGTCGGCCGTCTCCCACCGAGGCAGGCTGACCCAAAAAAGAAAGAAAATCCCCAAAAAGAAAATACTTTCATCATCATTCAACACTTTCACCACACTCACACATTATCACTGTTTTTGCAGAGGTGCTAAGAATACAACAGCTTAGAAGCATATACATGTACGTATAAAGATACACAACATATCCCTCCAAACTGCCAATATCCCAAACCCCTCCTTTAAAGTGCAGACATTGTACTTCCCATTTCCAGGACTCAAGTCCGACTATATGAAAATAACGGGTTTCCCTGAATCCCTTCACTAAATATTACCCTGCTTACACTCCAACAGATCGTCAGGTCCCAAGTATCATTCGTCTCCATTCACTCCTAACTAACACGCTCATGCACGCTTGCTGGAAGTCCAAGCCCCTCGCCCACAAAACCTCCTTAACCCCCTCTTTCCAACCCTTTCGAGGACGACCCCTACCCCTCCTTCCTTCCCCTATAGATTTATATGCTTTCCATGTCATTCTACTTTGATCCATTCTCTCTAAATGACCAAACCACCTCAACAACCCCTCTTCTGCCCTCTGACTAATGCTTTTATTAACTCCACACCTTCTCCTAATTTCCACACTCCGAATTTTCTGCATAATATTTACACCACACATTGCCTTTAGACAGGACATCTCCACTGCCTCCAACCGTCTCCTCGCTGCTGCATTTACCACCCAAGCTTCACATCCATATAAGAGTGTTGGTACTACTATACTTTCATACATTCCCTTCTTTGCCTCCATAGATAACGTTTTTTGACACCACATATACCTCAACGCACCACTCGCCTTTTTTCCCTCATCAATTCTATGATTAACCTCATCCTTCATAAATCTATCTGCCGACACATCAACTCCCAAGTATCTGAAAACATTCACTTCTTCCATACTCCTCCTCCCCAATTTGATATCCAATTTTTCTTTATCTAAATCATTTGATACCCTCATCACCTTACTCTTTTCTATGTTCACTTTCATCTTTCTACCTTTACACACATTTTCAAACTCATCCACTAACCTTTGCAATTTTTCTTTAGAATCTCCCATAAGCACAGTATCATCAGCAAAAAGTAACTGTGTCAATTCCCATTTTGAATTTGATTCCCCATAATTTAACCCCACCCCTCTCCCGAACACCCTAGCATTTACTTCTTTTACAACCCCATCTATAAATATATTAAACAACCATGGTGACATTACACATCCCTGTCTAAGACCTACTTTTACCGGGAAGTATTTTCCCTCTCTTCTACACACCCTAACCTGAGCCTCACTATCCTCATAAAAACTCTTAACTGCATTTAGTAACTTACCACCTATTCCATATATGTACTTGCAACATCTGCCACATTGCTCCTCTATCCACTCTATCATATGCCTTTTCTAAATCCATAAATGCAATAAAAACTTCCCTACCTTTATCTAAATACTGTTCACATATATGCTTCAATGTAAACACTTAATCTACACATCCCCTACCCACTCTGAAGCCTCCCTGCTCATCCACAATCCTACATTCTGTCTTACCTCTAATTCCTTCAATTATAACCCTACCGTATACTTTTCCTGGTATATTCAGTAAACTTATTCCTCTATAATTTTTACAATCTCTTTTGTCACCTTTCCCTTTATATAAAGGTACTATACATGCTCTCTGCCAATCCCTAGGTACCTTCCCCTCTTTCATACATTTATTAAACAAAAGTACCAACCACTCCAACGCTATATCCCCCCTGCTTTTAACATTTCTGTCATGATCCCATCAGTTCCAACTGCTTTACCCCCTTTCATTCTGAACAGAGTCTGTGGAGACAAAGAACTTTGTCCTTGGAGGCAAAGAGGGGAATGTATGAGAGTCTAGTTTTACCAACGCTCTTATATGGGTGTGAAGCGTGGGTGATGAATGTTGCAGTGAGGAGAAGGCTGGAGGCAGTGGAGATGTCATGTCTGAGGGCAACGTGTGGTGTGAATATAATGCAGAGAATTCGTAGTTTGGAAGTTAGGAGGAAGTGCGGGATTACCAAAACTGTTGTCCAGAGGGCTGAGGAAGAGTTGTTGAGGTGGTTCGGACATGTAGAGAGAATGGAGCGAAACAGAATGACTTCAAGAGTGTATCAGTCTGTATTGGAAGGAAGGCGGGGTAGGGGTCGGCCTAGGAAAGGTTGGAGAGAGGGGGTAAAGGAGGTTTTGTGTGCGAGGGGCTAGGACTTCCAGCAGGCATGCATGAGCGTGTTTGATAGGAGTGAATGGAGACAAATGGTTTTTAATACTTGACGTGCTGTTGGAGTGTGAGCAAAGTAACATTTATGAAGGGGTTCAGGAAAACCGGCAGGCCGGACTTGAGTCGTGGAGATGGGAAGTGCAGTGCCTGCACTCTGAAGGAGGGGTGTTAATGTTGCAGTTTAAAAACTGTAGTGTAAAGCACCCTTCTGGCAAGACAGTGATGGAGTGAATGATGGTGAAAGTTTTTCTTTTTCGGTCCACCCTGCCTTGGTGGGAATCAGCCAGTGTGATAATAAAATAATAAATAAATGTTGCATAAGTGTCTCAATCTTCAATTTGTTGGTTTTCAAAGCATTTATCACATCTGTCAGACACTGCAACATCACAGGAATTTGATACAAAGAATTCTTCAATACTTGTCCAACCTTTGGACAAAGACCTGCTTACACTAGTGGATGGTTCCACTGTGATCCCGCCTCGTCCTACTTCGACTCACCTGTCTACTGTATATAAGCCACTTCCCCGGCCATATGGTGTACTTTTTACAAGAGTGATGGACTGAACACATCGATTCCAGGCTGAGGGACTGGTTACCTCAAACTCCTCCTCTCCTTACTCCTCTCTGCTTTGTATTGGACTGAAGAAGCCACTGTGTGGCAAAACGTTTCCTTAATAAAGATTCCCATATGCTGCACAAGTGTCTCGATCTTCAACTTGTCGGTGTTCAAACCATTTATCACACCAGCAATCCTACCATCATGTAAAACAATTACAGGTTTCTGTTTCACATTCATTTGGCAGGACGGTAGTACCTCCCTGGTTGTTGTCTACCAACTATATAATAGATATAGCATGAAAATAAACACTGTGGGTTGGAACATGCATTCTCCCAATGTAAGCAGCTCAAATAAAAGGATAAGCACTGTAGAGTGCAAAATAAGCTAAATGTCAGAAAAAAGTAAGCTAAATGAAAAGTTAGAAATTAATTGAAATGGAAATGAACATAGATATCAATGAAAAGACAGAACTAAAGCTGTTCCAATTACCAAATTGGAAAAAAATAAAAGGGCAAGAAATATCACTGCAAAAAAAAATTGAAACTGATAGGGAACTATGCAACAACATAAAATTCTGAAGTGTTTACAAATGAACAATGCCCAGAACCAAACAGAGGCCAAATCAAGTAGAAGTGTTAAGCATTGAAATGCTTATCAATTGAGCACAAGAAACCACCCATTCAACTATTACAACTACCCTATAAAGTGCAGTCAGTAATTTGGCCAAAATGACTCAAAATTAAAAAAACACAAATTTAAAAATAATGCAAAATAAACAGTGTAGACATTCTTGGTAATAAAACATTTCCTCTGTTCATTAATTACATCCCCAGGTCTCTCCTATATTACAGTTGTCTTTCATTTGAATTCATAATCACAAAAATTGAAGATTTACTCTGGAAAATAAAATATGCCCAGGAATGATTGGTCATGGTTTAGGATATCCCAATAATTGTAGCAGACCTATTAAAAACCCATAAAGAGACAGATGGTATTGGGAAACTTTACCCTTCCTTGGAAAAAGAAAAAAGAAAATACTTTCACTACTTTAAGCCCTATTTCAAGCTGTTTCTGGGCCTGAAGCTGACCAAGATCACTTCTTCCATTCTACCAAATGATACCAAGAAACAGCCAATAAAATAACAAAAACCATCCTAGAAAACTTCTTGAGGTCAGAGGTTTGCTTTTCCTATCATGTACCACATGATTCAATATTTTTTTTACACTGTGCACACTCAATGCACAGACCCATTCTCTTGTGTCTAGGCCTAAATTTACCACTCACGGCACATTTGCGGGCACTGGCATCCATAACGCAGATCTACATAAGACAGGGAAAGTGTTAAGCAGAGGACAAAGGAGAGGTTGCTGAGGTGGCATGGGCATTAGAAAGTTGGAGCAGAACAGAATGACCAAGAGAATGTACAACTCCAGGGTGGAAGGAAGAGAGGGAGGGAGGGAGGGTGTAAAGGTTTCAAATGGTAGGCATATGTGAACATGTTAGATTGGGTTGCATAAAGACTGGTAGTTTTAGGGATTTGGCATGCTGTTGGAGCATGACCAAGGCAACATTTATGAAGAGGTTCAGGGAAACTGGTTAGCCAGACTTGTGTCCTGGAGGTAGAAAGTACAGTGCCTGAACTCTGAAAGAGGGGTGGGGATATACTGTAATTCTAAGAGTCACCTGTAATGTTTTGTCTGTACTCTGCAAAACAGATATTCAATGAATAATGGTAATGTTTAATTTTTTAGGAGTTACCTTACCTTGGTGGTAAACTGCTGATGTGGTGGTTAAAAAACTACAAATTTATTATCAACCTACAATGATATAAAAATCAGAATGATTCTTACCTACAAGGAGAGGACGTTGAGCTTCTAGAGGAACTTTCTCAGAAACATCAACAAATCGTACTTCACGTTTACATAAAACTGTCAGCTGACTTATATTGTCTTTTATTTGCTTACACAACTCCCTAGTTGGTGCCAAAATAAGAACCTGTACAGTCTGCAAAAAAAATTACCTTAACAGCATTAATAAAGTCAATTTTGCTTTAAACAAACTGGCTGTTTCCTTTCATTTGCTCCCTAACAACCTTTCCAGAAGGGCAGACATCAGAGTGCATTATTGGTACACTAAAATGAAACATCACCATCACATCCTGACTTTGAAGGTGAAGGCTCTGTACCAATGTTGGGACGATATTAAAACATTTGGTGATGCCAATAGTCAAATTTAGGCCGATACTGCTACCAATACCATGAAGCAAATATAATAATGGTATACCAACAACTTCAAAATTAGCAGATTTCCACCTATACAGATACCAATAAATTATCCAATACCCACCAATAAGGCTGTTTTCCTAGAAGTACATTACCGTATCATGTACTCAGTTATTGTGAATGAGGTAATGGGAGTTTTACATTCTGCACCAGTGCATTCCTTACCACTCAGTAATGAATGCAGTGGTGCAGAATAAACCATAATAAACCTCATCGTGGATGAGATTTATTGTGAAGTTACATAACTCAATATTGTATGGACAAAATTAGGTAAGGATTCATATGGCTTATAACTGATTTTTTAAATAAATTCTGGTGAATCTAGGTGCTGCTAGTGACTAAAGTTTGCAGTTCATTCACCAAATATTTTTTATTTAATGAAAATCCCATCCTGTTTTGCTCCCAGGGCCTGCAGTCCATGGTGACTGTGTGTACCTGGCAGTGATGAGATAATATGCCATCCCCTGTGCTTAAAAAAATTTAACAGTAGAACTGCACATAGGTTGGATTGATATTGAATATCGGTTATAATGAATACATTTCTAATACCATGAAATGCAGTTTTACCTAATTTAAAGATAAAAAAAAAATTACCAGTTTTCACTTACAAATAATTTCAACAGTTGTTTGCCTTTGAAATTACTTGTTTAATTTCTGCACCCAGATTTTTTTATTTAAAAATTACAGTATATATAAAAAGGAATAAATCACAGCTAAAAATAATATTTTATACTGTGATGTAATAGTTTTAAAATTTAATTATGAATTAACACAATTCTTGTTTATTTCATCTTACTTGTTCTGTGGCTGTCCGTTTTCCTTCAAGAATCTTATGAACAACAGGAATAGCAAATGCACCAGTTTTACCCGATCCTGTTCTTGCCCTAGCAAGAACATCTTTCCCCTCCAGGATTAATGGGATGGCCTTCTCCTGGACTAGGGTCGGCTCTTTCCATCTTAATCTTGCAATGGCCTACAAATGTATAGTAACAATATGTTAAAAAAAAAAAAAAAGAGGACAGCAAAAACCTAAAAAAAATCACACAATCACACAACTTTCACTGATAAGAAATTTTTCATCTAACTAATTTCAAATGGTTTGAGGTTAATGTAATGAAGATGACAAGCCCATCAAAATTCAGGTACAATACCCATTCCTTACATTTTTAATGCAATTAACCCTTAAACGGTCCAAACAGATCGACGTTCAAATTCGAAGTGCTACAAAAGTAGATCTACTTTTTTTACATATTTTCAAATACAGTGGTCCCTCGTTTTTCGTAATTAATCCGTTCCTGGAGGAGCTACTACAAATGAAATTTATGATTTGCGAATCAATTTTCCCCATAAGAAATAATGTAAATACAATTAATCCGTTCCTGACACCCAGAAGTATTAAAACAAAAAAAAATTTTTACATGAAATATACATGTAGTACATAAACAATACAATGGGAAATGATGAATGAAACATTAACAGCATAACACTTACCTTTAATGGAGATTCTTCTTAGTGTATGGGAGACTGGAGGAGGAGATAGATTGGATTGTTTACAGTTTGGAAGGGGAATCCCCTTCCAGCAACACCTCAGGTACCAATTGCTTCTCTGGGGATGCTTCTCTTCTCTGTTTCTTAATGCCACTAGGACCACCTTGAGAGTCACTCTAGTCCTGTCTCGCAAAGTAGCTGTGGAGAGAGCTCTGTTTCTGGCGTCTCTTTAACACTTCCCTAAAATGGCCCAAGACTTTGTCACTGTACATATTTCTCACCTTCTTAACCACAGGCTTGGCACTAGGAGCTTTCTTTGGAGCCATGGTAGCTTATTTAGTACCTGCAAGCACTTAAATGAGTGGAATATTATGAAATATTTCGTAGGAGCACTTGAGGGGACCTTCACTCACTGGTAAACAATGCCAGACTGGCTGGGTAGGGAGGCCGCCCCGGCTCACACCGTGTGTACACGTCCCGGACGAACTACTATTCGCAAGTCAACCTATGAAAAGCGAGTCCATGTTTATACGAAAATACCCCTATGATTGGCGAAATTTACGATTGCCGAGAACTACGAAAAGCGAGAGACCACTGTATAACAAAAAAAATAAAATTTTGATAAAAGTTTTTTTACACGTTTTCAAATGTAAAACAAAAAAAAAATCTACATTTTTGTTTCATACTTTCAGATGTTGAAAAAACGTATATATACGTTTGGACCGTTTACGGGTTAAACAATACATATCATAATTCCCCAAAGTTACATTACAGTTTGTTACCACTGGCAAGTTTTCACTGCATTCAGCACTTTTCTGGTCTTTTTATTACAGAATAGGTATAATGCATTGGAAAATGTATAATGAGGTATCAGGAAATTTTCACCTAAGACAGCTGAAGAGTACTAATGAACTTGTACTCTCTATAAAGATACAGAACAAGGGCAGATATTAAAATGTTGAAAATATTTATCAAAGACAAAATCATAACAATCGATCAAAATTTTATAAATTTAAATTTATAAAGAATATATGATAATCCTAGTTTGGCAATAGAGCTGGTGATGAGAAAGGCAAACTGCCTTGTAGCATAAGTGAAGAAAATTACTAACATTCCATTTCCCATCAATATATTTTATTAGACAAAAGTAGGACAGGATGGATGAAAGTAGGAGCTGACTAGCATGTTTCAGTGGTCTTACTGCCATACTCCACAGTTATAGCTATGGTAATAAGGGTCAAGAACACAGTTGATAGTCAATAAAGTTAGATAAGTAAGTTTATTCAGGTATACACAAATACAGTTACATAGAATTATCATACATAGCAGCATATGTGTAGAGAACCTAGGATAACCCAAAAAAGTCAGACAGAGTGACTTATTTCCATTGGAGTCCTTTTACCTTATTATTATAATATAAATTTTATAATATTTTCTTATTATTCTATAATGAAGATAACATCTTATAAAAGATTTATGCCAACAGCATTTGGTGTTCCCAGGCGGTCACCCATCCAAGTACTAACCAAACCCAACGTTGCTTAATTTCGCTGATCGGAGGAGAAGTGGTGCATTCAACGTGGTATGGCCGTAGGTGAACACAGTTAGCTAGAAATGTATAAATAACACACACCACATTACCTCCAATATTCTGTCATCCAGCCCCATCTCGTGAAACTGCACAGTCTTCTCGTCATCTTCCATTATCTTGCTCTTATTTGTGGAAACTTTAACCAAACACTTGCAGATAGTGGCTCTTTACTGCAATATATTTTCCAAGATCAACCACCTTCACCTGCAACACATTTTTTTTTTATGATATTGGCAGTGGCTGAAGATTTCTTTTCTTAACTATAAGACTTGTCGTGCACTGTGGTACACACCATGACCTTTCATGCAAATGACAAAATTAGAAAAAGATAATATCTGGAGGTTACCTATCACTGTGAAAAATGCTTATTCTATTTCACAATTTTCCAACGGCAGAGAATTAACAAGCAATATTTTCCCAGAATTAAGCTACGTTAAATAAATAGTAGAAAGCACTGTATGTATAAGTAGTGAAATCACTATGTATGAATATAAATCCATGCAGATACATACATATGTAGATACATACACATAGATACAAACATATGTATGTGTAATATATACATCCCCCCAATGAAAAGCAGGGGTGTCACTAGTACCCCTGCTTTTCATTGGGGGGATGTATATAGAGACAATACAATAAGTGTCAGGGGCCCGAGACTCTTTAACTGCCTCCCAGCATACATAAGGGAGATTACCAATAGATCCCTGGCTGTCTTCCAGCAGGCACTGGACAAGTACCTAAAGTCGGTACCTGACCAGCCGGGCTGTGGCGCGTATGTTGGATTGCGTGCAGCCAGTAGTAACAGCCTGGTTGATCAGGCTCTGATCCACCTTGAGGCCTGGTCATAGACCGGGCCGTGGGGGCATTGACCCCCGGAACTCTCTCCAGGTAAACATGTATATGAATGTCTGTGTGTTACAGGCTTTCACTGTCAAAAAAAAGTTACTCAAGAAGGCTGCATACGTTAATGGTGAAAGCATGGGAGAGGTGCCTGAGAGGGGAATCAGAAGGTGACATGTTTGGGGTAATATAGCAAGATGCTGCTGTTGATGCTGCTGCTGATGCTGTTGATGCTGGTGTCATCTCCGTAAATAACTCATTACTATTGTAACCAGATATAAACATGTAAATAGTTCATTACCACTAACTTGTTTAACCCGTAAACGGTCCAGGCAGATCTACGTTCACATGTGTAGTGCTCCAAAAGTAGATCTACGTTTTTTTACACATTTTCAAATGTAAAAAAAAAAAATCTACCCTTTTTACATACTTTCAAATGTTGAAAAAACATATATATACGTTCGGACCGTTTACGGGCTAATTATCAAATATTTACAACCCAGTCCCTGGACCCCTTTATGTACCCTGTAATGCTGAGGTACAGTCCCTGGACCACTTTATGTACCCTGTAATGCTGAGGTGCAGTCCCTGGACCACTTTATGTACCCTGTAATGCTGAGGTACAGTCCCTGGACCCCTTCATGTACCCTGTAATGCTGAGGTACAGTCCCTGGACCCCTTCATGTACCCTGTAATGCTGAGGTACAGTCCCTGGACCACTTTATGTACCCTGTAATGCTGAGGTAGTCCCTGGACCACTTTATGTACCCTGTAATGCTGAGGTACAGTCCCTGGACCCCTTCATGTACCCTGTAATGCTGAGGTACAGTCCCTGGACCACTTTATGTACCCTGTAATGCTGAGGTACAGTCCCTGGACCACTTTATGTACCTTGTAATGCTGAGGTACAGTCCCTGGACCACTTTATGTACCCTGTAATGCTGAGGTACAGTCCCTGGACCCCTTCATGTACCCTGTAATGCTGAGGTACAGTCCCTGGACCACTTTATGTACCCTGTAATGCTGAGGTACAGTCCCTGGACCTCTTTATGTACCCTGTAATGCTGAGGTACAGTCCCTGGACCACTTTATGTACCCTGTAATGCTGAGGTACAGTCCCTGGACCCCTTCATGTACCCTGTAATGCTGAGGTACAGTCCCTGGACCACTTTATGTACCCTGTAATGCTGAGGTACAGTCCCTGGACCTCTTTATGTACCCTGTAATGCTGAGGTACAGTCCCTGGACCCTTTCATGTACCCTGTAATGCTGAGGTACAGTCCCTGGACCTCTTCATGTACCCTGTAATGCTGAGGTACAGTCCCTGGACCACTTTATGTACCCTGTAATGCTGAGGTACAGTCCCTGGACCCTTTCATGTACCCTGTAATGCTGAGGTACAGTCCCTGGACCTCTTCATGTACCCTGTAATGCTGAGGTACAGTCCCTGGACCTCTTTATGTACCCTGTAATGCTGAGGTACAGTCCCTGGACCACTTTATGTACCCTGTAATGCTAAGGTACAGTCCCTGGACCACTTTATGTACCCTGTAATGCTGAGGTACAGTCCCTGGGCCACTTTATGCACCCTGTAATGCTGAGGTACAGTCCCTGGACCTCTTTATGTGCCCTGTAATGCTGAGGTACAGTCCCTGGACCTCTTTATGTACCCTGTAATGCTGAGGTACAGTTACTGGGCCCATTGTATCCCTGTAATGCTGAGGTACAGTCCCTGGACTCTATGTGATCTTATGACTACCACCCACAGGATGGTTATGGAATGCATAAAAAATATATTAAACTAACTAACTTGTTGTTACTGAGCTGCTGCTGTGCTGTTGTCGTTGCTGCTGCTGCTGTGCTGATGTTGTCGTTGCTGCTGCTGCTGTGTTGATGTTGTCGTTGCTGCTGCTGCTGTGTTGATGTTGTCGTTGCTGCTGCTGTGCTGATGTCGTTGCTGCTGTTGCTGTGCTGATGTTGTCGTTGCCGTTGTGCTGATGTCGTTGCTGCTGCTGTGTTGATGTTGTCGTTGCTGCTGCTGCTGCTGCTGCTGCTGCTCACATGTGCTTCTGCCATCAACACTGATGGTTCTTATCTAATAAACATTAAAATATCACTCTTACTATATTTTTTTTTCTAAGTAAAATATAAATTACTAATACCCTTAAAATAAAAATAAAATAGGATATAAATTATGGTTTTCACTCTGGGGATGAATTACAAGACCTGTGTTACAGACCAGAGTACAGTTGCTGAAGTTATCTTATGTAAGTAAGTAAGTAAGTTTATTCAGGTATACACAAATACAGTTACATAGAATTATCATACATAGCAGCATATGTGTAGAGAACCTGGGATAACCCAAAAAAGTCAGACAGAGTGACTTATTTCCATTGGGATCCTTTTACCTTATTATTATAATATAAAGGTTATGTCTATAATATTACTCACAAGCAGTCTCCAGAATATCTTGCTGAGAATTTTGTCAGTGATAGAAACCAAAACCAGTATGGTATAAGAAGTGAACACAGTTTTCTAGTGTCTACAGTAGGCCGTCCATAGAATAGGTACTCTCTGTAAAAGACGAATAAGTTTATTTAGGCACAGGTACACATAAGTACAATTATCATACATAGTGTAAATTACCTAGGATAACCCAAAAAAAAGTCAGACAAAGTGATCTTATTTCCACTGGGGTACATGGTACTATGGTTTACATCTCTATGTCAGAAATGAGGATGTGAAACAAGATGGGGCCGAGTGCTATACCTGGTGGAGCGAACAGTTTCTCGCTGTGCCGCCTGAGATTTAACAGTTTACCATTACTCTTTGTCTTTTATTGGTTAGAAAGTTGAAGATCCATTTGCCCAGTTTTCCAGTTATTCCTTTAGCACGCATTTAGAGCGCTCATTTACATTATGATCGCACTGAATGCCCTCTAGGTAGACTTGCCGAAGGTTTTGGCAGTCTGTGTATACTACATCTTCATTCTGTTTGTTCTCCAGTGCATCCAAGACCATATCATAGTTGTCCAGTAGTTGTGAGAGGCAGCAGTGACCTGCTCTTAACCTATGTTGCCCTGAGTTGTGCAATGGTTGTGAATTCAAGTGGTTGGCTATCATGCTTCTTAGAACTCTTTCAAAGATTTTTATAATGTGGGACGTTAGAGATATCAGTCTGTAATTCCTTTCTGTTGTTTTGCTGCCACCTTTATGGATTGAGATTATATCCGTTGCATTAAGCGACTGTGGGATGACCCCGTGTCCAGGCTCTCCAGAGCACACTAAGACACAAGTCTGAGCCTGGGGCAGAGTGCAGCGGCATGTTCCTAATGACTTTTTCAAAGTCCAGTGGAGTTAAGAGTTATGTCATAAATTTGCTATACGTATATTGACACGGTAGTGAGACTCGTTCATGAAAAATTCATTTGGATTCTCAATCTTTAGTCTGATTAATGGCTCGCTAAACACAGTCATACTGAGACTTCAGTATATCAATCATTTCCTTGCTGTTCAAATAAAATGGAGCTTATAGTCCCATTTTATTTGAACTGGGACTTGAAACTAATGTGGGTTTTCTTTGTTTTTTGGTATATGAAAAGAAATATATTTTATTTCTTTCAATTTCATTCATTGCTTTTAGCTCATCCTGTCTGTCCTGAATCCTGTATGAATTATTTACCTGGAGAAAGTTCCGGGGGTCAACGCCCCCGCGGCCCGGTCTGTGACCAGGCCTCCTGGTGGATCAGAGCCTGATCAACCAGGCTGTTACTGCTGGCTGCACGCAATCCAACATACGAGCCACAGCCCAGCTGGTCAGGTACCGACTTTAGGTGCTTGTCCAGTGCCTGCTTGAAGACTGCCAGGGGTCTATTGGTAATCCCCCTTATGTATGCTGAGAGACAGTTGAACAGTCTCGGGCCCCTGACACTTATTGTATGGTCTCTTAACGTGCTAGTGACACCCCTGCTTTTCATTGGGGGGACGTTGCATCGTCTGCCGAGTCTTTTTGCTTTCGTTGTGAGTGATTTTCGTGTGCAAGTTCGGTACTAGTCCCTCTAAGATTTCCCAGGTGTATATAATCATGTATCTCTCCCGCCTGCGTTCCAGAGAGTACCGGTTCAGGAACTTCAAGCGCTCCCAGTAATTGAGGTGTTTTATCTCCGTTATGCGCGCCGTGAAGGTTCTCTGTCCATTTTCTAGGTCAGCAATTTCACCTGCCTTGAAAGGTGCTGTTAGTGTGCAGCAATATTCCAGCCTAGATAGAACAAGCGACCTGAAGAGTGTCATCATGGGCTTGGCATCCCTAGTTTTGAAGGTTCTCATTATCCATCCTGTCATTTTTCTAGCAGATGGGATTGATACAATGTTATAGTCCTTGAAGGTGAGATCCTCCGACATGATCACTCCCAGGTCTTTGACGTTGGTGTTTCGCTCTATTTTGTGGCCGGAATCTGTTTAGTACTCTGATGAAGTTTTAATTTCCTCATGTTTACCATATCGGAGTAATTGAAATTTCTCATCGATGAACTTCATATTGTTTTCTGCAGCCCACTGAAAGATTTGGTTGATGTCCGCCTGGAGCCTTGCAGTGTCTGCTATGGAAGACACTGTCATGCAGATTCAGGTGTCATCTGCAAAGGAAGACACGGTGGTGTGGCTGACATCCTTGTCTATGTCAGATATGAGGATGAGAAACAAGATGGGAGCGAGTACTGTGCCTTGTGGAACAGAGCTTTTCACCGTAGCTGCCTCGGACTTTACTCTGTTGACTACTACTCTTTGTGTTCTGTTTGTGAGGAAATTATAGATCCATCTACCAACTTTTCCTGTTATTCCTTTAGCACGCATTTTGTGCGCTCTTACGCCATGGTCACACTTGTCGAAGGCTTTTGCAAAGTCTGTATATATTACATCTGCATTCTTTTTGTCTTCTAGTGCATCTAGGACCTTGTCGTAGTGATCCAGTAGCTGAGACAGACAGGAGCGACCTGCTCTAAACCCATGTTGCCCTGGGTTGTGTAATTGATGGGTATCTAGATGGGTGGTGATCTTGCTTCTTAGGACCCTTTCAAAGACTTTTATGATATGGGATGTTAGTGCTATCGGTCTGTAGTTCTTTGCTATTTCTTTACTGCCACCTTTGTGGAGTGGGGCTATGTCTGTTGTTTTTAGTAACTGTGGGACGACCCCCGTGTCCATGCTCCCTCTCCATAGGATGGTAAAAGCTCGTGATAGGGGCTTCTTGCAGTTCTTGATGAACGCGGAGTTCCATGAGTCTGGCCCTGGGGCAGAGTGCATGGGAATGTCATTTATCGCCTGTTCGAAGTCATTTGGCGTCAGGATAATATCAGATAGGCTTGTGTTAACCAAATTCTGTGGCTCTCTCATAAAAAAATTCATTTTGATCTTCGACTCTCAGTCTGGTTAGCGGTTTGCTAAAAACTGAGTCATATTGGGACTTGAGTAGCTCACTCATTTCCTTGCTGTCATCTGTGTAGGACCCATCTTGTTTAAGTAGGGGCCAATACTGGATGTTGTTCTCGACTTTGATTTGGCATAGGAGAAGAAATACTTTGGGTTTCTTTCGATTTCATTTATGGCTTTTAGTTCTTCCCGCGATTCCTGACTCCTATAAGATTCCTATAGCTTAAGTTCGATATTTGCTATTTCTCTGACCAGTGACTCCTTACGCATTTTAGATATATTGACTTCTTTTAACCGCTCTGTTATTCTTTTCCGTCGCCTGTAAAAGGAGCGCCTGTCTCTCTACTTTACTCGAGTGCCACCATGTTAATTTGTTCTAGGCATAAGTTGGGGTCTGTGTTACTTAGTCTATCTTCCCAGCTAATATCGTTTAGGACTTGGTTTACTTGGTCCCACTTTATGTTCTTGTTATTGAAGTTGAATCAGTGTTTCTTCAGCATTTCATATAGTCTAGCCCCCCTGAGCAGCTCAGTGATTCTTCGTCTTCGCCTATAGAGAAAACATCTCTCTCTTTCCAGCTTGCATGGTCTCTTAGGAGAATATGCCTTGATCATACTTCAGCTGCTAAAGAATTGATCATTTCAAGACTGTCTGGGATCCATGTTATTTAAGATATCTTTCCAGCATATTTCATTAAGGACATAATTTATTTGATCCCAGTTGAAGTTCTTGTTTTTAAAGTTGAATATGGTGAAGGTACCCTCGTAACTATAGGCATTTTGCTGGTCAAGACCCTTATGCATACAAATCTAAACTTTGATACTATTGTAATCTGAATTAAATGTCTTTGATACTCTTGAATTTCGTACCAGGTTATCATTATTCGTGAAGACTAGGCCAAGTGTGTTTTCCAGCCTTGTTGGCTCCCCTGTTTGCTAATTTAGGGTAAATTTATTGCAAAGATTCAGCAAATAGTAGTGTGTGACTTTTCATCTGAGATACCTCCGGGGATTATCTCTGCTATAACATTATTTGTTACATTCTTCCATTTTGTATGTCTTAAATTGAAATCACCAAGCAGCAAGATATTTGAGGTTGGGATTGGAAAATTTTCCAGACAGCAATCAATTTTTAATAGCTTTTCCTTGAACTGTTGGGAAGTTGGGTATGTTTCCCTACACTTGCTGTCCCTGTCTGCTTAGCAGTAAGTACCTCGATGTTAGCCTACTGGTTTGGATCACATTATGGGAAGTGGTAATCCAGGTGTGGACGTATCAGTGGCTCATTACTTTGTAATTTGTTCATGAATGTAACCATGTATAGGAGTGAGGCTGATTCATTACCTTTGTAACTTTCCATGATTGTGACCAGATCTATCTGGAGTTCATTACCTTTGTAACTAGTTCAGCTATCATAACTTTGGGGTCCAGTCCCTGGACCCATTATGTACCTCTGTAATCTTTTGACTACCGCCCACAGAATGGGTATGGGGTGCATAATAAAGATATTAAACTAACTGGCGGCTTATATACAACTACAATGACTAGTTTTTGGTTTTCAGTCTTTATTGCTAAAATTTCAACTACATAATTTGTGCTGTTAGTAACTGCACAAATGAGCGACTCTTTGACATACAAGGACAACCTTCCCCTCCTTTGTTACCTGTTCTTTTTGTCGCATCTAAATAAGTTGTACCCTGTTAGCTATATTTCGTTGTGTGGGTCTCTGTGAAGGCAGCAGTTAGTTTAATATGTTTATTATGCACCCCATACCCATCCTGTGGGCGGTAGTCAAAAGATTACAGAGGTACATAATTGGTCCAGGGACTGGACTCCAAAGTTTTGATAGCTGAGCAAGTTACAGAGGTATTGAACTCACAATTTACAAAGCAGTCATAGCATTTGTCTCCACGAGTAGCCTACTGATGAAGGACTTTAGTTTGGTATAAACCTTGGTAATAAATACCGACAAGTTGGTTAAGAAAGACACGTAAGCAAACACTATGACATATTTATTAGAAAACGTTTCGGTCCCAGGACCGAAACGTTTTCTAATAAATATGTCATAGTGTTTGCTTACGTGTCTTTCTAAACCAAGGACTTAGTTTAATATGTTTATTGTGCACCCTATACCCATCCTGTGGGCGGTAGTCAAAAGATTACAGAGGTACATAATGAAGGACTGAAGGTATTTTGTTGGTGGTGCATGAGCTAATGGCCCTGTGTGTTCGCGAATACAAATAAAGTCGTATTGCATGTTTATTGGGGATATTGTTTTATTGGCATCAGTATCTGGTTTTGGAGTGGGGGCCACTGGCTGTGCCTCCAGAATATCTTGCTGCCAAATTTGTCAAGGGGACTATAATGGTAATGAGTTAGTTTGCACATGGGGAACTATAATGGTAATGAGTTAGTTTAATATTGGTGTTGGCAATTGGTGTCAATTGCTGGCTGGACAAATACTGTAAGGAAAATGCGGTAACATTCATTGACAACTGGGACCTCTTCTATGGCAGAAGTGACATGTATGCCAGGGATGGGGTTCACTTATCTAGGTCTGGGGTGGTAGCACTGGCAACTGCAGTGGAGGGAGCAGTTAGGACTTTAAACTAGGAATAGTTAGTGGTATGGGTTTTGGCAGGAAAACAGTGAAGTCCCAGTGTAGTAATATTACGAGTTCTAGGGGAACTAGTAATAAGCAGAACGAGGTAGATATTGAAAAGCCAGGGACTTTGGGTGATAAGGACAGTAATAGGTTTAGTAGAAAAACAGAAATGAGCAGGAAGGGTAAAGAGAAAGGAGAGTCTTTCAATGTTTATTATGCTAGTTGCCGAAGTGCTAGGAATAAGATGGACGAGTTGAGATTAGTTGCTAGTGCAGGTAACATTGATGTATTTGCCTTAACTGAGACGTGGTTTAATTCAAAAAGTCGGGACATGTCTGCGGAATGTCATATTCAGGGTTTTAAATTGTTCCAAGTAGATAGAAGTATCGGGAAGGGGGGTGGGGTGGCATTGTATGTCCGAGATCGCTTGAACTGTTGCATAAAAACGGGTATTAAGTCTGAAGTAACACATACAGAGTCTGTTTGGATAGAATTTTCAGAGGGGCATGAAAAACTGATTTTAGGAGTGATATACCGTCCCCCAAACTTAGATAGGGACCAAGGGAGACTACTATGGGAGGAAATTGTTAAGGCCACAAGGCACGATAATGTAGTAATTCTAGGAGACTTTAACTTTAGTCATATTGATTGGAATTTCTTGACTGGGAATTTAGAATCATACGACTTCTTAGAAGTAGTTCAGGATTGTTTTTTGAAGCAGTTTGTGACAGAACCTACAAGGGGAAATAACCTGCTTGACTTAGTTATGGCAAACAATGAATCCCTTGTTAATAATTTAGAAATTTCAGAGGAAGTGGGTGCTAGCGACCACAAATCAATTACATTTAGCATTGAATGGAAGTACGATAGTAGCGATAACTCAGTAACAGTCCCAGATTTTCGCTTAGCAGATTACGATGGGCTTAGAGAACACTTATCATCTGTTGACTGGGGTAACGAAGTGAGCTATCAATATGACAGTTTTCTGAACACTATACATGCTGCTCAAAGAACGTTTATCCCATATAAAGAAATTAGATCAAATAGAAATGACCCAAAATGGATGAATAATAGGCTCAAATATCTACTAGGGCATAAGAAAGGAATTTATAGGCGTATCAAAAGAGGTGAGGGTCATCTTATGAATCAGTACATTGACATTAAGAGGGACATTAAAAAGGGGATAAGAAAAGCTAAAAGGGACTATGAAATTAAAGTTGCTAGGGATTTTAAAACTAACCCAAAAAGTTTTTTCCAGGTCTATAGAACAAAAGTTAGAGATAAGATAGGTCCCCTTAAAAATAACTATGGCCACCTTACTGACAAAGAGAATGAAATGTGCTCGATTTTTAATAATTATTTTCTCTCAGTTTTTACACAGGAAGACACTAACAATATTCCAGTAATTAATTTTTATAGTGGGATAGAAGAAGATAAATTATGTAACATCACAGTCACTAGTGAAATGGTTGTGAAGCAGATAGACAGACTGAAGCAAAATAAGTCCCCGGGTCCTGATGAGGCTTTTTCAAGGGTTCTTAAGGAATGCAAAATGGAACTCTGTGAACCATTAACTAATATTTTTAATTTATCTCTTCAAACAGGTGTAGTGTCTGATATGTGGAAGATGGCTAATGTAATTCCTATTTTTAAAACAGGGGACAAGTCGTTACCGTCAAATTACCCCCCAATAAGCCTGACCTCAATTGTAGGCAAATTACTAGAGTCAATTATAGCTGAGATTATAAGAAGCCATCTCGATAAGCATAGCTTGATTAATGATACTCAGCATGGATTCACAAGAGGCCGGTCTTGTCTAACTAATTTATTAACTTTCTTCAGTAAAGCTTTTGAGACTGTTGACCACGATAAAGAATTTGATATTATTTACTTAGATTTTAGTAAGGCTTTTGATAGAGTTCCGCACCATAGACTGTTAAAGAAAGTGGCAGCTCATGGCATTGGGGGAAAAGTGCTCTCGTGGATCGAGTCATGGCTCACTGACAGGAAGCAGAGAGTGTCCATAAATGGGGTTAAATCCGAGTGGGGATCTGTAACAAGTGGCGTTCCACAGGGATCAGTCTTGGGCCCATTGTTGTTTATAATATATATATCAATGATCTTGATGAGGGAATTACTAGTGATATGAGCAAATTCGCCGATGACACAAAGATAGGTAGGATAATTGATTCAAACGTAGATGTTATGGAACTTCAGGAGGATTTAAACAAACTCTATTCTTGGTCAGAAAAGTGGCAGATGCAGTTCAATGTAGATAAATGCAAGGTTCTGAAGCTTGGGAGTGCCCATAACCCTAGTACTTATAAGTTAAATGATGTAGAACTTAGCCATATAGATTGCGAAAAGGACTTGGGGGTTATGGTGAGCAGCAACCTTAAACCAAGACAGCAATGCCTAAGCGTACGTAATAAGGCAAATAGATTACTGGGATTTATATCAAGAAGTGTAAGCAACAGAAGTCCAGAGGTCATACTGCAGCTTTATACATCATTAGTAAGGCCTCACCTAGATTATGCAGCTCAGTTCTGGTCTCCATATTACAGAATGGACATAAATTCGTTAGAAAACATTCAGCGTAGGATGACTAAATTAATACATAGCATTAGAAATCTTCCTTATGAAGAAAGATTGAAGACTCTTAAGTTACATTCACTTGTTAGACGAAGAATGAGGGGAGACCTGATCGAAGTGTATAAGTGGAAGATAGGTATTAATAAAGGGGATATTAATAAAGTCTTGAGGATGTCTCTCCAAGAGAGAACCCGCAGTAATGGATTTAAATTAGATAAGTTTAGATTTAGAAAGGACATAGGAAAGTATTGGTTTGGAAATAGGGTAGTACCTGGAGAGAGAGTTTACCTGGAGAGAGTTCCGGGGTTCATCGCCCCCGCGGCCCGGTCTGTGACCAGGCCTCCTGGTGGATCAGAGCCTGATCAACAAGGCTGTTACTGCTGGCTGCACGCAAACCAACGTACGAGCCACAGCCCGGCTGGTCAGGAACCGACTTTAGGTGCTTGTCCAGTGCCAGCTTGAAGACTGCCAGGGGTCTGTTGGTAATCCCCCTTATGTATGCTGGGAGGCAGTTGAACAGTCTCGGGCCCCTGACACTTATTGTATGGTTTCTTAACGTGCTAGTGACACCCCTGCTTTTCATTGGGGGGATGTTGCATCGTCTGCCAAGTCTTTTGCTTACGTAGTGAGTGATTTTCGTTTGCAAGTTCGGTACTAGTCCCAGGTGTATATAATCATGTATCTCTCCCGCCTGCATTCCAGGGAATACAGGTTTAGGAACCTCAAGCGCTCCCAGTAATTGAGGTGTTTAATCTCCGTTATGGGCGCCGTGAAGGTTCTCTGTACATTTTTTAGGTCAGCAATTTCACCTGCCTTGAAAGGTGCTGTTAGTGTGCAGCAATATTCCAGCCTAGATAGAACAAGTGACCTGAAGAGTGTCATCATGAGTAGATGAGTGGAACAGTCTACCTAGTTGGGTTATTGAGGCTGGGACTTTGGGTAGTTTCAAATTTATGTTGGATAAGTACATGAGTGGGAGGGGTTGGGTTTGAGTGGGACTTTCACATCAGAGCTTATTTCTTGGGTGGCATTGAAAATTGGGTTGGGCAAATGTTTTGTTAGTGGGATGAATTGTAAAGGACCTGCCTAGTATGGGCCAACAGGCCTCCTGCAGTGTTCCTCCTTTCTTATGTTCTTATTATGCACCCCATACATAAGAACATAAGAAGGAACACTGAAACATGCCTACTGGCCTATGCAAGGCGGGTCCAATTCTCCCACCGGCTTAAGCCAATGCCTTGACCTAGTGAGGCCAGACACGTCACTTACGGGAGGAGCACGGCTTCAAATCTAGTAACACAAGCTAGTCAGGTCCAATTCACACCCACCCACCCACACCCACTCATATATTTATGGAACCGGTGGTCTGGTGGCTAAAACTCCCGCTTCACACACGGAGGGCCCGGGTTCGATTCCCGGTGGGTGGAAACATTTCGACACGTTTCCTTACACCTGTTGTCCTGTTCACCTAGCAGCAAATAGGTACCTGGGTGTTAGTCGACTGGTGTGGGTCGCATCCTGGGGGACAAGATTAAGGACCCCAATGGAAATAAGTTAGACAGTCCTCGATGACGCACTGACTTTCTTGGGTTATCCTGGGTGGCTAACCCTCCGGGGTTAAAAATCCGAACGAAATCTTATCTTATCTTATTTATGCAGACACGAATTAAGTCCGACACAGAAAAAGAAAGTTTAAGTGGTTATGCTTTATTTACAGTGGGTAAAGTCAGGGTATTTTTCCAGAATGATGGAAATATACCACTGTGGATAAAATAATTTGACATTTCACACACTACTGAATGTACAACAATGCATACAACCATATGACCTGTCTTTGTAATACTCACTTGTGCTTTATAGTAATCTGTTTACATTAAAGTTTTATCACTGATGTCATCATTGCTTAGTTCATCTTAAGTTAATTTTAAGCCAGCCCGTAATGCTATGCATAGTATAAGTGGCTTTGGCATGCTGCTCTTATCTGTATTTTTTGTACCTCTGTATGTGTGCTCAAATTTTTAAATAAATAAATAAATAAATAAATTGTAAACCGTACCCCCGGCCGGGATTGAACCCGCGGTCATAGAGTCTCAAAACTCCAGCCCGTCGCGTCGAGTCGTTTTGATGTATTGTCCCAGATTACGAATACAAAGTTTACTACCAATGTAAAACCATTGCATTTATTGCAACCACTGTATAAATGTATACAAGTATGTGAAATCCTATATAGAGAATAACTAACTAAATAGCTAAATAACGCTTATTTTATCTTATCTTAACCTAAGATGATTTATACATCGCTGTGGCAGTGAGGGTAAGTACTGTTACCTGTGGATTGTAAGTGGATGGGGGAGAGTGTGGAAGCAACTCTACCTGTGGATCCCTCATCTCACAGATATACATACATGACTGATTACTATACACACTATACTACTACTAGTGTCAATAATGTCTTATATGCCAACAACTGTTATCATTAATGCTCGATTGTTGTTATAGTGATTACCTGGGAAGGAAGAAAGGAGAATGATAGAGGGAGGGTTGGAGAATAAGTGAGGGAGGGACGGATGGGAGAAGGGATGAAGGGTGAGGGGGGTGGAAAGGTGGGTGAGAGGGATGAGAGTGGAGGGTGAGAGAGACGGGAGAGGAGAGAGGGAGGGATGATAGATGAGCGTGAGAGGGATGAGACGGAAGATGGCAGGGACGAGAGATGGGAGAGAAGGATGATGAGAGGGTAAGCATGGGATGCTGAGGGGGCGTTGGTGAGAGGAAGAGGATGTTGAGGAAGAATAGGGGAGCATAAGAATAAATATATACAAGTATCTCAAATTCATCAGTGAAATACAACCACTATGCATCCTTCCTTAAATTCCTGACACATCTAAGCAGCATATCCATCTACCTCACTGCGATAGACTTTGACTAGGATAGACTTCTTGTCTCAGCACATGAAGCCTTGGACAACAGTATTGATATTTCAATCATTTTCGTCTTAGTCAATGGTTAATGTTAAGTTCATCAACAGGAACGTGTTTATTTGACCAAAATATATGCTAGTTAATTGAGTTTTTTGAATGACATTCAGAATGTTTTAAATATTACGTTTTTGTATGTATTAGAAGAGTTTTTCTCAAACAGGTCACCACGTGTTGTCCTGTTTTGATCATAAGTCAGTTACCTCATAAAATTCCATAGAGTTTTGTTCACTAATGATAATGATAAAAATAAATTTATAAAATGGAAAGCAGAAAGAAAGGCGTATCAGCAGGAGTATAAAGTGAAGTTTCTGTATAATACATCTTATAATGGCGGACTTATTCCTCAGATGGTGTAATATTGGCCCAACAAGAAGAGATAATTGTACGAAAATGCAAGAAACAGAGGATGTTTTGGAGGATGGGAATCAATAGGTATGTGTGAGTGTGTTGCAGGAGCCGCCATGACACCTACACCAGAGGACGCCATCACAACTTCACTTGTTTCTCACTGTCGTAAACGCCGCGAAATGTACTATATATTAATTTCACACAGCTCTTATTTTATAACCTTGAGGTTTCCCACAGTCAGTTTAAAGTATGAAGGAGAAATAGTTTTACTATTTAATTGTATGGGGTTGCTTTTATGAAAGTAAAGTAAGATAAAGTAGCGAGTAATATTGGCGGGGTTGATGGTGGAGGTGGTTTACGACAGTGGTTTTGCGGCGCTTCAGTAACCCTCGACCCAACATGGCGGACAGTGCTCCCTCACTCTCACTCCGCCTACCCAGAATCTGATTTACCCAACTTTTCCCGACAGTTTGGGTGAGAGATGTGTGTGATGTTGGGTGTTGTGTGTCAGGGAGTGTGTGAGGCGGGTGTGAGGGAACAAAACCCGCCATTACTGCCACAACAACACTAAAATACTTACCAGCTTCTCGGTGGTGCCTTCACCATCACCCTTCCTTTAATATTGCTAATTAACCGAAGTTACAGCCTCTGGAGGGACTGTACTGGATTCCATCACTCTCTCTGATTTTCACTGAGGGATTCTGTATTAATAAAAGGCTCCTCCCGGGGCCGCTATGGTAGATATTTGTGTTAAAATATAAGAATGTTCGTGGGGGTTAATTTATGTTGTGTTGCAGGAGCGGCCGAGGCAGCGGCGCCGCCACACATTGCTATACATATTTTTTCTAGTGTTTTTATTCCCCTACATTCGTTGCTGCATCAGATTTGATGTTTATTCATGGTCCTGAATGAGGGAATGAGGGCAGAGAGGTGTGGAAATGAAATTGCGGGTGAGAAATATGGCACCGCTGCCCCTGCCAGGTGATCCTCGCCCGGTCCTGCCTCTGGCATAACTTTCCACAAAAATATTGGTTTATTTCTCCTGTGTAGCTGCTAGTGTGTCGTGGGGGAGTGTATGTGTGGCAGGTGTGGATGGAAACAGGTGGACACAACCACACAACTATCCCTAATAATGTCTCGTGGAAGAAAAACATTTTCTCACACTCTTGCCACGATGTAATTATTAAAGTTCTGTTATTTAGTCCTAGTTACAGCTTTCCAGTGGCCAATGAGTTGGCTGTTTATTATAATAATTTTTATTATTACTCTCCTCCAACCCCTCAAGGGAGGTTCCTTGATGCTGCTGAGGGATCTGTGCTCCAATTCCCTAATACAACCCTGAATACCTTCCATATCCCCCTCCCCACAGGTGCTGTATAATCCTACGGGTTTAGCGCTCCTCTCTTGATTATGATAATACTCTCCTCCAAAATCTTGTATCAAGAGTAACACTAGTCCTACTGGCTCACTATGCAGGTGATCTTAATCCATCCATTACCATTCATTTGCCTAATATATTTTTACAGCTAACTAAAGTATTTACTTAATGATATTTGACAGTCTGTTCCACAGTTCACTTAATATTGGATTTAGGGGCAGTGTATAATTCCTTTATCTTCATTTTTATAATCTAAGCAGTTATCCATAACTTGACAAAGTTATTTCTTGTTTTAGACAACTGTCACTATGCTGACAGTTGATGAAAAGACAGTTACAGATACTCTGCTTGTTACAGGGTTCATACAGTTCTAATTTTTGAAAGTAGCATCTTCCATTTGTAGTTATCAGAATGAGCAGTGTCCAGATAACAACCCTGCAGGAATGTTAACTTTGCATTATGTACAGTATGAGAGTTTTATACTGTACATAATGCAGAATTGATTGATTGTACCAACATAATAATTTCAACAAAACCAATTTTACTCCAGTTACATCTTATAAAATAAATACTGGACACACCACTTGCAGAGCCTATATATTTCTGCAAATGGTTAATAACTTCAATAAGGAATGTAATAAGTGTCAGAATAGTGAGGTGGTTGTGTGGGCCGTAGGCTACAGTAGCCTGTGCTCCAGTTCCCCGAATTAAGCCTGAATGCCTTTCACATCCCCCCCCCAGGCGCTGTATAATCCTCCGGGTTTAGCGGTTCCCCCTTGATTATAATAATAATATTAGGGAAACAATAGGTCTAGCTCTGAATATACATATATGATATATTTTTATGTCTTAATAAAGTACAGTAAGTGACAGTACAGTATTTTGTCACTAGCAGATGATGGCTCTTACATAATGAAGGAGTTAGCTGAAAAGGATCAAATTGGGATTGACAGTGTACATTTGAACTACCAATTATGCAAGCTTTACATTCCTGAAGGTCTTGTAAATCTGTAATTCACTAAAATGTGTAATACAAAATTCTGTGTATAATTTTTTTATACTGACATTCATAAAAAAGAAAGAAAAGAGAATGGTGTATGAAATCCACATGGCATATAGTATTTTGAGTGAAATCGTGTGGTTGGCTTTTAATTTAGTTGTGTGGCAGTCCAGTCATTTGCCCCTTCCTTTCCACAAAAAAATGGAAATGAGGCTATTCACAAGATTCTTTACTAAAACCCTATACAGAGTAATCAAAATTTATGAATTTAAGGGTTCAACTATGAATACTCTAAACGTGTTATAAATTCCATACTTAAAATTAATATGAACTGTACAGTATACTGTACATTACTTAATTTTGTGTGTTATAATTTTACTGTATGATTTCAGAGTGTTAAGCAGACAGGTAGGACGTATACAACATGGAGGAACAGCAACTCATTGTATTTTCTCCAGATGGAGAAGAACTTACTCTTATGGATACTGAGTAAGTGTGTATCAGCACAGTATTGGTGATATTTGATGGAAGAATCTTCTTTGACATTAATGTGTGAGGTGAATATTATACAGAGAATAGGGAATTAAATTACATGTGGCAGTATGGAAGGTACTGTATAATTCAAAGGGTAGAAGAGGGATTGCTAAGACATGAAAAATGGAGGACTATTGTAAATAATGTTTTAGCAGAGATAACCCCAGGAGACAGCTTGTATGAAAATTTACATACACATGAGCTATTAAATTTTTTTTTTTTAACAAGTTGGCCATCTCCCACTGAGGCAGGGTGACCTAAAAGGAAAGAAAATCCCCAAAGAGAAAATACTTTCATCATTCAACACTTTCACCTCACTCATACATAATCACTGTTTTTGCAGAGGTGCCCAGAACACAACAGTTTAGAAGCATATATGTATAAAGATACACAACACATCCCTCCAAACTGCCAACATCCCAAACCCCTCCTTTAAAGTGCAGGCATTGTACTTCCCATTTCCAGTACTCAAGTTCGGCTATATAAAAATAACTGGTTTCCCTGAATCCCCTTCCCTAAATATTACCCTGCTCATGTTCCAACAGCTCATCAGGTCCCAAATACCCTTCGTCTCCATTAACTCTACCTAACATGCTCACGCATGCTTGCTGGAAGTCCAAGTCCCTCGCCCACAAAACATCCTTTACCCTTCCCTCCAACATTTTCGAGGATGACCCCTACCCCGCCTTCCTTCCACTACAGATTTAAACACACTCCAGGTGATTCTACTTGGATTCATTCTCTCTAAATGACCAAACCACCTCAACAATCCCTCTTCAGCCCTCTTGACGAATAATTTTATTAACTCCACACCTTCTCCTAATTTCCACACTCCAAATTCTCTGCATAATATTCACACCACACATTGCCCTTAGACAGGATATCTTCACCACCTCCAACTGCCTCCTTGCTGCAGCATTTATAACCTAAGCTTCACACCCATATAAGAGTGTTGGTACCACTATACTTTCATACATTCCCTTCTTTGCCTCCATAGATAATGTTTTTTGTCACCACATATACCTCAATGCACCACTTGCCTTTTTTCCTTCATCAATTCTGTGGTTAACCTCATCCTTCATACATCCATCCGCTGACACGTCAGCTCCCAAATATCTGAAAACATTCACGTCTTCCATACTCCTCCTCTCCAATTTGATATCCAATTTTTCTTTACCTAAATCATTTGATGCCCTCATCACCTTACTCTTTTGTATGTTCACTTTCAACTTTTTACCATTATTCACACTCCCAAACTCATCCACTAACCTTTGCAGTATCATCAGCAAAAAGTAACTATGTCAATTCCCATTTTGTATTTGATCCCCCATAATTTAATCCTACCTCTCTCCTCAACACCCTAGCATTGACTTCTTTTACAACTCCATCTATAAATATATTAAACAACCATGGTGACATTACACATCCCTGTCTAAGACCCACCTTTATCAGGAAGTAGTCTCCCTCTCTTCTACACACCCTAACCTGATCCTCACTATCCTCGTAAAAACTCTTTACAGCATTTAGTAACTTACTTACCTATTCCATGTACTTGCAACATCTGCCACATTGCTCCCCCATTCACTCTATCATATGCCTTTTCTAAATCCACAAATGCAATGAAAACTTCCCTACCTTTATTTAAATACTGTTCACATATATGCTTCAATGTAAACACTTAATCTACACATCCCCTACCCACTCTAAAACCTCCTTGCTCATCTGCAATCCTACATTCTGTCTTGCCTCTTAATTCTTTCAATATTAACCCTACCATACACTTTTCCTTGTATACTCAGTAAACTTCTTTCAACGTACCAGTCGTATCCCACTGAGGTGGGGTGGCCCGAAAGGAAAAACGAAAGTTTCTCCTTTTAAATTTAGTAACATATACAGGACAAGGGGTTACTAGCCCCTTGCTCCCGGCATTTTAGTCGCCTCTTACGACATGCATGGCTTACGGAGGAAGAATTCTGTTCCACTTCTCCAAGGAGATAAGAGGAAATGAACAAGAACAAGAACTAGAAAGAAAATAGAAGAAAATCCAGAGGGGTATGTATATATGCTTGTACATGTATGTGAAAATTGTCAAAGTGGGAAGTCTGAATGTGCGTGGATGTTGTGCAAATGATAAGAAAGAGATGATTGTGGATGTTATGAATGAGAAGAAGCTGGATGTCCTGGCTTTAAGTGAAACAAAGCTGAAGGGGGTGGGAGAGTTTCAATGGAGAGGAATAAATGGGATTAGGTCAGGGGTTTCAAATAGAGTTAGAGCTAAAGAAGGAGTAGCAATAATGTTGAAGGATAAGCTATGGCAGGAAAAGAGGGACTATAAATGTATTAATTCAAGGATTATGTGGAGTAAAATAAAGATTGGATGTGAAAGATAAGATAAGATTTCGTTCGGATTTTTAACCCCGGAGGGTTAGCCACCCAGGATAACCCAAGAAAGTCAGTGCGTCTTCGAGGACTGTCTAACTTATTTCCATTGGGGTCCTTAATCTTGTCTCCCAGGATGCGACCCACACCAGTCGACTAACACTCAGGTACCTATTTGCTGCTAGGTGAACAGGACAACAGGTGTAAGGAAACGTGTCGAAATGTTTCCACCCGCCGGGAATCGAACCCGGGCCCTCCGTGTGTGAAGCGGGAGCTTTAGCCACCAGGCCACCGGTTATAGTAAGCGTGTATGCACCTGAAGAGAGAAGTGTAGAGGAGAGAGAGGGATTTTGGGAAATGTTGAGTGAATGCGTGGGGAGTTTTGAATCAAGTGTGAGAGTAATGGTGGTTGGGGATTTCAATGCTAAAGTGGGTAAAAATGTTACTGAGGGAGTAGTAGGTAAATTTGGGGTGCCAGGGGTAAATGTAAATGGGGAGCCTTTAATTGAGCTATGTGTAGAAAGAGATTTGGTAATAAGTAATACATACTTTATGAAAAAGAGGATAAATAAATATACAAGGTATGACATAGCACGTAATGAAAGTAGCTTGTTAGATTATGTATTGGTGGATTTTAAAAGGTTGATGGGTAGGCTCCAGGATGTACATGTTTATAGAGGGGCAACTGATATATCGGATCATTATTTAGTTGTAGCTACAGTTAGAGTAAGAGGTAGATGGGAAAAGAGGAAGGTGGCAACAACAAGTAAGAGGGAGGTGAAAGTGTATAAAGTAAGGGAGGAGGAAGTTCGGGCGAGATATAAGCGACTATTGGCAGAAAGGTGGGCTAGTGCAAAGATGAGTAGTGGGGGGGTTGAAGAGGGTTGGAATAATTTTAAAAATGCAGTATTAGAATGTGGGGCAGAAGTTTGTGGTTATAGGAGGGGGGGGGGCAGGAGGAAAGGAGTGATTGGTGGAATGATGAAGTAAAGGGTGTGATGAAAGAGAAAAAGGTAGCTTATGAGAGGTTTTTACAAAGCAGAAGTGTTATAAGAAGAGCAGAGTATATGGAGAGTAAAAGAAAGGTGAAGAGAGTGGTGAGAGAGTGCAAAAGGAGTGCAGACGATAGAGTGGGAGAGGCACTGTCAAGAAATTTTAATGAAAATAAGAAAAATTTTTGGAGTGAGTTAAACAAGTTAAGAAAGCCTAGGGAAAGTATGGATTTGTCAGTTAAAAACAGAGTAGGGGAGTTAGTAGATGGGGAGATGGAGGTATTGGGTAGATGGCGAGAATATTTTGAGGAACTTTTATATGTTGACGAAGAAAGGGAGGCGGTAATTTCTTGCACTGGCCAGAGAGGTATACCATCTTTTAGGAGTGAAGAAGAGCAGAATGTAAGTGTGGAGGAGGTACGTGAGGCATTACGTAGAATGAAAGGGGGTAAAGCAGCTGGAACTGATGGGATCATGACAGAAATGTTAAAAGCAGGGGGGGATATAGTGTTGGAGTGGTTGGTACTTTTGTTTAATAAATGTATGAAAGAGGGGAAGGTACCTAGGGATTGGCAGAGAGCATGTATAGTCTCTTTATATAAAGGGAAAGGGGACAAAAGAAATTGTAAAAATTATAGAGGAATAAGTTTACTGAGTATACCAGGAAAAGTGTACGGTAGGGTGACAATTGAAAGAATTAGAGGTAAGACAGAATGTAGGATTGCAGATGAGCAAGGAGGTTTCAGAGTGGGTAGGGGATGTGTAGATCAAGTGTTTACATTGAAGCATATATGTGAACAGTATTTAAATAAAGGTAGGGAAGTTTTTATTGCATTTATGGATTTAGAAAAGGCATATGATAGAGTGGATAGAGGAGCAATGTGGCAGATGTTGCAAGTATATGGAATAGGTGGTAAGTTACTAAATGCTGTAAAGAGTTTTTATGAGGATAGTGAGGCTCGGGTTAGGGTGTGTAGAAGAGAGGGAGACTACTTCCCGGTAAAAGTAGGTCTTAGATAGGGATGTGTAATGTCACCATGGTTGTTTAATATATTTATAGATGGGGTTGTAAAAGAAGTAAATGCTAGGGTGTTCGGGGGAGGGGTGGGATTAAATTATGGCTAATCAAATTCAAAATGGGAATTGACACAGTTACTTTTTGCTGATGATACTGTGCTTATGGGAGATTCTAAAGAAAAATTGCAGAGGTTAGTTGATGAGTTTGGGAATGTGTTTAAAGATAGAAAGTTGAAAGTGAACATAGAAAAGAGTAATGTGATGAGGGTATCAAATGATTTAGAAAAAGAAAAATTGGATATGAAATTGGGGAGGAGTATGGAAGAAGTGAATGTTTTCAGATACAGTGGACCCCCGCATAACGATATTAATCCGTTCCTGAGAGCTCATTGTTATGCGAAATTATCGTTATGCGAATGAATTTTCCCCATAAGAAATAATGGAAATCAAATTAATCCGTGCAAGACGCCCAAAAGTATGAAAAAAATATTTTTACCACATGAAATATACATTTTCCTACACACAAAGAGAAGGATACATGCACAATAGTAGAGTAGTACATGCACAATATATATTGTGCATGTACTACTCTACTAAATGAAGAATAAATGACACTTACCTTTATTGAAGATGCAGCAATGACTGAAGAGACACTGTGTCCTGGGAGTGCCTTTTCCTCCTGAGTACTGTAGGGCCTGTGTGGCATTTTCTTCCAGAACAGGCCTTATCACACTGTGTATGCCACTACGATTCTTAAATCTCTCAAACCAACCTTTGCTGGCTTTAAATTCACCAATATTAGCACTAGTTCCAGGCGTTTTTCCCTGTTCACCTGGGTGTTAGTCGACTGGTGTGGATTGCATCCAGGGAGACAAGATTAAGGACCCCAATGGAAATAAGTTAGACAGTCTTCGATGACACTGACTTTTTTGGGTTATCCTGGGTGGCTAACCCTCTGGGGTTAATTGTTTCTTGGTATTCTCAATAAGCCACACCAACAACGCTGCTACAGCAGCAGCAGCAGCAGCAGCTGAAAGTGCTACAGCAGCCGCAGCAGCAGCTGACAGTGCTACAGCAGCAGCTGACAGTGCTACAGCAGCAGCAGACGATGCTACAGCAGCAGCAGACGGTACTACAGCACCAGCAGACGGTGGTACAGCAGCAGCAGCAGCAGCAGCAGCAGCAGCTGACGGTGCTACAGCAGCAGCAGCAGCTGACGGTCCTACAGCAGCAGCAGCAGCAGCTGACAGTGCTACAGCAGCAGCAGCAGCAGCATCAGCAGTTGACCATGGTACCACAGTATTTCGATAATATTTCTCACCCTTTTTACCACAGGGTTGGCACTAGAAGCTTTCTTGGGGCCCATGGTCACTTATTTTGCAGATAAAATCACCAATAACGCTGTAATAATACGAAATGTTCCGATTGTATGCTTGGATGTTACCGCAGAGGCTGGCTTGTATACAATGCCACCGGCGGAACATGTGAGGCTGGCTCAGGCCGCACATTAGACGCGTCTCGGACGAATAGTGTTGAGTGGGTTTTTTAGCGATATGCGAGACAAAATCTTAGCGATAAAATGTATCGGTATGCGGATTTAATGTTATGTGATGGCAACGGTATGCGGGGGTCCACTGTACGTACTTGGGAGTTGACATGTCGGCGGATGGATTTATGAAGGATGAGGTTAATCATAGAATTGATGAGGGAAAAAAGGTGAGTGGTGCGTTGAGGTATATGTGGAGTCAAAAAACGTTATCTATGGAGGCAAAGAAGGGAATGTATGAAAGTATAGTAGTACCAACACACTTATATGGATGTGAAGCTTGTATCATGTGGGAGTTCGACACGTGGATTAGGTAAGAAATACTCACGTAGGCTGGTAGTACGTATAATTACAGATAAGGTGGGTTGCGCCCTTACAGCCGTGGCCTGCCTCCTTGCTCACACTCGTAACACTGACTGACTGGCTGCCCACGCACCCATATAGAGGGTCTTTGAATACTGCCAGGTCAGCGCAATATGAACAGACAGTGACTCAGGCAGAGACGGTTGGTCGTGAGTCAACTGGCACAGTGGTTACTGGTAACTGGTTACTACTACTGAGATGCCACCATTTATTATGTGGGAGTTCGACACGTGGATTAGGTAAGAAATACTCACGTAGGCTGGTAGTACGTATAATTACAGATAAGGTGGGTTGCGCCCTTACAGCCGTGGCCTGCCTCCTTGCTCACACTCGTAACACTGACTGACTGGCCGCCCACGTACCCATATAGAGGGTCTTTGAATACTGCCAGGTCAGCGCAATATGAACAGACAGTGACTCAGGCAGAGACGGTTGGTCGTGAGTCAACTGGCACAGTGGTTACTGGTAACTGGTTACTACTACTGAGACTTGGGTGGTAAGTGCAGCAGCGAGGAGACGGTTGGAGGCAGTGGAGATGTCCTGTCTAAGGGCAATGTGTGGTGTAAATATTATGCAGAAAATTCGGAGTGTGGAAATTAGGAAAAGGTGTGGAGTTAATAAAAGTATTAGTCAGAGGGCAGAAGAGGGGTTGTTGAGGTGGTTTGGTCATTTAGAGAGAATGGATCAAAGTAGAATGACATGGAAAGCATGTAAATCTATAGGGTAAGGAAGGCGGGGTAGGGGTCGTCCTCGAAAGGGTTTTAGAGAGGGGGTAAAGGAGGTTTTGTGGGCGAGGGGCTTGGACTTCCAGCAAGCGTGCATGAGCGTGTTAGATAGGAGTGAATGGAGACGAATGGTACTTGGGACCTGACAATCTGTTGGAGCGTGAGCAGGGTAATATTTAGTGAAGGGATTCAGGGAAACCGGTTATTTTCATATAGTCGGACTTGAGTCCTGGAAATGGGAAGTACAATGCCTGCACTTTAAAGGAGGGGTTTGGGATATTGGCAATTTGGAGGGATGTGTTGTGTATCTTTATACGTATATGCTTCTAAACTGTTGTATTCTGAGCACCTCTGCAAAAACAGTGATAATGTGTGAGTGTGGTGAAAGTGTTGAATGATGATGAAAGTATTTTCTTTTTGGGGATTTTCTTTCTTTTTTGGGTCACCCTGCCTCGGTGGGAGACGGCCGACTTGTTGGAAAAAAAAAAAACTGTATGTGTAGTGTGACCTAAGTGTAAGCAGAAGTAGGAATATGTACCTGAAATATGGCATGTTTGTGAGACAGAAAAAAAGACATCAGCAGTCCTACCATCATGTAAAACAATTACAGGCTTTCATTTTACACTCACTTGGCAGGACAGTATTACCTCAGTAAACTTATTCCTCTATAATTTTTGCAGTCTCTTTTGTCCCCCTTCCCTTTATGTAAAGGAATTATACATGCTCTGCCAATCTCTAGGTACCTTCCCCTCTTTTATATATTTATTAAACAAAAATACCAACCACTCCAACACTATATCTCCCCTTGCCTTTAACATTTGTGTCATGATCCCTTCAGTTCCAGATGCTTTACCCCCTTTCATTCTACGTAATGCCTCACACACCTTCCCCACACTCGCATCCTGCTCTTGACTCCTAAAAGATGGTATACCTCCCTGGCCAGTGCATGAAATTACCGCCTCCCTTTCTTCGTTGACATTTAGAAGTTCCTCAAAATATTCCCCCCATCTACCCAATACCTCCATCTCCCCATCTACTAACTCCCCTACTCTGTTCTTAACAGACAAATCCATTCGTTCCCTAGGCTTTCTTAACTTTTTTATCTTGCTCCAAATTTTTTTCTTATTTTCAGCAAAATTTCTTGACAGTGCCTCTCCCACTCTATCATCTGCTCTCCTTTTACACTCTTTCACTGCTCTCTTCAGCTTTCTTTTACTCTCCATATACTCTGCTCTTCTTATAACACTTCTGCTTTGTAAAAACCTTTCATAAGCTATCTTTTTTTTCTTTTATCACACCCTTTACTTCATCATTCTACCAATCACTCCTCTTTCCTCCTGCACCCACCCTCCTATAGCCACAAACCTCTGCCCCACATTCTAATACTGCATTTTTTAAACTATTCCAATCCTCTTCAAGCTCCCCACTACTCATACTTGTACTAGCCCATGTTTCTGCCAGTAGTTGCTTATATCTCACCTGAACTTCCTCTTCCCTTACTTTATACACTTTCACCTCTCTCTTACTTGTTGCCATTTTCCTTTTGTCCCATTTACCTCTTACTCTAACTCTAGCTACAACTAAATAATGATCCGATATATCAGTTGCCCCTTTATAAACATCCACATCCTGAAGCTTACCCATCAACCTTTTGTCCACCAATATATAATCTAACAAGCTACTTTCATTACGTGCTATGTCATACCTTGTATATTTATTTATCCTCTTTTTCATAAAATATGTATTACTTATTACCAAACCTCTTTCTACACATCGCTCAATTAAAGGCTCCCCATTTTCATTTACCCTTGGCTCCCCAGATTTACCTACTACTCCCTCCACAACATTTTTACCCACTTAAGCATTGAAATCCCCAACCACAAGTACTCTCACACACTTGGTTCAGAGCTCTCCACATGCTCCCTCAACAATTCCCAAAACGTCTCTCTCTCTACACTTCCCTCTTCTCCACGTGCATATACGCTTACTATAACCCACTTTTCACATCCAACCTTTATTTTACTCCACATAATCCTTGAATTAATACATTTATACTCCCTCTTTTCATGCCATAGCTTATCCTTCAACATTATTGCTACTCCTTCTTTAGCTCTAACTCTGTTTGAAATCCCTGACGTAATCCCATTTACTTTTCTCTACTGAAACTCTCCCACCCCCTTCAGTTTTGTTTCACTTAACCCTTTCAGGGCCAAGAGGCCCTCTCCTAAACTCGTTTTCAGGGTCGAAAATTTTTCGGAAATTTTTTTTTCTCTTATGGAATGATAGAGAATCTTTTCCAGATCATGACACCAAAAGTATGAAATTTGATGGAAAACTTACGGAATTATGCTCTCGCGAAGTTAGAGGTCTCGACGATGTTTACGCATTGTCGATTTCACCCACTTTGAGCCCTATTTTCGGCCAATTCCAGTGTACTAGTCGACATAAATTATATTTTTTTTCGCTGAAACTCCATTTATTCTATCGAATGAGTACAAGAAACCACCCATTTACCAATTTCAACTATCCAATAAAGTGGTTAGAAATTGGCAATTTTGCCAATTTCACACAAATTTCAGAAGATGCCAATTTCCAAATAGGGTCCAGAATAAACAAGACGGACATTCCTGGCACTAAAATAACAAGTTCTCTGTTTGTTAGTCATGTCCCCAGGCCCCTCTTACATTTCTTTTGCTTTCCACTTTGAATATTTATTCTCAACAAAAAATAGAAGATTTACTGTTATGCAGACTTCTGCATTAGTGTAGAAATGGTATAAATAATATCAGCGCACTTGTGAAAGAATATTAGACTCACCAGTTGACGTGTATTGGACACTTGGCATGATTTGTTTACTTTACAATTTCAAGGCACTTTTCATTGTGAAACTAATCAAAATCATCTCAATATCTGTAATATGTCTTCCATTCTATAAAGTGAGACCAGGAAAAGTAGAATACAACCATAAATACCATACGAAAATACAGTACAAAGTCGCTGTTTTAATTCAAAAACATAGTTTTTTTTTTCTCATCACGCACTGTGTGCTGCAGGTTTTTTTTTATACTGCGGACACTGACCACATAGACCCATTCTTTCATATGTAGGCCTACCAGCTTTCTCTCGCTAGATTTGAAGGCGTTAGAATTTAGGCATTCTGGTACATCAGTAACCCAGTTGTGTAAGCCGTACTAATACGTCGGAAACCCTGAAAGAGTTAAAACCAGGACATTCAGCTTCTCGTTCATAGCATCCACAATCATCTCTTTCTTATCATTTGCACAACATCCATGCACATTCAGACATCCCACTTTGACAGTTTTCTTCTTCATTTTAGTAATCTTTACAGGAAAAGGGGTTACTAGCCCATTGTTCCTGGTATTTTAGTTGACTTTTACAACACACATTGCTTATGGAGGAAATATTCTTATTCCACTTCCCCATGGATATAAAAGAAAAAGTAAAAAGAACAAGAACTATTAAGATAAAAACAAAGAAATCTCAGATGAGTGTGTATAAATAAACATGTACATGTACATGTACATGTATGATAAATTAGACACATGTACAAATCTTGGGTATCTATTGAGGAATCCTGTCAGACACTGCAACTTCTTGGGAGCTTAATACTTGGGAATTCTTCACTTGCCTAACCCTTAGGCACGACCTACTTCCACATTGGATAAATGTGATACCACCTACTACTGCTGCACCTCTCCTGCCTATGGTATATAAGATACTTCTCCGCACATATGCTGTTTTCTATTCAAGATTGATGGACTGACCACATCGACTCAAGGTTGAGGGACTGATTACCTCATTCTCCCCCTGTTCTTCATGTTTCTCCTTTGTATGGATTGATGAAGCCCCTATGTGGCAAAACGTTTCCTCAATTAAGATATCCAAGAGTTGCACGTGTCTTATTTATCAACATGTTGGTTCTCTGAACCATTCATCTACAGTGTACGTGTATGTGTAGTGTGACCTAAGTGTAAATAGAAGTAGCAAGATGTACCTGTAATCTTGCATATTTATGAGACAGACAAAAGACACCAGCAATCCTACCATCATGTAAAACAATTACAGGCTCTTGTTTTACACTTGCTTGGCAGGACGGTAGTACCTCCCTGGGTGGTTGCTGTCTACCAACCTACTATCTATAAAATCTCTGCATCAGATTCACCTAAAGTCAGTAGATAGTTAAGTCAACAAAACAGGAAATACACTTGACCTTATTTTCACTAATAATGATTATCTGGCATGAAATATAACAGTAGCAGAAATATTTGATTTTTCCCAGTATTGCAGAGTAAACAAATCACGTAACTTATCCAATACACATCCACTGGTCGGTCTAATGTGTGTTCATGAATGTGCTAACATTAGTGGTACAATTATTACAACAGTGCATTAAAGTAAATCTTCTATTTTTTTATGTGAATAAAAATTCAAAATGGAATTTATGTGTAAAGCCTGGGAATGTAACCAATGAGCAGAGGGAGGATAGACATGAGTCATCCCACAGTCACTAAAAACAACAGATATAACCCCATTCCACAAAGTTGGCAGTGAAGAAATTGCAAAGAATTACAGACCGATAACACTAACATCCCATGTCATAAAAATCTTTGTAAGGGCTCTAAGAACCTCTTGGATACTAAACAGTTGCACAACCCAGGTAGCATGGGTTTCGATCAGGTTGCTCCTGCCTCTCACAACTACTGGACCACTATGACATGATCTTAGATGCACTGGAGGAGAAACAAAATGCAGATGTAGTGTACATGTCACTTACCACAATTATACATGTACACTGTACAGTATTTCACTTCATGGAAATAGTTTTTTCTTTTACATGAATATGTCAAAAAAGTTCCCTACCTTTATCTAAGGACTGTTCATGTATATGTTTCAGTGTAAACATTTGGCCTATGTATCCCATACCCTTTTTAATCCTGTTTCTCTGCAATCCTCCTTTAACTACAAGAAAAATGTGTAGTGTTCAGCGTCAAGTATTCGTAGACATTTTACTAATGGTGGTATTTTTATTCTAGGAGTGGAATATTGGTTGAACAAGGAACATATTCAATTACAATTCCAGCAGGACAGCAGCCACAGCAACCAAGTCAGCAAGTCATTTACACACAGGCACAGCAGGTTAGTATGTAGTCTTGTTTGTGTTGTCTTGTATACCAGTAGTTCAAGGGAGCAGTGGATCATTGGTGTAAGATAAAAATAATTACCTTGTTATCAGAATTTTCCATATTCCACTACAAGTACTACTGTATGTTAATACAGTAGTCACAAATTTTTCCTTGGTTGTGTTTGTTTTATATTGGAAATCTCATGATGCTTTTAGAGATAAAATTTAACAGTACATATATGCTTTTCATACCATTGTCCACTATATGGTATGGTGGACCACTGAAATACTTTCCTACAAGATACCATTACAGTGGTACCTAGATTTATGAGTGCCCCAACTTAAGAGTTTTCCGAGTTATGAGCCATCACTCTGTCGATTTTTTTTGCTCTGAGTTGCGAGCCAAAATCCGAGTTATGAGCGAAAAAAAATATTTACTGGAAAAAAAAAATATTTGCTGAAAATGACATTTGGCAAGAATCCCAGCCTAAATGGCACAACGAAAGGTGGTTTTGGGACTTGATACTTATAAAATAATTGTCTTTAATTATTCTACAAAAAATTAAGTTGCTAAGTTTTTGACATTTTCAAAATATTTTGTCCTTTACTCCCACATAAATCCCAAAATATTTGAATATTTTCAACATTTCACAAGCCAATTGTAGAACAGTCATTTTTTTTTAATGGTTCCTGTCAACATTATTGCATTTACTTCAATAATAAATGGTGGGCTTTGTGAAATAAGTCAGTAACTTCTGAGATATTCATATATCACTGCACTAGTGATCTAGTGCAGTTAGCCTCTCAAGAACTCCATTTTCTCTTACCCAGGACCAAAGAACATGTTATGGACACTCGCCATATTATGGTCTATTTTATTCATTCTAGAATGTATATCATGTTTCTTTGTTACTTATAGTGTTTATCATGTCATATTAGATCAATTCTGATGGATAAATTAACTGTAGAGTTGATGTTAGTGCTATATTGAAGTATTTTCTCCTGCCCCTGGGGTGTTTTTTTGGGGGCTGGAACGGATTAATGGCATTTCAATTAATTTCGATGAGGAAAATTTATTTGAGATATGAACAAATTGAGTTACGAGCTCGGTCACAGCGAATTAAACTCGTAAGTTAAGGTACCACTGTAATTGCTTGTTTCTGTGAATTATTTTCTATTGCTTGCTTCATCCACTACCACATGCCATCACCTTGAAATGCTATTATTTTTATTCTTACACTTGCTCAGACCACAGTAGCACACCAGTTTTTGTTTTTTTTTTTTTGTCTTTGGGTGAGGGTCATTGATATGTAAGAGAGTAAGGGTAAGAGTAAAATCCTCGTGCATCTCGGCATTAGTGAGAAAGCTATGCTTGATTATTGTATTGGCGTTTTGTGTGATTGTTGACAGGCTGTATACACTGCACCACAGCAAGCACAGCAGAGGGTAGTGTACTCTCCACAGCAACAGCACCAACAGGTGTTTCAAGTTGGTCCATCGCACCCTCAGCAGGTAACCGTCGTTTATTAAAAAAGCAGCTTGATAGATTTATGAAACGGTAATGTTTTAGCATGCTTATATCTTTCATAGTAGTAACAATTAACTTTTGAATTTACACCATGCAGAGTTAAATATTTTAGTATACACTGATCATAAGATTTGCATGTGCTAGTACTTAATTTAAATACTTTAAAAAAGCATGCTTAAGAAATTGCATGGTAGTATTTGTTAACCTCTACTGTAGGTGACGGTTCACTAGTTAGCGATCTGGGCGCGATTTAAAAATGGTTAGAGTTTTGCTATTCCCATCATGCACTGCTTGGGGCAGGATTTTTTTTTGTTATATTGTGCACACTCGCTGCACAGACCCATCCTCTCATATCTAGGCCAAAATTTACCATACTGAGCTTACTGCTCACAGCTTATCTGAGCGAGCTGAGCTTGTGACGTAGAACTACGTAACAGACTCTGGCTGATGAAAGGGTTAATACATGTTCAGTGGTAAGTGTATAATAAAATAATGCATGATAATTGATTATATATTGTTGTACAGAATAGTAGTATTAATTGGTAATCTTGACATACTGTATAATGTGCTGTTCATGGTGTGATGTTAAACCTTTGATTGTTGAATTACTTTCATGAAGCTGCTTGTGCGTATGAGTTTTTCTTTTTTCAATGCTTTCAAAGTAGTATATATTCCATACGAAAGCTTTAGAAAAAAACATAAGTGAAGTAAGTGTTGAAGGTCCTCTTAGCACTCAGTTGACCTCTCACTTGGATGTCTGGGTATATATTGTTTCCATATCTGTTAGCAACTACATTAGCATAACTTAATCTTCAAATTCACTAATATTTTCCTTGTATGCTTGTATCAGTATTACCAAGTTAAAAGTATGTTCTCTTATTTTTTTAGATCAAAGGTATGTTCTCTTATTTGACTCGTACTCACAGTAGTATACATAAATATATATTTATTTAATTTATTTTATACAAATACCTTCTCCCTCCCAGGCAGGGTGACCCAGAAAAGAAACAAAGTTTTCTTCTTTCTAGCCCCATTCTCCTGGCATTTTAGTTGCCACTTATGACATGCATGGCTTATGGAAGAAGAATTCTTCTCTGCTTTCCAAGAAGATGAAATTTATTACTTTATATAAATGTATATAGGTAGTAGGTTGGTAGACAGCAACCACCCAGGGAAGTACTACCGTCCTGCCAGATGACTGTGAAACAAAAACCTGTAACTGTTTTGCATGATGGTAGGATTGCTGGTTTTCTTTTTCTGTCTCATAAACACGCTAGATAACAGGGATATCTTGCTACTCCTACTTACACTTTGGTCACACTTCACAGACACGCACATGCATATATATATATATACATACATCTAGGTTTTTCTCCTTATTCTAAATAGCTCTTGTTCTTTTTTATTTCTTCTATTGTCCATGGGGAAGTGGAAAAGAATCTTTCCTCCGTAAGCCATGCGTGTCGTATGAGGCGACTAAAATGCCGGGAGCAATGGGCTAGTAACCCCTTCTCCTGTATACATTTACTAAAAAAGAGAAGAAGAAAAACTTTATAAAACTGGGTTGTTTAAATGTGCGTGGATGTAGTGCGGATGACAAGAAACAGATGATTGCTGATGTTATGAATGAAAAGAAGTTGGATGTCCTGGCTCTAAGCGAAACAAAGCTGAAGGGGGTAGGAGAGTTTCAGTGGGGGGAAATAAATGGGATTAAATCTGGAGTATCTGAGAGAGTTAGAGCAAAGGAAGGGGTAGCAGTAATGTTAAATGATCAGTTATGGAAGGAGAAAAGAGAATATGAATGTGTAAATTCGAGAATTATGTGGATTAAAGTAAAGGTTGGATGCGAGAAGTGGGTCATAATAAGCGTGTATGCACCTGGAGAAGAGAGGAATGCAGAGGAGAGAGAGAGATTTTGGGAGATGTTAAGTGAATGTATAGGAGCCTTTGAACCAAGTGAGAGAGTAATTGTGGTAGGGGACCTGAATGCTAAAGTAGGAGAAACTTTTAGAGAGGGTGTGGTAGGTAAGTTTGGGGTGCCAGGTGTAAATGATAATGGGAGCCCTTTGATTGAACTTTGTATAGAAAGGGGTTTAGTTATAGGTAATACATATTTTAAGAAAAAGAGGATAAATAAGTATACACGATATGATGTAGGGCGAAATGACAGTAGTTTGTTGGATTATGTATTGGTAGATAAAAGACTGTTGAGTAGACTTCAGGATGTACATGTTTATCGAGGGGCCACAGATATCAGATCACTTTCTAGTTGTAGCTACACTGAGAGTAAAAGGTAGATGGGATACAAGGAGAATAGAAGCATCAGGGAAGAGAGAGGTGAAGGTTTATAAACTAAAAGAGGAGGCAGTTAGGGTAAGATATAAACAGCTATTGGAGGATAGATGGGCTAATGAGAGCATAGGCAATGGGGTCGAAGAGGAATGGGGTAGGTTTAAAAATGTAGTGTTAGTGTTCAGCAGAAGTTTGTGGTTACAGGAAAGTGGGTGCAGGAGGGAAGAGGAGCGATTGGTGGAATGATGATGTAAAGAGAGTAGTAAGGGAGAAAAAGTTAGCATATGAGAAGTTTTTACAAAGTAGAAGTGATGCAAGGAGGGAAGAGTATATGGAGAAAAAGAGAGAGGTTAAGAGAGTGGTGAAGCAATGTAAAAAGAGAGCAAATGAGAGAGTGGGTGAGCTGTTATCAACAAATTTTGTTGAAAATAAGAAAAAGTTTTGGAGTGAGATTAACAAGTTAAGGAAGCCTAGAGAACAAATGGATTTGTCAGTTAAAAATAGGAGAGGAGAGTTATTAAATGGAGAGTTAGAGGTATTGGGAAGATGGAGGGAATATTTTGAGGAATTGTTAAATGTTGATGAAGATAGGGAAGCTGTGATTTCGTGTATAGGGCAAGGAGGAATAACATCTTGTAGGAGTGAGGAAGAGCCAGTTGTGAGTGTGGGGGAAGTTCGTGAGGCAGTAGGTAAAATGAAAGGGGGTAAGGCAGCCGGGATTGATGGGATAAAGATAGAAATGTTAAAAGCAGGTGGGGATATAGTTTTGGAGTGGTTGGTGCAATTATTTAATAAATGTATGGAAGAGGGTAAGGTACCTAGGGATTGGCAGAGAGCATGCATAGTTCCTTTGTATAAAGGCAAAGGGGATAAAAGAGAGTGCAAAAATTATAGGGGGATAAGTCTGTTGAGTGTACCTGGTAAAGTGTATGGTAGAGTTATAATTGAAAGAATTAAGAGTAAGACGGAGAATAGGATAGCAGATGAACAAGGAGGCTTTAGGAAAGGTAGGGGGTGTGTGGACCAGGTGTTTACAGTGAAACATATAAGTGAACAGTATTTAGATAAGGCTAAAGAGGTCTTTGTGGCATTTATGGATTTGGAAAAGGCGTATGACAGGGTGGATAGGGGGGCAATGTGGCAGATGTTGCAAGTGTATGGTGTAGGAGGTAGGTTACTGAAAGCAGTGAAGAGTTTTTACGAGGATAGTGAGGCTCAAGTTAGAGTATGTAGAAAAGAGGGAAATTTTTTCCCAGTAAAAGTAGGCCTTAGACAAGGATGTGTGATGTCACCGTGGTTGTTTAATATATTTATAGATGGGGTTGTAAGAGAAGTAAATGCGAGGGTCTTGGCAAGAGGCGTGGAGTTAAAAGATAAAGAATCACACACAGGGTGGGAGTTGTCACAGCTGCTCTTTGCTGATGACACTGTGCTCTTGGGAGATTTTGAAGAGAAGCTGCAGAGATTGGTGGATGAATTTGGTAGGGTGTGCAAAAGAAGAAAATTAAAGGTGAATACAGGAAAGAGTAAGGTTATGAGGATAACAAAAAGATTAGGTGATGAAAGATTGAATATCAGATTGGAGGGAGAGAGTATGGAGGAGGTGAACGTATTCAGATATTTGGGAGTGGACGTGTCAGCGGATGGGTCTATGAAAGATGAGGTGAATCATAGAATTGATGAGGGAAAAAGAGTGAGTGGTGCACTTAGGAGTCTGTGGAGACAGAGAACTTTGTCCTTGGAGGCAAAGAGGGGAATGTATGAGAGTATAGTTTTACCAACGCTCTTATATGGGTGTGAAGCATGGGTGATGAATGTTGCAGCGAGGAGAAGGCTGGAGGCAGTGGAGATGTCATGTCTGAGGGCAATGTGTGGTGTGAATATAATGCAGAGAATTCGTAGTTTGGAAGTTAGGAGGAGGTGCGGGATTACCAAAACTGTTGTCCAGAGGGCTGAGGAAGGGTTGTTGAGGTGGTTCGGACATGTAGAGAGAATGGAGCGAAACAGAATAACTTCAAGAGTGTATCAGTCTGTAGTGGAAGGAAGGCGGGGTAGGGGTCGGCCTAGGAAGGGTTGGAGGGAGGGGGTAAAGGAGGTTTTGTGTGCGAGGGGCTTGGACTTCCAGCAGGCATGCGTGAGCGTGTTTGATAGGAGTGAATGGAGACAAATGGTTTTTAATACTTGACGTGCTGTTGGAGTGTGAGCAAAGTAACATTTATGAAGGGATTCAGGGAAACCGGCAGGCCGGACTTGAGTCCTGGAGATGGGAAGTACAGTGCCTGCACTCTGAAGGAGGGGTGTTAATGTTGCAGTTTAAAAACTGTAGTGTAAAGCACCCTTCTGGCAAGACAGTGATGGAGTGAATGATGGTGAAAGTTTTTCTTTTTCGGGCCACCCTGCCTTGGTGGGAATCGGCCAGTGTGATAATAAAATAAAATAAATAATAAATGTTAGCCACACGAGTTCTGGAGGTGGGAAGTACAATGCCTGCACTTTAAAGGAGGGGTTTGGGATATTAGATGTTTGTAGTGACATCTAAAGTATCATATCTGGGCACCTGTGCAAAGACAGTGATTATGTGTAAATGATGGTGAAAGTGTTTATTTTTTGAGTCACCTTGCTTTGGTGAGAGATGGCCAGCACATTAAAAAAAAAAAAAATATATAAATGTACAGTTTGTTGATCTTGTAGGAGTTGCAACTACTGTATTTATCTTTGGTGTTGACTAAGAGTAAGGAGTGCACAGTATGTGCTTAGCAATAATTGTTATAAAAATGAGAAATGCATTCAGAATGATTGTGGTCACTCCTGTTACTACATTGTCTAAACCTATAACAACAATGTACAACAAGAGAGAATACGAGACAGGGCTTTTTAAGGTTGATGACCCAAGGCAGGCAAAATGGAACTTAGTGTCCAGTGACCATAGCAGTGGACAGGCTTTTAGTTATATCCTTAGTGTGTGATCAGTCTTACAATTTTATGTTCTGTAGATATATGGGGCACAAGAGACTTGTTAGAAGGGATTTCATGTTTAATAGTTTAGGTATTCTAGTAAGGGAGGCATACATTGTCTGAAGTCATTGTTTAGTATTCCAGTTGATGGTTTTTGTTGTGTAACATCCTTGAGATAGTTGTTGGTTATGGATTCCAAGAACAGAATCTGAATGATATTCTGTAGACGTTTTAAATAGTAAAGCATTATCAGAATTGAGCTAGGTACATAACAGCATATCTGGATCACCTCTTTATGGTAGGGAACAGAGATTCTGAAGATTGTACTCTTAATAAATTTTTATCTCTACAAATTCTTGGTGAATCAGGTTGTGATAGCTATATGGGCCTCTGGATTATTAGAATAATCTGGTTGGTGAGGTAGTTAACAAAGAATCCTGGCCTGTGGGCTGGGTTGTGAGGGTAGATGAAACCTTAAAACAGGTCACAGGTATGTCAAAGGTAGTAATTACTCCTTCCCCCAAGCATAGGTGATGGATCTCTTCTTTTGATCTAAAATTGGGGAATAGTGGAGAGGTGAAGTTTGGTTACACTTTTGTCTTAAGAAGGATAAGTAACTGAATTAACAATAGCAGATCAAAATAGACTGTATTCCTTTAGAGGAGAATGTGTCTTGTAAGTGAATTTTCTTCATAGGTTGTATTTGCTGGAAGTCCCCCTGTGAAGCCACAGCCCCCGCAGGCACAGCACCCTCAGCAAATACTGCTCCAGCAACACCAGATAACACAACAACAAATATTGCAGCAGCAGCAGCATCAACAACAGCAACAGCAGCAACAGCAACCGCAGCCACAGCCACAGCAGCCGCAGGCACAGCCACAGTTTGTTCAAAACCTGAGGGGTAATAGGTGGGTAGAGATAATGGTTACTTTGAATATTTATCTTGGACAAATCAGCTGTATTTAAGAGCTTTGATAATGGACAAATCAGCTGTATTTAAGAGCTTTGATAATAGTTGAGTAGAATTTCCTACATTTAATAAGACGAAAAATAATGAAATTAGTTCATTACTTATGGAGTGCTTGATGACAGCTGTGAATATTGCCGCATGGCACCCAATTTTTCTTTCACGTTTCTTTATTTTTTTTTTTTCCGATTACAAACTCTAGAACCTGGTTTTCTCTGGACACAGGTTGTTGTTTGTTTTATTACTCAAATCATGTCGCACAAAGTTCCACAAAACAATGTATTTGATATAAATAACACTAGAACATATTTTTTTTTTTTTTTTTTTTTTACTCTTTCTTACAAATACTAACAGACATCTTGTGTGTTTATGTAGTACATTTTTATTAGCACACCATTCATTTTTATATTAAAAATACTAGAATGCAGTTTTGCCTGGGTTTATGCAGTATAAAAGTTTAAAAAAAAGTGGCTCAAGCAGGGAAAACTTTTCTATTCAGAGATTTACATGGCCTGGGTAAAGTTGATTGATGCCTCTGGCTAAATGTATGGCATATGGCCAGTAGTAGCAGCCTGGTTCATCAGGCCTTGATCTTCCAGGAGACCTGCTCTGGGACCCAGTTGTGGGGATATTGACTGCCTGGAAACACTCTTCAGGTATATTGATTGCTGACCCACAGTCATCAGCTGATTAAATATAAACAGACTACTCACAGCTGTCTGTTGCTCAGGAGTCACATAAATACCTCCAAACACTTGTCTTCTTTGTCACTATTATACATAAGAAAATTATTTAGTGAATTATGTTATGTTGTCATTAGTCACTGATGACATTTTTAGCCTTCTTCCACAGTCCTTATTGATTTTTAAAGTGCCTGTGATGTGAATTCACGTCACATGCCTACTATCTTCAAATTTGGGTCGAGATGTACAGGCAGCCATCACAACAAAGAATGAGTGTGTGTAGTAGGTGGCACTATTGAAAAAAATACCAGCCTGCCAAGTGCATTGTGGGAATTGCATGTTGGTCTGTGTTTACCATAAAATGTTCTCCTCCAGGAAATGTCATTTTTATTCCAAAAAAATAACTGATGCTGAAGATAGTGATACCATTGAAGATATTTATAGCTTTGTGCAGTGGCCAATAGTGACACTATAACAGGTCATGCAAATGATGAAAACATTGACCTCATAAAGATGTCCAGATACCATCTCATTGGACAGTAGAAAATCACTTTCCCACAGTATTTCCTGTTCTTTCTTTCTTTCAACACACCAGCCGTATCCCACCGAGGCGGGGTGGCCCAAAAGAAAAAACTAAAGTAGTATTTCCTGTTATCAAACAAAAATAAAAGCCAAAAATCCAGTCAGATGTTACCTCTGTTTTCACACAACATAAAGACAGTAAAGGAGAAAAGATGCAATACTTGCAAGAGCGATGTAAACCATCACTGCCTGATGCCAAGTTTCAAAGACATCCATACTACAGCAGTTTTATGAACATGACCAGGGCCTGTTAATAGTGTATGTATCTATTAGAACTTTTTTTTTTCATTAACACATCGGCTGTCTCCCACCAAGGCAGGGTGGCCTGAAAAAAAAAAAGAAAAAATTTAATCATCATTCACTCCATCACTGTCTTGCCAGAGACGTGCTTACACTACAGTTAACACCCCTCCTTCAGAGTGCAGGCACTGTGCTTCCCATCTTCAGGACTCGAGTCTGGCCTGCCGGTTTCCCTGAATCCCTTCATACATGTTACCGTTGCTCACACTCCAGCGGCACGTCAAGTTCTACATTCGCTCCTATCTAACATGCTCATGCATGCTTGCTGGAAGTCCAAACCCCTCGCACACAAAACCTCCTTCACTCCCTCCCTCCAGCCTTTCGTAGGCTAACCCCTACCTTGCCTTCCCTCCACTACAGATTTATACACTCTCAGGGTCATTCTATTATGTTCCAGCCTCTCTACATGTCTGAACCACCTCAACAACCCCTCCTCAGCCCTCTGGATAATAGTTTGGGAAATTCCGCACCTCCTCCTAATTTCCAAACTATGAATTCTCTGCATTATATTCACACTACACATTGCCCTCAGACGTGACGTCTCCACTGCCTCCAGCCTTCTCCTCGTTGCAACATTCACCACCCATGCTGCACACCCATATAAGAGTGTTGGTATAACTACACTCTCATACATTCCCCTCTTTGCTTCTATAGACAGAGTTCTTTGTCCTCTTTGTAGATAATTGAAAATAGCTACCAGTTTCCATAAAGATTATGGTTCTACTCGTTATTAGTGAAAATGAAGCATAAAAATTACATATATTGAAGAAAAAAATGAAAAATCGCTATTTACACTAAGACACATCAAGTGGCAGGACCTGATGTTGCTATCCTGAGCACCAAAAATGCCAACTTTGCAGATGTGTAATTGTATAAGTATTGCCTGTATTGCAATTCTGTTTGATTTTTTTACCACCAGAAAAATAATCTCTTCAATTTTTTTTTTTATTCTTATTTAGTGGATCATATGTTAGGTTTTTATTTTTAGCCTTGTTGCACTTTAAGAGTTAACCCTTCAATGTTCGAACATAAGAAACATTGGAGGGGTTTGGATGTGCTTCTCCTGCATTATAGATTGGCTCTTTCTAAGACGTTTTTACTTATATGATATTTTGCTGTATTTTGGAGAGTTTTGTAAACATCAAATCCTAATAGTCATTATTCCAACTTACAAGTGATTGGGAACCACCTGCTCCCAAGTCTGGAACTGTACTTGGCTTCACATCTCATTTCCCTTGGGAAGGGGAGTTAAGACTATTTGATTGGTTACTTGTCATCTCATTTACCTTGGGAAGGAGTTAAGCCTATTTGATTGGTTACTTGAAGACAATGATAAATTTCCCTATTAGAGGCAACTTTTGGCATCTGCAGCTTTTTAACCCTTAAATGGTCCAAACGTATACAGGTCTCCCTCAACATTCACGTTTTCAGCTTTCGCGGGCTTCACACATTCGCGAATTCCCAACCGCCAAATTCCCAGCCACCAAATTCCCAGCCGCCAAATCATATTCAAATTTCCCGCCACCTGCGAGTCCCTACTACCCTCCCTCCGACCCTCGCAACTGGCAGCCAGCCGTCCCACCACTCAGTGTGGCGAGTGTTTTGTTTGTTCATTATTTGCTATTAAACTACAGTATAAATAATGTAAACCCATTCATGACTGCATATTGGAATGGCTATTCGGACAGGTATTAGACGGTGACATCATGTGTTTACTCTTGAACACAGCAAAGAATCAAACATTTCTGCTACTGCTAATAATAACAATAGTAATAATAATAATAATAATAAAAATAATAACAATAATAATAATAATAAATACGATATAATTGAAGAAGGAAGTTGTACAAAAATACGAGGGAGTGGTTGACACATCGTCAGTGTGACTTTGTTTATGCTGGAGTGAACATTAGTCTCCCTGCTCTTCTAAACATTTCACAATAATTCATTGTGTTTGGTGCTTGTAGATTGAGTGTGACTGGAGTGGTAGAGGCAGTGGTAGAGGCAGTGGTAGAGGCAGTGGTTGAGGCAGCGATTGAGGCAGTGGTTGAGGCAGCGATTGAGGCAGTGGTTGAGGCAGCTGTTGAGGCAGCGATTGAGGCAGTGGTTGAGGCAGCTGTTGAGGCAGCGATTGAGGCAGTGGGTGAGGCAGCTGTTGAGGCAGCGATTGAGGCAGTGGGTGAGGCAGCTGTTGAGGCAGCGATTGAAGCAGTGGTTGAGGCAGCTGTTGAGGCAGTGGGTGAGGCAGCTGTTGAAGCAGCGATTGAGGCAGTGGTTGAGGCAGCTGTTGAGGCAGTGGTATTTAATAACATACATGTTATTAATAATAATAATACATGTTATTAATAATATGTACTATTATTATTTATAACATATATGTTATTAACCCTTTCAGGGTCCAAGGCCCAAATCTGGAGTCACGCACCAGTGTCCAAGAATTTTCAAAAAAAAAATTTGTTATTTTTTCTTATGAAATTGTAGAGAATCTTTTTGTGAAGGTAATAAAACAAAAAGTACAAAATTTGGTGGAAAATTGACGAAATTATGCTCTTGCGAATTTTGATGTGTCAGCGACATTTACGAATCGACGATTTTGCCGACTTTGACTCCCATTTTAGGCCAATTACATTATTCCAATCAACCAAATTCTTAGCTATTTCACTAGTATTACTTCTATTCTATCGATTGAGCACAAGAAATCGCCAAGTCAACTGTTTCAACTACAAAATAAAGTGATCGGAAATTGTTAATTTGGCCAATTTAACACAAAGTTCAAAATATTCCAATTTCAAAATAGGGTCCAGAATAAACAATGTAGGCATTCCTGGCACTAAACTAACGTTTCCTCTGTTCATTAGTTATGTTTTGAGGCTTTACAAATAAATTCCATTTTGATTTTTTATTCACATAATGAATTTTTATTCACACCAAAAAATAGAAGATTTACTGTTATGCAATACTGTAATAATTGTATAAATATCATCACCATATTTGTGAATGTATATTAGACCCACCAGCTGACGTGTATTAGACGTGTGAGGTCGTTTGTTTACTCTTGAATATCGGCAAAAATTTAACATTTCTGCTACTTTGAGCTCAGTTTCAAGCCATTTCCAGTGCTAAAACCAATCAAAATCATCTCTATTTCTGTAATATGTCTTCCATTCTATCAAATGAGACCAAGAAATCGCAAATACAACTATAAAAAACATACGAAAAAACACTGCAAAGTTGCTGTTTTAATCGAAAAATCATGATTTAAGTTTTTTTCTCTCATTATACACAGTGTGCTGCAGGATCTGTTTTATGTGGTGCACACATACCACATAGATGTATTCTCGCATATCTAGGCCCAAATGTACCACTCACAGTTTATCAGAGTGAGCTGAGCTCATGGCGTAGATCTACGGTTTGGACCCTGAACGTAAAGCCGTAGATCTACGGGACGGACCCTGAAAGGGTTAAATACCACTGCCTCAACTGCTGAATTATTGTGAAATGTTTGGAAGAGCAGGGAGACTAATGTTCACTCCAGCATAAACAGTCACACTGACGATGTGTCAACCACTCCCTCGTATTTTTGTACAATTTCCTTCTTCAATTATATCGTATTATTATTATTATTATTATTATTATTATTATTATTGTTATTATTATTATTATTATTATTATTATTATTATTATTATTATTATTATTACTACTATTGTTATTATTAGCAGAAGCAGAAATGTTTGATTCTTTGCTGTGTTCAAGAGTAAACACATGATGGCACCGTCCAAAACCTTTCTGAATAGCCATTCCAATATGCAGTCATGAATGGGTTTACATTATTTATACTGTAGTTTAATAGCAAATAATGAACAAACAAAACACTCGCCACACTGAGTGGTGGGAGGGCTGGCTGCCAGTTGCGGGGCTCGGAGGGAGGGTAGTAGGGACTCGCAGTGGTGGAGGAAGTGGTGGAGGCATTGATGGAGGCAGTGGAGGAGTCTGTGGTATTTAATAACATACATGTTAGTAAAACATAACATGTATATATTTAGTACAATTTACGACGTTTTCATGTATTTTATGATTGTTCATGGTTCAACAAGTTAAGGAAGCAGTATTGTATTATATTTCCCTACAATATATTGGGGCACCAAACATTCACGGTTTTTCAACATTCGCGAGGCTCTTGATCCCCTAACCCTCGCGAATGTTGAGGGAGACCTGTATATACGTTTTTTCAACATTTGAAAGTACTATGTAAAAAATGTAGATCTTCTTTCTTGTTTTACATTTAAAAATGTGCAAAAAAAAACTTTTATCTACTTTTTTTTTGTTATTTTTGAAAATATGTAAAAAAAAATGTAGATCTACTTTTGGAGCACTACGGATTTGAACGTCGATTTGTTTGGACCTTTTAAGGGTTAATAAACTTGCTCTGACTTTGCTGAAAGCCCCACTTTTGCTGCTGACTCTCTTCTTGGCATTTTGACAAACTAAATTACTTTATAAACTTTTGATATTAATTTTGCACCCCTACTATCTTCAGCTCCACTAGCTCTTACGCATCACACCACTGCATTGTATGACCTATATGGGTTTAGCACCTATACAGCATCTCACTTAACAACGGAGTTCCGTTCCTAAGACCACGTCGGTAAACGAGTTCGTTACTTAAGTGAGGAGCATACTATAATGGTAGTGGGTTGGTGTCGACCATCTTTGATGTTGTTTTAATGTCACCTTTACACCATTTATAACATTTCTGATATATTTTTAAATGTTTATGCAGTAGTGTACTATATATTGCAATAAACAGAATGGAGGAAATCAGCTCTAATATTCATTATTTAGGTATGCATACTGGTCAGAGAGCCCATTGTAAGTCTTGAGTTGTCGGTAAACGAGTACATTGCCAAGTGAGGAGAGGCTGTATATTCTTTTAATATAAAATTTTTAATATTTTTTACATTAGCCATTTCAAAAGTGCCAGTGTACCTTGATTTATGCAGGTGATACTCTTGATGTTTGTTTGGCATTATACTCTTCTTTTTGTTTTATGTGAAGAAAATTTTTTAACATTTTGCAAGGGTATTATAATTCTGTTTAAATGTATATATATATATATATATATATATATTTCTCTTTTTGTAGAACACAGCTCACACAAGAACAATTGAGACAACAACAACAGCAGCAGCAGCAGCAGCAACAACAACAACAACAACAACAACAACAAGAACAGCAGCAGCAGCAGCAACAGCAGCAGCAGCAACAGCAGCCACAGCAACATGCACAACAAAAGTCCTACCAGCTTCAGCTGCAGCAGCAACAGGGTCAACAGCAGGTACAACAGTTGCCTTTGCAACAGCCGCAACAGCAACAACAGCTAGTACAGCAAGGGTCACCTCAGCTTCAGCAGCAACTTGTGTTACAACAGCAGCAACTTCAACAGCAACAAATACTTCAAGCTGGGCAACAGGCTTCTCAACAGATCACATTTATAGAGCATGTATAGTTGCTTTCTTTTGTGCATTTTTCCAATAGGTGAAGGGATATTTGGACTAATATTTTTTATGTACTTTTATCTTTTCTTCTTGTGACCTTTATATAATTACTTATTTTTGATTCCCTATATGAGTTTATAGGGAAAGGAGAAGGGAATAAGCCCATCGTCCTGTCTCTTAGTTTTTGTCAGACTAAAATGACTGGGGTGTCTGGAAGATGCTTAAAATATTATTACTCAGCTTATTCCTTTTGTTTAATATTATTACATTGACAGAATGCTTCTTGATATCCAGGTTTATTTGGGTAGGCTATTTCCAACCATGTTCCTTTGCTGTAGCATCCCTAGTAAAGATCTTATCCTTAGGTAGTCTCACTATTCTTCATGATATTTTTTTATTTCATGTTCATATCTTCTTACTCTTTGCACATCTAGTGATATAAGGGGTAGTTCATGCATTTTATTTTCATTGTTCTGTTTATTGTATATATTTTTTATATTCTTGAATGGCCATCTCCCTCCAAGTCATGGTGACCCAAGGAAAGAAACGCATTTTCTATTAAATAACAAAAAGGCACAATACCGTGACTGGAACAATACACAAATAACCCGCACATAAAAGAGAGAAGCTTACGACGACGTTTCGGTCCGACTTGGACCATTGACAAAGTCACACTAACAGAGGTGGAGCAGGACGGCTATATATAGGCAGGAAGAGGTGGTAGTAGTAATAGTAGTACAAGAATTGTATATAATACCGACAGGATGAAATTAAGACACATGCACAACACCCGGGCATCCCCATCGTAGACGTTTCGCCATCCAGTGGCTGGCTAGATGGCGAAACGTCCACAACAAAGACAGCCAGATGCCGCACATGTGTCTTAATTTCAACAGTAGTTGTAGTAGAAGAAGAAGAGGTAGTAGTAGTGGTAGCGGAAGAAGTGGGAAATAAGGAAGACGAGCCAGTCAAATACAAAGGAAGGGGAGCACTGCAAGAGAGCTAGATACCCACAGAGGGAGAGCAAGCGCACAGAGGTGCGTGAAAGGGGAAGTGGTGAAATAAAATAAATGAAGAAGGAACAGAAACACGAGACAGGAGAGAGAAAGACAACCCAGAGGAGAAAAGGAGAGAGGAAAGGGGAAGAGGAAGAAGAAAAAGAAAAAGAAGAAGTGAGGATTCAGTCGCCGTCTAGTTGAATCCTCTCTAATACACAACTTTCCTTGTATGAACCTTAGCCCTGGCTTCGTCTCTGTAGATGCCTTCCTCTCCCACTACATTGTAAAATGCTCCAAACTTCAGAACACCCGTGACTTAACTTGAATCCTCACTTTTTCTTTTTCTTTTTCTTCTTCCTCTTCCCCTTTCCTCTCTCCTTTTCTCCTCTGGGTTGTCTTTCTCTCTCCTGTCTCGTGTTTCTGTTCCTTCTTCATTTATTTTATTTCACCACTTCCCCTTTCACGCACCTCTGTGCGCTTGCTCTCCCTCTGTGGGTATCTAGCTCTCTTGCAGTGCTCCCCTTCCTTTGTATTTGACTGGCTCGTCTTCCTTATTTCCCACTTCTTCCGCTACCACTACTACTACCTCTTCTTCTTCTACTACAACTACTGTTGAAATTAAGACACATGTGCGGCGTCTGGCTGTCTTTGTTGTGGACGTTTCGCCATCCAGTGGCTGGCTGGATGGCGAAACGTCTACGATGGGGATGCCCGGGTGTTGTGCATGTGTCTTAATTTCATCCTGTCGGTATTATATACAATTCTTGTACTACTACTACTACTACCACCTCTTCCTGCCTATATATAGCCGTCCTGCTCCACCTCTGTTAGTGTGACTTTGTCAATGGTCCAAGTCGGACCGAAACGTCGTCGTAAGCTTCTCTCTTTTATGTGCGGGTTATTTGTGCATTTTCTATTATTCATTCAGTTTCTGTTTTGCCAGAAATATGCTGACATCACAATTCAGATTGCGCTCTAACTGCAATAACCCCACATCTCCTTTGGAGTGCAGGCAATGCCTTTCCTGCCTTCATGACTCAGTCTGGCTAACTGGTTTCCCTGAATCCCTTCTTAAATGTTACCTTGCTGGCACCCAACAGCATGTCTAATAAAAAAAACCACTTGTTTCCATTCACTCCTGTCTAACATACATTAGCCCCCTGGATTCTAAGGTTTCCTAAAACCCAAAGCCTTCTTTACCCCTCTCGTATTATATCTTTAACCCCTTCAGTGGCCGTCATGTAGAACTATATCATTGAGGCCAGGGTCCCTTGCATAGGTCTACATCATCTCACTCGGATAAGCTGTTAGTGATAAATTTTGGCCTAGATATGAGAAAAATGGGTCTGATTAATGTGTACAGCAAAAAAAAAAATCTTTCATGCGGTGCATGATGGAGAAAGCAAAACTCTGACTGTGTTTGTTTTAAAATAGCAATTTTGAGGTGTTTTCTCAGATTATTTTTATGGCTTTATTGGCTGTTTCTTGATATCACTTGATAGAATGGTTAGCTAGTTTCAGCACTGGAAGTGGCTTGAAATTGAGCTTAAAGTAGTGGAAATGTTAATTCGTTTGCTGAATTTTCCTGATGATAGGTAAGGCACCCCTACAACCCTCCCAGTCTGTTTTATTAGTTTATAATTAGTCTGAATTACACCTACCATCCAACTTAAGACCAAGCTTGGTTCCGACGAACCAGTCATGAGTCAAAATGGACATAAGTCGAACCTTTGAAAATTGCCGACATACTGGGTAGGGCATAATGTCAAACCTTTCCTATATAAACTACCTACATAGTACTGCAATGTAATGTACAATCATTACTTCATTCTTTTTACCATAATTTACTTCTATTGTTATATTTTAATTAGTATTTATGTACTGTATATAATGTATACATGGTAGTGAACTGTATTGTAAATTTTACATCGCATACAGTATCATATGTTACTGTTATCTTTATGTATTGTCGACACAGTGGAATGGGAGAATACCACTGGTAGTGTCATCCTGCCAGAATGTAGTGTAGCCTATACCCTAAGTAAAGAGAAAGAACTCTGGAACACGTGTAATACATATCCGGCTGGCTGGCTGGCTGACCGGGTGGGTGGCCAGGTGGGTGACCGTGTGGGTGACCGTGTGGGTAGCCGGGTGGGTGGGTGGTTGGTTGGCTGGCTGACTGACTGGCTGGCTGACTGAATGTGGCTGTCTCTCTCTCTGTATCTCTCTCTATCTCTCTCTCACACAAGTACACGTAACTGAAGTTATCATACATAGTATAAATTACCTAGGATAACCCAAAAAATCCAGACAAAGTGCTATACAGTGGATCTGTGCTCCATTGCCCTAAATTAATAATAATATTAATAATAATAGTTATTCCTAGGTAGTAGGTTGGTAAACAGCAACTGCCCAGGGAGGTACTACCATCCTGCCAAGTGAGTGTACAATGAAAACCTGTAATTGTTTTACATGATGGTAGGATTGCTGGTGTCTTTTGTCTCATAAACATGCAAGATTTCAGGTATGTCTTGCTACTTCTACTTGCACTTAGGTCACACTACACATACATGTACAAGCATATATATACACACCACTCTGGGTATTCTTCTATTTTCTTTCTAGTTCTTGTTCTTGTTTATTTCCTCTTATCTCCATGGGGAAGTGGAACAGAATTCTTCCTCCGTAAGCCATGCGTATTGTAAGAGGCGACTAAAATGCCGGGAGCAAGGGGCTAGTAACCCCTTCTCCCGTATAAATTACTAAATTTAAAAGAGAAACTTTCGTTTTTCTTTTTGGGCCACCCTGCCTTGGTGGGATATGGCCGGTGTGTTGAAAGAAAGAAAGAATAATAATAATAATAATAATAATATTATTAAACTATAATATAATAATCGTGTCCACTCATTACTTACCTTAAAATAACTGTAGTCTTAATGTAGAGTGAGAGGTGAGTAAACAAGATTAAATGAATAAACGAGAGTGAGTGTGAGTGTGAGTGAGTGTGAGTGAGTGTGAGTGAGTGTGAGTGTGAGTGAGTGTGAGTGAGTGTGAGTGTGAGTGAGTGTGAGTGAGTGTGAGTGAGTGTGAGTGAGTGTGAGTGAGTGTGAGTGAGTGTGAGTGAGTGTGAGTGAGTGTGAGTGAGTGTGAGTGAGTGTGAGTGAGTGTGAGTGAGTGTGAGTGAGTGTGAGTGAGTGTGAGTGAGTGTGAGTGAGTGTGAGTGAGTGTGAGTGAGTGTGAGTGAGTGTGAGTGAGAGTGAGTGAGAGCGAGAGTGAGTGAGAGCGAGAGTGAGTGAGAGCGAGAGTGAGTGAGAGCGAGAGTGAGTGAGAGCGAGAGTGAGTGAGAGCGAGAGTGAGAGCGAGAGTGAGAGCGAGAGTGAGAGTGTGAGTGAGTGAGTGTGTAGAAGTTTCACGAGTTATGTAAACAAACGTTGTTGTTGTTGTTACCAGCCCGGACATAAATGGTTTCTGTTCACTCTGTCAAGCCGACCAGAAAACATCTCATATTTGTTAATTTATATATTATGTAGCATGTTTATTATATAATTCTGAAAAAAAATCATAGATTAAGCAAAATGTCTATATTAACGTTTTATACACATTTAATGCACCTCAGTGATTATTATTGTGTTATTATCATTATTAATATGGCATCTTCAAGATCAATTACACTCTTAATGAGTGGCTCTGAGACAGACAAGCAGACAGAGACAGACACACAGGTAGACAGAAAGACAGACACACAGGTAGACAGAAAGACAGACAAGCATGTGGAGAAACACACAGGTAGACAGAAAGACAGCCACACAGAGACACACAAGTAGACAGAAAGACAGACACACAGGTAGACAGAAAGACAGACACACAGGTAGACAGAAAGACAGACACACAGGTAGACAGAAAGACAGACACACAGGTAGACAGAAAGACAGACACACAGGTAGACAGAAAGACAGGCACATGGGTAGACAGAAAGACAGACACACAGGTAGACAGAAAGACAGACACACAGGTAGACAGAAAGACAGACACACAGGTAGACAGAAAGACAGACACACAGGTAGACAGAAAGACAGACACACAGGTAGACAAAGACAGACACACAGGTAGACAAAGACAGACACACAGGTAGACAGACACAAAGGTAGACAAAGATAGACACACAGGTAGACAAACACACACAGAGATAGACAGATACAGATATACAGGCAGACAGACACACAGGTTTATGTGCAACACTGAAAACAAATAGAGTTCGAGGGTAAGAGCCTTTCTTGCCACAATCTTCAGTGCAAGATTCAGACTTCATCTTAGGGGCCATGGTGAAATTTACTGTCCAGTTAGTGCAGTTAATACAGTATGATGCTGCTGATAGGGCAGGGTTACTCAAACTGATGCTGCCTGCATGATGCATTGCCGTTACGAGTCTTGTCAGATATTGTACAGCGGTGTGCATCAGCCGGCCCAGCCCAGCTGCCAGATGCACGGTCGTAAGTCGAGTGGACGTATGTCGAGCAGGTCGTAAGTCGGATGGTAGGTGTGTTAGGACACCGTAAATCATAACAAATAATTCCTGGTTATATTTTGTTAGCTAAGAAATAGAGTAAATCTTCTGTTTTTATGATAGTGAATTCAAAATGGAAGACAAGTGTAATATAGAAGAGGCCTGGGGATGTGATTAACTCTTTGACTGTCGCGGAGGTATATATACGTCTTACGAGGTACCGTGTTTGACGTATATATACTCATAAATTCTAGCGGCTTCAAATCAAGCATGAGAAAGCTGGTAGGCCCACATGTGAGAGAATGGGTCTGTGTGGTCAGTGTGCACCATATAAAAAAAATCCTGGAGCACGCAGTGCATAATGAGAAAAAAAAACCTCCGACCGTTTTTTTTAATTAAAATGCCGACTTTGTGGTCTATTTTCGTATAGTATTTATGGTTGTATTCTCGTTTTCTTGGTCTCATTTGATAGAATGGAAAACATATTATAGAAATAGAGGTGATTTTGATTGATTTTACTATAAAAAGAACCTAGAAATGGAGATCAAAGTAGGGGAAATGTTTGATTTTTGCCAATGTTCAAAAGTAAACAAATGATGCCATTGTCCAATAAATGTCCAACTAGCCATTCTAATATGCAGTCATGAATGGGTTGATGTTATTTATACAATTATTACAGTATTGCAGTAGTCTGCATAATAGTAAGTCTTCTATTTTTTGTTTGAATAAAAACTCAAAATAGAAAGCAAGAGTAATATCAGAGGGGCCTGGAGACATGAGTGATGAGCAAAGAAAATGTTATTTTAGAGCCAGGAATGTCTGCATTGTTCATTCTGGACCTTATTTTGAAATTGTCAATTTTTTTAGTTTTCGTGAAATTGGCCAAATTGCAAATTTCTGACCACATTATTAGGTAGTTGAAATCGGTAAATGGGCAGTTTCTTGTACTCAATCGATAGAAAAAATGGAGTTCTAAAGAAATAGCTATGAGTTTGGGCAACTGGAACAATGGAATTAGCCGAAAATAGGGCTCAAAGTGGGCGAAATCGCCGACTTTTAAACAGCGCCGAGGTCGCTAACTTCGCGAGAGCATAATTCTGTCAGTTTTCCATCAAATTTCGTTTTTTTGGTGTCATTACAATCGGGAAAAGATTCTCTATCATTTCATAAGATTTTTTTTTTTTTTTAAATTTTGCGACACCAGGAGACACCTCAGGATTGGGGGTTGCGACAGTCAAAGGGTTAATGAACAGAAGAAATGTTGTTTTAGTGTCAGGAATGTCTCCATTGTTTATTTTAGACTATTTTTATTGGTATTTTTTAATTTTGTGAAAAACTGGCCAAATTCCAACTTCTGTTCACTTCATAGGGTAGCTGCAATAGATGAATGAGCAGTTTCTTGTGCTCAGTCGATAGGCCAGAAGGCATACTCGTGAAATAGCTATGAATTTGGTCAAAGGAACAGTGGAATTGGGTTAAAATAGCACCCAGCACGGGCAAAATTGTTGTGTAAATTGGTAACTTTGTGCCTGTGTAATTCTGTAAGTTTTACACCAAATTTCAGAAGATTTTTTTTAAAGTAGACACCGAGAGCAATATTGATATCAGGGGTCTGGACAGTGAAAGACTTAATTGCAACCTTTCCTATAAAATACTAAGTACACCAGATTGACTTTTAATTAAGAAAATCATATCCTCAGGACCTTTGTGCTTAATGCTAATTTTCCATTAAAAAATATGTATATATTTTTTTATTAATACATCAGCTGCTTCCCACCAAGGCAGGGTAGCCCACAAAAGAAACTCTTTTATTATCATTCCATCACTGTCTTGCCAGAGGCATGCTTACACTACAGTTATAAAACAGCAACGTAATATTTAGTGAAGGGATTCAGGGAAACCGGTTATTTTCATATAGTCGGACTTGAGTCCTGGAAATGGGAAGTACAATGCCTGCACTTTAAAAGAGGGGTTTGGGATATTGGCAGTTTGGAGGGATATGTTGTGTATCTCTATACGTATATGCTTCTAAACTGTTGTATTCTGAGCACCTCTGCAAAAGCAGTGATAAAGTGTGAGTGTGGTGAAAGTGTTGAATGATGATGAAAGTATTTTCTTTTTGGGGATTTTCTTTCTTTTTTTTTGGGTCACCCTGCCTCGGTGGGAGACGGTCGACTTGTTAAAAAAAAAAAAAAAAAAAAAACATTAACACCCCTCCTTTAGAGTGCAGGCACTGTACTTCCCATCTCCAGGACTCTAGTCCAGCGTGCTGGTTTCCCTGCATCTCTTCATAAATGTTACCTTGCTCACATTCCAACAGCACGTCAAGTCCTAAAAACCATTTGTCTCTACTCCTATCTAACACGTTCATGCATGCTTACTGGAAGTCCAAGCCCCTCGCACACAAAATCTTTACCCTTCCCTTCAACCTTTCCTGTGTGAAAGGTTTAGTCAGTCAGTCTCAGCAATATTTCCTTATTCATATTTTACCATTCTCTCTCAATGATTGTTTCATATTCTTTTCATTAGCTCATGGAAAAACAGAGAGCAGGTGATGGTGATTGCTTTCTTATTTTATCTCCCTGCCTTGTTGAGTAATGCCTGATGACTGTAAGGAACAAGTAGCTGTAGTATTGTTATTTACATCACAGGTATTATATTTGTGTTTCGTCCAAATTTGAAAAATTATTTCTGCTTAATTACTAGTAATAGATTTTTTACCTTTCAGACACTTGAAGATGATAAAGGTTACGTGCACATAGTACGTACTCCAATTAACTTGAGCAACGTGCGTGCCCAGTCCCCAGCACAGGTGGGTGGACAAGCACAATTGACTCAATCTACCCCTCTATTGCCACCACACTCATCCACACATGTATCTTCTGTGCTGAACAGCCAAGGGTTGCGCGTAGCCAGCCATCAGGCTTCAGCATCTCTTGTTCCTTCTAGAAGCCAGGGGACCAGGCTTCAACGAAACAGTCCCTTGCAGAGACTTGGCACTCCTGTTCTTCAGCAACAGCAACAGTCACAGGATGAACACCAAGCTTCTTATCAAGATCAGTATTTAAAGCAACTTGAAAACAGACTGCACACCCAACAGAAGGGTAGTGGCCGAGGCAAGGTAAACAAACCTAATACTGCACAGCAGCGTAGGATGCTATCACAACAACTTGGGAATCAACACCAGCAACAAAAGCAACAGGTGACTAGGTGTTCATGACATATTTTTTTTTTTTTCTCAACAAGTCGGCCATCTTCCACCGAGGCAGGGTGACCCAAAAAGAAAGAAAATCCCCAAAGAGAAAACACTTTCATCATCATTCAACACTTTCACCTCACTCATACATAATCACTGTCTTTGCAGAGGTGCCCAGATACAATGGTTTAGATGCATATATAAAGATATATAACATATCCATCCAAACTGCCAATATCCCAAACCTCTCTCTTAAAGTGCAGGCATTGTACTTCCCATTTCCGGTACTCAAGTCTGGCTATATAACAATAACCAGTTTCCCTGAATCCCTTCACTATTATCCTGCTCACACTCCAACAACTTGTCAGGTCCCAAAAACCATTAGTTTCCATTCACTCCTATCTAACACGCTTATGCATGCTTGCTGGAAGTCCAAGCCCCTCGCCTACAAAACCTTCTTTACCCCCTCCCTCCAGCCTTTTTTGAGGACGACCCCTACCCCGCCTTCCTTCCCCTACAGATTTATACGCTCTCCATGTCATTCTACTTTGATCCATTCTCTCTAAATGACAGAACTACCTCAACAACCCCTCTTCAGCCCTCTGACTAATACTTTAAACTCCACACCTATTTCCACACTTCGAATTCTCTGCATAATATTTACACCACACATTGCCCTTAGACAGGGCATCTCCACTGCCTCCAACCACCTCCTCACTGCAGCATTTATAACCCAAGCTTCACGCCCATATAAGAGTGTTGATACCACTATACTTTCATACATTTCCTTTGCCTCCATAGATAACGTTTTTTTGTCTCCACATATACCTCAAGTAGTAGGTTGGTAGACAGCAACCACCCAGGGAAGTACTACCGTCCTGCCAAATGACTGTGAAACAAAAACCTGTAACTGTTTTGCATGATGGTAGGATTGCTGGTTTCTTTTTCTGTCTCATAAACACGCTAGATAACAGGGATATCTTGCTTCTCCTACTTACACTTTGGTCACACTTCAGACACGCACATGCATATATATATACATACATCTAGGTTTTTCTCCTTTTTCTAAATAGCTCTTGTTCTTTTTTATTTCTTCTATTGTCCATGGGGAAGTGGAAAAGAATCTTTCCTCCGTAAGCCATGCGTGTCGTATGAGGCGACTAAAATGCCGGGAGCAATGGGCTAGTAACCCCTTCTCCTGTATACATTTACTAAAACAGAGAAGAAGAAAAACTTTATAAAACTGGGATGCTTAAATGTGCGTGGATGTAGTGCGGATGACAAGAAACAGATGATTGCTGATGTTATGAATGAAAAGAAGTTGGATGTCCTGGCTCTAAGCGAAACAAAGCTGAAGGGGGTAGGAGAGTTTCAGTGGGGGGAAATAAATGGGATTAAATCTGGAGTATCTGAGAGAGTTAGAGCAAAGGAAGGTGTAGCAGTAATGTTAAATGATCAGTTATGGAAGGAGAAAAGAGAATATGAATGTGTAAATTCAAGAATTATGTGGATTAAAGTAAAGGTTGGATGCGAGAAGTGGGTCATAATAAGCGTGTATGCACCTGGAGAAGAGAGGAATGCAGAGGAGAGAGAGATTTTGGGAGATGTTAAGTGAATGTATAGGAGCCTTTGAACCAAGTGAGAGAGTAATTGTGGTAGGGGACCTGAATGCTAAAGTAGGAGAAACTTTTAGAGAGGGTGTGGTAGGTAAGTTTGGGGTGCCAGGTGTAAATGATAATGGGAGCCCTTTGATTGAACTTTGTATAGAAAGGGGTTTAGTTATAGGTAATACATATTTTAAGAAAAAGAGGATAAATAAGTATACACGATATGATGTAGGGCGAAATGACAGTAGTTTGTTGGATTATGTATTGGTAGATAAAAGACTGTTGAGTAGACTTCAGGATGTACATGTTTATAGAGGGGCCACAGATATATCAGATCACTTTCTAGTTGTAGCTACACTGAGAGTAAAAGGTAGATGGGATACAAGGAGAATAGAAGCATCAGGGAAGAGAGAGGTGAAGGTTTATAAACTAAAAGAGGAGGCAGTTAGGGTAAGATATAAACAGCTATTGGAGGATAGATGGGCTAATGAGAGCATAGGCAATGGGGTCGAAGAGGTATGGGGTAGGTTTAAAAATGTAGTGTTAGTGTTCAGCAGAAGTTTGTGGTTACAGGAAAGTGGGTGCAGGAGGGAAGAGGAGCGATTGGTGGAATGATGATGTAAAGAGTAGTAAGGGAGAAAAAGTTAGCATATGAGAAGTTTTTACAAAGTAGAAGTGATGCAAGGAGGGAAGAGTATATGGAGAAAAAGAGAGAGGTTAAGAGAGTGGTGAAGCAATGTAAAAAGAGAGCAAATGAGAGAGTGGGTGAGATGTTATCAACAAATTTTGTTGAAAATAAGAAAAAGTTTTGGAGTGAGATTAACAAGTTAAGAAAGCCTAGAGAACAAATGGATTTGTCAGTTAAAAATAGGAGAGGAGAGTTATTAAATGGAGAGTTAGAGGTATTGGGAAGATGGAGGGAATATTTTGAGGAATTGTTAAATGTTGATGAAGATAGGGAAGCTATGATTTCGTGTATAGGGCAAGGAGGAATAACATCTTGTAGGAGTGAGGAAGAGCCAGTTGTGAGTGTGGGGGAAGTTCGTGAGGCAGTAGGTAAAATGAAAGGGGGTAAGGCAGCCGGGATTGATGGGATAAAGATAGAAATGTTAAAAGCAGGTGGGGATATAGTTTTGGAGTGGTTGGTGCAATTATTTAATAAATGTATGGAAGAGGGTAAGGTACCTAGGGATTGGCAGAGAGCATGCATAGTTCCTTTGTATAAAGGCAAAGGGGATAAAAGAGAGTGCAAAAATTATAGGGGGATAAGTCTGTTGAGTGTACCTGGTAAAGTGTATGGTAGTTATAATTGAAAGAATTAAGAGTAAGACGGAGAATAGGATAGCAGATGAACAAGGAGGCTTTAGGAAAGGTAGGGGGTGTGTGGACCAGGTGTTTACAGTGAAACATACAAGTGAACAGTATTTAGATAAGGCTAAAGAGGTCTTTGTGGCATTTATGGATTTGGAAAAGGCGTATGACAGGGTGGATAGGGGGGCAATGTGGCAGATGTTGCAAGTGTATGGTGTAGGAGGTAGGTTACTGAAAGCAGTGAAGAGTTTTTACGAGGATAGTGAGGCTCAAGTTAGAGTATGTAGGAAAGAGGGAAATTTTTTCCCAGTAAAAGTAGGCCTTAGACAAGGATGTGTGATGTCACCGTGGTTGTTTAATATATTTATAGATGGGGTTGTAAGAGAAGTAAATGCGAGGGTCTTGGCAAGAGGCGTGGAGTTAAAAGATAAAGAATCACACACAAAGTGGGAGTTGTCACAGCTGCTCTTTGCTGATGACACTGTGCTCTTGGGAGATTCTGAAGAGAAGCTGCAGAGATTGGTGGATGTATTTGGTAGGGTGTGCAAAAGAAGAAAATTAAAGGTGAATACAGGAAAGAGTAAGGTTATGAGGATAACAAAAAGATTAGATGATGAAAGATTGAATATCAGATTGGAGGGAGAGAGTATGGAGGAGGTGAACGTATTCAGATATTTGGGAGTGGACGTGTCAGCGGATGGGTCTATGAAAGATGAGGTGAATCATAGAATTGATGAGGGAAAAAGAGTGAGTGGTGCACTTAGGAGTCTGTGGAGACAAAGAACTTTGTCCTTGGAGGCAAAGAGGGGAATGTATGAGAGTATAGTTTTACCAACGCTCTTATATGGGTGTGAAGCGTGGGTGATGAATGTTGCAGCGAGGAGAAGGCTGGAGGCAGTGGAGATGTCATGTCTGAGGGCAATGTGTGGTGTGAATATAATGCAGAGAATTCGTAGTTTGGAAGTTAGGAGGAGGTGCGGGATTACCAAAACTGTTGTCCAGAGGGCTGAGGAAGGGTTGTTGAGGTGGTTTGGACATGTAGAGAGAATGGAGCGAAACAGAATAACTTCAAGAGTGTATCAGTCTGTAGTGGAAGGAAGGCGGGGTAGGGGTCGGCCTAGGAAGGGTTGGAGGGAGGGGGTAAAGGAGGTTTTGTGTGCGAGGGGCTTGGACTTCCAGCAGGCATGCGTGAGCGTGTTTGATAGGAGTGAATGGAGACAAATGGTTTTTAATACTTGACGTGCTGTTGGAGTGTGAGCAAAGTAACATTTATGAAGGGATTCTGGGAAACCGGCAGGCCGGACTTGAGTCCTGGAGATGGGAAGTACAGTGCCTGCACTCTGAAGGAGGGGTGTTAATGTTGCAGTTTAAAAACTGTAGTGTAAAGCACCCTTCTGGCAAGACAGTGATGGAGTGAATGATGGTGAAAGTTTTTCTTTTTCGGGCCACCCTGCCTTGGTGGGAATCGGCCAGTGTGATAATAAATAATAAATAAAATATACCTCAACACACCACTCACCTTTTTTTCTTCATCAATTCTGTGATTAACCTCATCCTTCGTAAACCCATCCGCTGACACGTTACCTCCCAGATATCTGAAAACATTCACTTCTTCCATACTCCCTTTCTCCAATGTGATATCAGTTCTTGTCTTGCATAAATGGCATGAGTGTTTTGTGAATGTCTAACTCATGGAAATTTCACACATGATCAGAATAACCTGAATAATTGGTAACAAATGATGAAAGTTTTTCTTTTTTTGGGGGCCACCCTACCTTGGTGGGAAATGGCTGATGTGTTAATAAAAAAAAAAAAATTACCATATGTACAGCTTGTCCAGACACTCTTATAGAATTTTACACATTAGGCCAGGCCAGTTTCTTTACATACACTATCTTCTCAAATATAAAGTGTTCATTTTTGCAAAGCTCCTCCACTTTGTAGTAATCTTTAGTAGTACATGCTTCTCTGTGATTTTTTTTTTTTTAACACTGGATTTCTCCCACCAAGATAGCGTTATCTAACAGAGAAGAAAAACATTTTAGCTGTCACTCATTCAATCACTATCTTGCCAGAAGCATGCTAACATTACTCTACAAACTGCAACATCCCTATGGTCACTGTACTTTCTACCTCCAAGACTCCAGTTCAGTTTACTGGATTCCCTGAATTCCTTCACAAATGTTTCTTTGCTCACACATTAACAGTATATTGGTTCATAAAAGCTACTTGCATCCACTCCTATCTACTTTGCCTGCACAAGCCCGTTGGATGTCCAAGCCCCTGGCACTTGAAGCCTCCTTAACCCTCTCCCTCCAACCTCTTCTAGGATGATCTTGAACCCTCCTTCCCTCCACCCCAGATATATGCCCTCCTTTTCATCCTATTTTTCTCCATCTTCTCTGTTTCTGGTGTTTACTCTTTTCCTGCTCCTATCTTTTCCAAAATATTGGTCAAGCTTACTGTGAAACTGACCCTTTTGTGTACTAGCTCTTGGAGCTAAATATAGTAGGTCCTTACTTGCAACCCTAATGCACAAATGGAAATAATTAATTCGTTGAGCATTCGGAACTCTCAACCTGTTTTTTCCATAAACACCTATGTTATAATGAGATGTGTTCCTGAGCTATATTTCAGATCTAATTTCTGTAATTTTTGAATGATGTAATTAAAAACATTATAGAGACAACACAGCAGAGGCAGCAACAGCAGTACGATTCCCTCTTTGTTGTCCATTGTATGTTAACAACACTGTACCTGCTCTCTACCCTCTCACTTAGGGTGAAGCTGTTAGATGCTTGGACTTATGTAGTGTGGGTAGAAATGGTGAGGATAATTGCAAACCCAGGCTGTGTATTACTGAGAGAAGAATGTGTTGAGAGTGGAGATGAGCCACTGTCAACATCAGTTGCATATTAATCATATCCAGCTGTTGCCCAACAGACCTAATATAATTATTATAGTATCTGCAATTTTCCAAACATGCATAACATGAACATGCACAAAATAGGAATGCATATGCTAAAAAAAATATTGACAGAAAAATTTATAATTTACCTTTAACAAAAATAATTACTAATCAATAGGTCTTTATAATTTTCTACCAATCAAACATGAACTCTCAACACGTGTAAAATGAACATGAACTAAGTGACAGTTCATTTGGTAAGAAAATAAGAAATTTTTTTTTATACTTCAGCTTTAACAAAATCTTAATTGTTCAATTTATAGTTCTTGACAGCCTGTTTGGTTGAACCAAACAAATTAGAAGCCTCACAAAAAGTGTTCATTTCTGCAGATGTTCTTTTGTAAGAAATTTATTGGTTCCCAAGTACCCTGTTAATAAGGGTGGATGTTTGTAACTTGGTTGATCCTAAGTGAGACCTACATACAATGACTTCAATACCTTGGAAATGCCCTCATTGAAAAATGGGAGAAAAAATTGGTATATCTACTGTAGCTCTCATTCAGACCTGATTACTGTGCCTCCCATTCCCCTGGTGTTGTATGACCCCTGTGGGTTTAGTGTTTCCCCATGAATAATAATGGTTTGCATAATTAAAAATGTTTTTCACATCCATAGTTGGGCACACTTGTATCTTGCCTCAGTTAATTTATTGTGATGTTTAGTGAAATACAGGACTCTTCCTGTTTGTGTAAAATAAACTCCCCCTAGTATACTGAGGAAAATGATTTCAGGGCTGATGTACAGGAAGGTAAAAAACAAAACATTGATTCTGTAGGTAAACATTAGAGTACAGTAACACCTTTCATTAATGGACTTATTGGGCAGAGGGAATGTATGATAATGCCAAGTGTCTGCAACTCGCAGATTATGAAGTTAATAGTTCATGATCATCTGGTTGCCTTCTGAAGTAGCGGACTTTATATGCTAATTTGTAGACGACTTGACACTAAGAATACGGATATTGTGACCTGTACTACTACATTACTGTATTGTATAGTAATTTTATAGTATTCTACAGTAATTTTACTTTTGTGGTGAAGAGATGAGGTGTAAACTGCTGTGATCAATAGTGGTAGCTCAGAATAACTTTTATAGATGGCTGAGAAGATGTGGGGGGGGGGGGGGGGCAGAGAGGATGTTGATGGCTGAGAAGTTGTTAATGGCTGAGAACATGTAGATGCTGAGGTGTTGATGGCTGAGAAGACGTAAATGGTTGAAAAAGGAACATGTGAAGGTTGTGAGTTTGTCCTATGGATATCTCACACAATTTCTTAACACCATATTCTTCATACATCCATACCACTGAGATGCCAACCTTTATTATTTCAAGCGTCTCCTCAACTCTGAGAACCACATGTTTTCTCTTGTACCACCACTTGTTTTAGAAGCCATTGTTAATTGCACTTGACTTAATACAGTGGACCCTCAACCAGCGATATTAATCCGTTCCTGAGAGCTCATCGTTAGTCAGAATTATCGTTAGTCAAGTTAATTTTCCCCATAAGAAATAATGGAAATCAAATTAATCCGTGCAAGACACCCAGAAGTATTGAAAAAAAATTTTTTTTACCACATGAAATATTAATTTTAATACACACAAACTGAAGATTACATGCACAGTTACATGACACTTACCTTTATTGAAGATCTGGTGATGATTGTTGGGATAGGAGGAGGGGAGAGGTGTTATTGTTGAGAAGGGGAATCCCCTTCCATTAGCACTTGAGGCAGCAAGTCTTTTTCTGGGGTTACTTCCCTTGTTCTTTTAATGCCACTAGGACCAGCTTCAGAGTCACTGGACTTCTGTCGCACAACATATCTGTCCATAGAGGCCTGTACCTCTCGTTCCTTTATGACTTTCCTAAAGTGGTTCACAACATTGTCAGTGTAATAGTCACCAGCACGGCTTGCAGTAGCTGTGTCAGGGTGATTTTCATCAAAAAAGGTTTGCACTTCTAACCACTTTGCACACATTTCCTTTATCTTAGAAGAAGGCAACTTCTTCAATTTCTCTCTCCCCTCCTCTGAAGCAGCTTCCTCAGGTCTGCCCTCTTGCTGTTCAAGATGATCTAGCAGCTCATCAGTGGTTAGTTCTTCACTGTCCTCCACCGCCAACTCTTCCACATCCTCCCCACTAGCCTCCAACCCCAAGGACTTCCCCAATGCCACAATGGATTCCTCAACTGGCATAGGATTCTCAGGGTTAGCCTCAAACCCTTCAAAATCCCTTTTGTCTACACATTCTGGCCACAGTTTTTTCCAAGCAGAGTTCAATGTCCTCTTAGTCACTTCCTCCCAAGCCTTACCTATAATGTTTACACAATTGAGGATGGTAAAATGATCTTTCCAAAACTCTCTTAGAGTCAGTTGAGTTTCTGAGGTCACTTCAAAGCACCTTTCAAACATAGCTTTTGTGTACAGTTTCTTGAAGTTGGAAATGACCTGCTGGTCTATGGGCTGCAGGAGAAGAGTGGTATTAGGAGGCAAAAACTTCACCTTAATGAAGCTCATGTCCCTAGAAAGTCGCTCTGCCAAGTCTGAAGGATGACCATGAGCATTGTCTAATACCAGGAGGCACTTAAGGTCTAATTTCTTTTCAATTAGGTAATTTTTCACATTGGGGGCAAATGCATGGTGTAACCAGTCATAGAAAAAGTCCCTGGTGACCCATGCCTTACTGTTTGCCCTCCACAGCACACACAAATTAGCCTTGAGGACATTGTTTTTCCTGAACACTCTGGGAGTTTCAGAGTGATACACCAATAAAGGCTTCACTTTGCAATCACCACTAGCATTGGCACACATCAACAGAGTAAGCCTGTCTTTCATAGGCTTATGTCCTGGGAGTGCCTTTTCCTCCTGAGTAATGTAGGTCCTGCTTGGCATTTTCTTCCAAAACAGGCCTGTTTCGTCACAATTAAACACTTGTTCAGGTTTCAGTCCTTCACTGTCTATGCACTCCTTGAAGTCCTGCACATATTTTTCAGCCGATTTGTGGTCCGAACTGGCAGCCTCACCATGCCTTATCACACTATGAATGCCACTACGCTTCTTAAATCTCTCAAACCAACCTTTGCTGGCCTTAAATTCACTCACATCACTAGTTGCTGGCATTTTTGTAATTAAATCGTCATGCAACTTCCTAGCCTTTTCACATATGATCGCTTGAGAGATGCTGTCTCCTGCTATCTGTTTCTCGTTTATCCACACCAATAAAAGTCTCTCAACATCTTCTATCACTTGCGATCTCGGTTTCGAAAACATAGTTGCACCTTTGGCAAGAACAACTTCCTTGATTGCCGTTTTCTTGCCCACAATAGTAGCGATGGTTGATTGGGGTTTATTATACAACCTGACCAGCTCAGAGACACGCACTCCACTTTCATACTTAGCAATGATCTCTTTCTTCATCTCCATAGTAATTCTCACCCTTTTTGCTGTAGGGTTGGCACTAGAAGCTTTCTTGGGGCCCATGGTGACTTATTTTGCAGGTGCAATCACTACAAAGGCTGTGATAATATGAAATGTTCCAGTTGTATGTTTGGAAGCGACCGCGGTGGCTGGCTGGCTTGTAAACACTGGCACCCAAGGGACAAGTGAGGCGCGCTCAGGCCAAAGTGGACGCATAGGGTATGGAACGAATAGCGCTGGTCGGGTTTTTAAGCGCTAGTCGAGGCAAAATTTTTGCGTTAAAATGTATTGCTAGTCAGATTTATCGTTAATCGATGCCATCGTTGGTCGAGGGTCCACTGTATGTTAATAAAGTTGCGCAAAATGCCCTAAAGCCAGGTAAAATTAGAGCCTGAATGACAAGAGTGTGGGTGAGTGAGCACTAACAGGTGAGGGTAGCTTTCCGCTCCGTGAAGAATCAAAACTGACAGCTCCTGGATGTCTCTTTTAGGCAAGTACCAAGCAAATGTTTTGTCCTAGAAGTGACCATTTTGGCCCATACTGAACCAATGTTGGAGTTGTACCGGTACTTCAGAAGACAGCCAGACACTATTGCTATGGACAAAATGCAGAATTATGTACCTTTGTCCATTTTTTTCCGATAATTAGTGTATTTGTCCAGCCTTTTTTATTTTTTTTTTCAAAATTGATGAAATCCGTCAGTGTAAGGTTTTACTGTACTTGTTTTAGTGTGCACATAGGTAATCACTTGCTCTTCTAGCCTAACCCTTCCCACTCTCACCTTACAAGATTATTAATGTTGGATAAATGATGTCAGTGAGATTTTTTATTTTCTTAGTTGTAGTCAGCATGATAGACTGGATGCACCAGATGACAACTAATATCTATAAGGTCAGTGGTTGAAGTCTTGTCTATTTAAAATGAGTCACAGAGCTACAGCAGAGTTTGAACTGGTGAGTATTAAATCTTTGTTATTGAAGCATAATGGCTAGATTTTTATCAATTTATATATTTCCCTCATTTTTTTTAAAATTTCATATATTCAACTGAAAATTGGAAGATCAGAAAAAGGCAATATTTTTATCAACTCATTCTACATCACTGCCTACTTGTTTAATTTTCCAGAACTATTACAAAGTTTTTTTAAATCTGTTACTTTTGTTTTCTTAGTGAAACATTGTATTTTAATTTTTTTGTGTGTGTGATTTTTATTTAGGCATTTATTTACTTTATTGTACTGCATAAACCAGTACAGTGGAACCTCTACTTACGAGTTTAATCCATTCCGTGACCTTGCTCGCATCTGGATTTGCTCATTTGCAGAGTCAATTTTCCTCATTTAAATTAACTGAAATGGAATTAATCCATTCCAGTGGAATTCCAGGCGCGACAATTTTTTTTTTTTACAAGTCGGTCGTCTCCCACCGAGGCAGGGTGACCCAAAACGAAAGAAAATCCCCAAAAAGAAAATACTTTCATCATTCAACACTTTCACCTCACTCACCTATAATTACTGTACTCACAACAAAATACTTCAATAATTTCCCTAATATCAACTCTGTGGCTTATTTATCTATCAAAATTCATTTAATATGACTATATTAATAACAGAAACATGATATATACACTAGAATGAATAAAATACATGTCATTACGTATGTGGCTAGTGGTGGTGACGGCAGCCCTTGTTCTTGTTACTAGGGTACAACAAGGTTAAACCATACCCCCGGCCGGGATTGAACCCGCAGTCATAGAGTCTCAAAACTCCAGCCCGTCGCGTTAGCCACTAGACCAGCTAGCCACAATAAGATTCATCCAACTAGGTATATTTCTACACCATAGGAAGGTTAGCACAGGCACCTCTGTGACCACAAATGCAAGTTTTTACAGACGAATCTCCAGCTAGCGTGGCCGTGACGAACTCTAGCTCAAGTCCCTTCACTGCCGTCACGGCCACGCTAGCTGGAGATTCGTCTGTAAAAACTTGCATTTGTGGTCACAGAGGTGCCTGTGCTAACCTTCCTATGGTGTAGAAATATACCTAGTTGGATGAATCTTATTGTGGCTAGCTGGTCTAGTGGCTAACGCGACGGGCTGGAGTTTTGAGACTCTATGACCGCGGGTTCAATCCCGGCCGGGGGTATGGTTTATTTGCAATCGTGTCATTACGATTTCTTGAGTCATGTTTACAACAAGGTTGTTTTCAAGGTACAAGGTCTGCCACTGCTGTTTCATGTTGTCTGCCACTGCTAACACATGGTCTCTGCTCCCACTTTTGCTAGCGTGTCGAAGAGCTTTCCAGTATGTGAAAGTTGAGGGGCAGTGCCAACCGGACAGGTATTGGATGGTGACATCCTTTATTTACACTTAACATCGCCAAAGAATTGAACATTTCTGCTAATTTGAGCACAATTTCAAGGTACTTTTCATCGTGAAACCAATCAAAATCATATCTATTTCTGTAGTATATCTTCAGGTCTATCAAATGACACCATAAAAACAAGAATACAACCATCTAAACCATGCGAAAATATACTGCTAATTGGAGGCTAATGGCTGAGAATTGAACTCCATTATTTATGGTCTGATTTCTTTCAATTTTGGTGTATGTTACGAACCATCATACATTGCTCAAGTTTCAATAATATAGTCCAACAAACAACTGAGATCAAATTCTTTAGATCAAGAGCAAGAGCCCTTCACCAACATCAAGGAACCTACGTTGAGGCCGCTTGCATCTGGAAATTTCACTCACGTCTGGAAGCAAAAAATTGACAGAGTGACTGCTCGTATCTGGAGAAACTCGCACGTGGATGCACTCATAAGTAGAGGTTCCACTGTATAGTAGTAGGTTGGTAGATAGCAACCACCCAAGGAGGTACTACTGTCCTGCCAAATGAGTGTGAAACACAAACCTGTAATTGTTTTATGTAATGGTAGGATTGCTGGTGTCTTTTCTTTGTCTCATAAACACATAAGATAACAGGTATGTCTTGCTACTTCTGTTGACATGTAGGTCACATTGCACATGCATGTACATGTATATGTATATGCACCCATCTGCATTTTCTACTGCTTTCTTAATAGTTTTTGCTCTTATTTAGTTTCCTTTCATCTCCGCGGGAAGTGAATAAGAATCTTTCCTCCGTAAGATATGCGTGTTGTAAAAGTCAACTAAAATGCCGGGAACAATGGGCTAGTAACCCCTTTTCCTGTAATAATTACTAAAAAGAATAAGAAGAAAATTGTCAAAGCGGGAAGTCTGAATGTGCGTGGATGTTGTGCAAATGATAAGAAAGAGATGATTGTGGATGTTATGAATGAGAAGAAGCTGGATGTCCTGGCTTTAAGTGAAACAAAGCTGAAGGGGTGGGAGTTTCAGTGAAGAGGAATAAATTGGATTAGGTCGGGGGTTTCAAATAGAGTTAGAGCTAAAGGAGGAGTAGCAATAATGTTGAAGGATAAGCTATGGCAGGAAAAGAAGGACTATAAATGTATTAATTCAAGGATTATGTGGAGTAAAATAAAGGTTGGATGTGAAAAGTGGGTTATAGTAAGAGTATATGCACATGGAGAAGAGAGAAGTGTAGAGGAGAGAGAGATATTTTGGGAAATGTTGAGTGAATGCATGGGGAGTTTTGAACCAAGTGTGAGAGCAATGGTGGTTGGGGATTTCAATGCTAAAGTGGGCAAAAATGTTGTGGAGGGAGTAGTAGGTAAATTTGGGGTGCCAGAGGTAAACAAAAATGTGGAGTCTTTAACCCTTTCAGGGTCCAGAGGCCAAATTTTAAAGTGTGCACCAGGGTCCAAGAATTTTCAAAAAATAATTTTGTTATTTTTTCTTACGAAATGGTAGAGAATCTTTTTCTGAAGGTAATAAAACAAAAAGTACGAAATTTGATTGAAAATTTACGAAATTATGCTCTCACGAATTTTGATGTGTGGTGATATATACGCATCGGTGATTTTGCCGACTTTGACTCCCATTTTAGGCCAATTACAGCATTCCAGTCAACAAAATTCTTAGCTATTTCACTAGCATTACTTCTATTCTATCGATTGAGCACAAGAAATCGCCAAGTCAATTGTGTCAACAACAAAATAAAGTGACCGGAAATTGGTAATTTGGCCAATTTAATGCAAAGTTCAGAATATTCCAGTTTCAAAATAGGGTCCAGAATAAACAATGCAGGCATTCCTGGCACTAAACTAACATTTCCTCTGTTCATTAGTTACGTTTTCAGGCTTTACAAATGAATTCCTCTTCAAGGGGGGCTCCTTGGCGTGGTGAAGAGGCTCTTGGTCTGAGGAATTAGCCCTGTCGGTCTTCTTCCTCAGACCGAACCTAATTACCCCCCATTCTCCCCTCCCCTATCCCATCCTCCCCATCCTCCCCTTTTTCCATTCCTCCTCCTCCTCCTCACCCCTCCCTTTTGCCCTTCCTCTTTTTAGCCTTCGTGATTTCTCCCACAGGCGCGCTAGTTCCTAGGTAGGGGAAAGGACACCGGGGTCCATCCCATTCCGTTGAGGTTTCTTGGCGGTGGCGTAGTTTGCCGTGGAATCTGGATTGCCTAGGGATGTCCCGATCCCTCTCCGGTATCCCGGAGTAGCTTTGGGTGTCTTTTGGGCGACGGGTGTATCTCTGGAAGCCACCTTTCGGATTCCGGGGGTGGTGGCTGAAGGAGGTATGCTTTGTGGCGGATATCCGGCCGCCCTCTCTTTTGTCCACCGAGGTAGCTCGGCAGATGTGAGGTTGCTATCCCAGATTGCTGGTTTACTGGCATGAAGGGTAGGGTATGGCACGGGTTCCATGCTGCATCTGCGCTACTAGCGGTGTCGAGTCCTCTTGGGCGCGGAGGGAGATTTCTGGCCCTTTCATTCCTCCTAGGAACTATCCCTCCCCGGTCCCCCCTTTTTTTTTCTTTTTTTTTGTTTTTATTTTCTTTTCTTCTTTCTTTTTTTTTCTTAAAAACAAAAAGAAAGAAGTAACCTAACCATGGCAGCCCTAGTCCATGAACCTAGTACCCCCGGGCCCCTTCTTGATACCGCACCCCGTTCTGACCCCGCCTCGTCTTTGGACCACTCTTCAGACATTCCTCATGCCTCTGTACCTATTGCCGGTGCTGTTTCCTCACCCGCTTCAGGTACTGAGGCCTCGACTGACTCCTTCGATTTATCAGACCTTCGCTCTCCTCTGACTATGCTTCCGGCCTCTCCCTCTACGGTGCGGCAATTTTCAAATCGCCGACCCGTTCCACGTCGGACCAACTCTGGTCCCACGCCTAAACGTCAACGACAATTACCTGCTGATGATACTTCTCCACCTTCACCTTCTCGTTCTTCTCAGAAACGATTGACACGTCCTTCACTACCTTTCCACGCTCAGTTTCAGACTGAACAGTGGACTAAATTCTTCACTTTACGACCAACTTCCTCTACTGCCTATCTTTCTGACCATAGTATTGGCAAGGCACTCCTACGCCATGTTGGTAAAGATATTTCTTTTCATGCTCTTAAGAGCGGTACGCGCATCATTACCGTACAGAATGCTACCCAGGCTCGTGAGCTCTCTCGTCTTTCCCATATAGATACTGTTCCTGTCACCCTTGAAAAACATCATTCCCTCAATTCTTGTAGTGGTACCGTTATTCTGCCCCATACCATAGTTCAACAAAATTTCCAGACATGTGGCACCGACATTCTCGAACAGCTGGAACTCCAAGATCTCCCAATCCTCAAGGTAGACACTTACGTTCTTCCTGCCCGTGGGCGGAGACGATACCCTAGCAATGTGGCTCGTTTAACTTTTGACAGCCGAGAACTCCCATCCTCCGTTTATATAGCAGGACATCGGTTACAAGTTCGAAAGGTGATCCCTACACCACAACAGTGTAGAAATTGCTGGCGATTTGGCCATCCAGCGAAATATTGCAGATCTATCGCCGAATGCCCAGTCTGTGGTGCCGATGACCATTCTAATACGTCTTGCAATCGATCTCCCTCTTGCCTTAACTGTCATGAGGCTCACCCTTCGTACTCTCGCCGTTGTCAGGTCTATTTAAACGAGCGGGAAATCCGTTACCTCAAAGAGACAGAAGGTCTCCCTTATGCCATGGCAGTTTCTCATCTCCGCCTCCAAGGGAGACTCCCACGTGTTTCTTATTCCCGTGTTTCAAAACGTCCCCCCACTTCTGGTATCCCATCTTCTACACCCACCTCTGTGGTTACCTCTCCCATAATCACTCCTGTATCTAATCCTTTTGCTGTCCTCGGCTCAGACGTCCCTACTTCAACGCCTCAGTCTAATCTCGCTTCTTCGAGTTCTCTCTTACAAGCCTCAGTATCGACGAGACCTCGTACGACACCTCTTCCCAATCGTCCCTCTACTTCTCAAAAGTCAAAAAAAGGTCCGGTAACACCTCCTACCCATCTTCCACCTCCTCATTTTACCCTCCCTGTCTCTGTCCCTAGTTCTTCCCCTCTCACTGGCTCGGTTACAAGTGCAGAGGTTCACCCTCCTCCTCGTAATGTACCTTCCTCCCCTGTTCCCTCCCAAGTTTCTTCCTCTTCTGCCACCTCCCAGGTTCCTGTCTCTTCTGTCCCCTGCCACGCTTCTCCAGTTCCCTCCACCCTTTCGCCCCCCCCTACCTTGGTACAGTCCAATACAGTTCCAATCTTTACTCATCCTCCCCCTACCATTCCCAATATTGTCTCCCATACGACATCTCTGAATTCCGAAACACTTGAAGCAATCTCTGAATATATTGCAGAGACCAAACCATCAATGGACACTGATCCACCTTCCGCTCTTTCTCTCTCCTCTGCTCCATCTGCGCAACTCCTTTCTTCACAGCGCACCGTTCCTTCGCTGCTTGAACATTTTCCACTGCCTCCGCATGTGGACTTTTCTAACCCTTCTAGTCCGTAGGAACCCTTACCTGCGGATTTCAAGTATCTTTATCATTGCCAATCATGGCCTTTTTACAGTGGAATATACGCGGCCTCAGGGGTAATCGGGGTGAGCTTCAGATGTTACTCTCCCAGTTTGCCCCTGTTGGTGTTTGCTTACAGGAACCAAAATTACACTCTGCTGTTATTTCTCACATCTCAGGCTATAATTTGTTGTATTCTTCAGATCCTTTTCCTGATGGGACCTTTAATGAAAGTGCCCTTCTTCTCCGCACTGATATTCCGTACCATCAACTATTTATTCATACTTCGCTGCATTACACAGCAGCCCGTATCCACTTACATAGGTGGTATACGCTCTGTTCTTTATATCTCTCTCCTTCTCGGGCATTATCTATTCCGGATTTTGCCTTCCTTGTTTCGTCATTACCGCCACCGATTCTGTTACTTGGTGATTTTAATGCCCACCATTTCCTCTGGGGAGGGTCTCACTGTGATTCCCGTGGAATTCAGTTAGAGGCTTTTCTTGCCACCCACCCCCTCCATGTTTTAAATACAGGTACTCACACCCATTTTGATCCTCGGACTCATACTCTCTCTTGCATCGATCTCTCAGTTTGCTCTTCCTCCGCCGCATTAGACTTTACTTGGTCTGTTCTCCCGGACTTACATGACAGTGATCATTTCCCAATCATTCTTTCTTCCCCTTCATATTCGCCACCTCTTCGCACCCCACGCTGGCAATTTAATCGGGCAAATTGGAACCTTTACTCACACCTGACTGTTTTTAAAGAGGTTCCTTCTTCGTCCTCCATCGATGAGCTTTTACACCTCTTCTCGTCCTCCGTTTTCACCGCAGCTTCTCATTCTATACCCCAAACTTCGGGCAGGCATTCTCAGAAATGCGTGCCTTGGTGGTCTCCTGCTTGTGCTCGTGCAGTACGTTTGAAACGCGCTGCATGGGGCAGGTACCGGTACAATAGAACCACAGAGCGACTCCTTGATTTTAAACAGAAGCGTGCGATCGCTCGCCGTGTCATCCGTGACGCTAAACGCACTTGCTGGCGAGATTATGTCTCCACCATCACCTCTGCTTCCTCTATGAGTGCAGTCTGGAAAAAAGTACGAAAACTGAGTGGTAAATATTCTCCTGACCCGGCTCCTGTTCTGCGAGTTGCCGGTGTTGATATAGCAAACCCACTAGATGTTGCCAATGAAATTGGCAATCATCTGGTCCGTATTTCTCAGGGACTCCATCTATGCCCCTCATTTCTTTCCTCAAAGTCTGCCAGAGAGTTAGCACCCTTGGACTTTTCTTCTCTCAGAGAAGAACAGTATAATGTGCCTTTTACACTTCAAGAACTGGAGGCAACACTCTCAGCTTGTCGATCATCGGCAGCTGGGCCCGACGACATTCATATTCGTATGCTACAACATTTACATCAGTCAGCCCTTGCAGTCCTATTACGCCTTTACAATCTTATTTGGTCACAAGGAGTTCTTCCACAGCTGTGGAAATCCGCCATTGTTCTCCCTTTCCGCAAACCAGGCACTACGGGACATGAAACCTCCCACTATCGTCCCATTGCTCTTACCAGTGCAGTTTGCAAAGTAATGGAACGTCTAGTAAATAGACGTTTAGTGTGGTATTTAGAGACACACAACAGTCTCTCCACTCGTCAATATGGCTTTCGTAAGGGACGTTCTACCATAGACCCCTTACTGCGCTTGGATACGTATGTTCGTAATGCCTTTGCGAATAACCACTCAGTTATTGCCATATTTTTTGACCTTGAGAAGGCATATGACACAACTTGGAGGTATAATATTTTAGCCCAAGTCCACTCCTTAGGCCTTCGAGGCAATCTACCATCCTTCCTTAAGAACTTTTTAACTGACAGGCATTTCCGTGTTCGGGTTAATAATGTGCTCTCCCCGGACTTTGTCCAAGCTGAAGGTGTCCCCCAGGGATGTGTTCTGAGCACAACACTTTTTCTCCTTGCTATTAATGATTTGGCCTCTAGTCTTCCATCAAATATTTGGTCATCACTCTATGTTGATGACTTCGCTATTGCCTGTGCAGGCGCTGACTGTCACCTCCTTACAGTTTCTCTCCAGCATGCAGTCGACCGTGTTTCCAATTGGGCCACCACACATGGGTTTAAATTTTCCAGCACTAAAACCCACCAAATCACTTTCACTAGACGCTCTGTCATCTCTGATCATCCTTTGTACCTCTATGGCTCAAGTATCCCTGAACGTGATACAGTCAAGTTTCTGGGCCTCCTCTTTGATCGTAGGTTATCCTGGAAACCTCACATTACCTCTCTGAAGGCAACTTGTCACAGCCGGCTGAACCTTCTTAAAACCCTTGCTCATCTTTCGTGGGGAGCTGATCGTCGAACCCTCCTTCACCTACATTCCACCCTTATTTTATCGAAACTTGATTATGGTGACCAGATCTATTCAGCGGCATCTCCTGCTACTCTCTCTAGCCTTAACCCCATTCATCACCAAGGATTACGTTTATGCCTTGGTGCTTTTCGCTCTTCCCCTGTCGAAAGCCTCTATGCAGAAGCGAACGTTCCATCCTTATCCGATCGCCGTGATGCCCATTGCCTGCGCTACTATGTACGCTCTCATGATCTCCGCAATCCTTCCATTTATAGAATGGTCACTGATATTAGTAGACATTCTTTATTTGTTCGCCGCCCCTGCTTACTCCGTCCCTTCTCTCTTCGCCTTCATTCGCTCTTGTCTTCTCTTCAACTACCACCTTTCTATGTACATGTAGCATCTCACTTTTCCCTACCCCCCTGGGAAGTTCCAGCTGTTCGAGTCTGTTCTTTCTCCCTCCCTTGCTCGAAAGCCCAACTGTCTACGGTCGCTTCCCGCTCTCTTTTTCTTGACCACTTTCACTCTCATTCTCATGCCATTGCTGTGTACACAGATGGCTCTAAGTCTTCTGACGGCGTAGGATTCGCAGCAGTGTTTCCGGACAGCGTCGTACAAGGGCATTTACTATCTTCAGCTAGTATTTTTACTGCTGAATTATATGCCATCCTTACAGCACTTATCCGTATTGCATCTATGCCTGTGTCATCATTTGTGGTTGTCTCAGACTCCCTTAGTGCTTTACAGGCTATACAAAAATTTGATACACCTCACCCCTTAGTCCTCCGTATCCAACTTTGGCTACGCCGCATCTTTACTAAGCATAAAGATATTGTTTTTTGTTGGGTCCCTGGTCATGTTGACGTACAGGGCAATGAACAGGCAGACACTGCTGCGCGGTCAGCAGTACATGACCTACCAGTTTCTTATAGAGGTATTCCATGTACGGACTATTTTGCTGTAATATCTTCCCACCTTCACACCCGTTGGCAACAACGCTGGTCTACTATGCTCGGCAACAAACTTCAGTCTATTAAACCGAGTATAGGTTACTGGCCGTCTTCTTATCACCAGTGTCGAGGTTGGGAGACTACTCTCTCCCGTCTTCGCATTGGCCATACTCGTCTTACTCATGGATATCTCATGGAGAGGCGTCTTGCTCCTCTCTGTGAGAATTGCCAAGCTCCATTATCAGTCAGCCACATTCTGTTGGACTGCCCACTTTATCAACGAGCACGCAGAATTTACCTCTGTCGTCGTCTTCGCCCCGCTGCTCTCTCTCTACCTTCCCTTCTCGCTGATGGACCCACCTTTCATCCGGACTCTCTCATTGACTTTTTGACAACGACTGACTTACTTCACAAATTCTGATACTTTCAGCCCTTTCTACTTGTATCTCTTGCTACCCTCTACCCCCGTACTATCCCCTGCCCCGCTGTTTTCTGTAACCTGCTGATCATCCCCCCTCCCTTCTGCCATCCAATTCCCTTGCTTCCTTCCCTACCCTGCAGCGCTGTATAGCCCTTGTGGCTTAGCGCTTCTTTTTGATTATAATAATAATAATACAAATGAATTCCATTTTGATTTTTTATTCACATAATGAATTTTTATTCAAACCAAAAAATAGAAGATTTACTGTTATGCACTACTGTAATAATTGTATAAATAATATCAGCACATTTGTGAACGTATATTAGACCCACCAGCTGTCGTGTATTAGACTTGTGAGGTCATTTGTTTACTCCTCAACATCGTCAAAAATTTAACATTTCTGCTAATTTGAGCTCGGTTTCAAGCCATTTCCAGTTCTAAAACCATTCAAAATCATCTCCATTTCTGTAGTATATATTCCATTCCATCAAATGAGACCAAGAAATTGCAAATACAACTATAAAAAACATACGAAAAAATACTGCAAAGTCGCTGTTTTAATCGAAAATTACGGTCTCGGTTCTTTTCCTCTCATTATGCACTGTCTGCTGCAGGATTTGTTGTATGTGGTGTACACATACCACATAGATGTATTGTCTCATATCTAGGCCCAAATTTACTGTTCACAGCTTATCAGAGTGAGCTGAGCTCATGGCGTAGATCTACAGTTCGGGCTCTGAACGTAAAGCCGTAGATCTATGGCACAGACCCTGAAAGGGTTAATTGTTTTATGTGTAGAAAGAGGTTTGGTAATAAGTAATACATATTTTATGAAGAAGAGGGTAAATAAATATACAAGGTATGATATAGCACGTAATGAAAGTAGTTTGTTATATTATGTATTGGTGGATAAAAGGTTGATGGGTAGGCGGTGGATAAAAGGTTGATGGGTAGGCTCCAGGATGTACACGTTTATAGAGGGGCAACTGATATATCGTGTCATTATTAAGTTGTAGCTACAGTTAGAGTAAGAGGTAGATGGGAAAAGAGGAAAATAGCAACAACGAGTAAGTGGGAGGTGAAAGTGTATAAACTAAGGGAGGAGGAAGTTCGGCTGAGATATAAGCAACTATTGGCAGAAAGGTGGGCTGGTGCAAGTATGAGTAGTGGGGGGGGGTTGAAGAGGGTTGGAATAGTTTTAAAAATGCAGTATTAGAATGTGGGGCAGAAGTTTGTGGTTACAGGAGGGTGGATGCAGGAGGAAAGAGGAGTGATTGGTGGAATGATGAAGTAAAGGGTGTGATAAAAGAGAAAAAGTTAGCTTATGAGAGATTTTTACAAAGCAGAAGTGTTATAAGAAGAGTAGAGTATATGCAGAGTAGAAGAAAGGTGAAGAGAGTGGTGAGAGAGTGCAAAAGGAAAGCAGATGATAGAGTGGGAGAGGCACTGTCAAGAAATTTTAATGAAAATAAGAAAAATTTTTGGAGTGAGTTAAACAAGTTAAGAAAGCCTAGGGAATGAATGGATTTGTCAGTTAAAAACAGAGTAGGGGAGTTAGTAGATGGGGAGATGGAGGTATTGAGTAGATGGCGAGAATATTTTGAGAAACTTTTAAATGTCAACGAAGAAAGGGAGGCGGTAATTTCATGCACTGGCCAGGGAGGTATACCATCTTTTAGGAGTGAAGAAGAACAGGTTGTGAGTGTGGGAGAGGTGCATGAGGCATTACGTAAAATGAAAAGGGGTAAAGCAGCTGGAACTGACGGGATCATGACAGAAATGTTAAAAGCTGGGGCGGGGGGGGTTATAGTGTTGGAGTGGTTGATATTTTTGTTTAATAAATGTATGAAAGAGGGGAAGGTACCTAGGGATTGGCAGAGAGCATGTATAGTCCCTTTATATAAAGGGAAGGGGGACAAAAGAGATTGTAAAAATTATAGAGGAATAAGTTTACTGAGTATACCAGGAAAAAGTGTACAGTAGGGTTATAATTGAAAGAATTAGAGGTAAGACAGAATGTAGGATTGCGGATGAGCAAGGAGGTTTTAGAGTGGGTAGGGGATGTGTAGATCAAGTGTTTACATTGAGGCATATATGGGAGCAGTATTTAGATAAAGGTAGGGAAGTTTTTATTGCACTTATGGATTTATCTAAATACTGTTCACATATATGCTTCAATGTAAACACTTGATCTACACATCCCCTACCCACTCTAAAACCTCCTTGCTCATCTGCAATCCTACATTCAGTCTTGCCTCTAATTCTTTCAATTATAACCCTACCTAACACTTTTTCCTGGTATACTCAGTAAACTTATTCCTCTATAATTTTTACAATCTCTTTTGTCCCCCTTCCCTTTATATAAAGGGACTATATATGCTCTCCACCAATCAATAGGTACCTTCCCCTCTTTCATGCATTTTTTAAACAAAAATACCAACCACTTATGATAGAGTGGATAGAGGAGCAGTGTGGCAGATGTTGCAAGTAGATGGAATAGGTGGTAAGTTGCTAAATGCTGTAATGAGTTTTTATGAGGATAGTGAGGCTCCAGTTAGTGTATGTAGAAGAGAGAGAGACTACTTCCTGGTAAAAGTAGTCTTAGACAGGGATGTGTAATGTCACCATGGTTGTTTAATATATTTATAGTTAGGGTTGTAAAAGAAGTAAATGCTAGGATGTTCGGAAGAAGGGTGCGATTAAGTTATGGGGAATCAAATACAAAATGGGAATTGACACAGTTGCTTTTTGCTGATGATACTGTGCTTATGGGAGATTCTAAAGAAAAATTGCAAAGGTTAGTGGACTAGTTTGGGTGTGTGTAAAGGTAGAAAGTTGAAAGTGAACATAGAAAAGAGTAAGGTGATGAGGGTATCAAATGATTTAGATAAAGAAGAATTGGATATCAAATTGGGGAGGAGGAGTATGGAAGATGTGAATGTTTTCAGATTCTGCATGGGAGTTGAGGTGTCAGCAGATGGATTTATGAAGGATGAGGTTAATCATAGAATTGATGAGGGAAAAAAGGAAAGTGGTGCGTAGAGATATATATGGAGACAAAAAACATTATCTATGGAGGCAAAGAAGGGAATGTATGAAAGTATAGTAGTACCAACAGTCTTATATGGGTGTGAAGCTTGGGTTGTAAATGCAGCAGCGAGGAGGTGGTTGGAGGCAGTGGAGATGTCCTGTTTAAGGGCAATGTGTGGTGTAAATATTATGCAGAAAATTCAGAGTGGAAATTAGGAGAAGGTGTGGAGTTAATAAAAGTATTAGTCAGAGGGGTTGTTGAGGTGGTTTGGTAATTTAGAGAGAATGGATCAAAGTAGAATGACATGGAGAGCGTATAAATCGGTAGGGGAAGGAAGGTGGGGTAGCGGTTGTCCTCAAAAAGGTTGGAAGGAAGGTGTAAGTGAGGTTTTGTGGGTGAGAGGCTTGGACTTCCAGCAGGCGTGCGTGAGCATGTTAGATAGGAGTGAATGGAGACGAATGGTATTTGGGATCAGCTGAGCTGTTGAAGTTTGAGCAGGGTAATATTTAGCGAAGGGATTCAGGGAAACCGGTTATTTTCATATAGTCGGACTTGAGTCCTGGAAATGGGAAGTACAATGCCTGCACTTTAAAGGAGGGGTTTGGGATATTGGCAGTTTGGAGGGATATGTTGTGTATCTTTATACGTACAGTGGACCCCGGGTTAACGATATTTTTTCACTCCAGAAGTATGTTCAGGGGCCAGTACTGACCAAATTTGTTCCCATAAGAAATATTGTGAAGTAGATTAGTCCATTTCAGACCCCCAAACATACACGTACAAACGCACTTACATAAATACACTTACATAATTGGTCGCATTCGGAGGTAATCGTTATGCGGGGGTCCACTGTATATGCTTCTAAACTGTTGTATTCTGAGCACCTCTGCAAAAACAGTGATAATGTGTGAGTGTGGTGAAAGTGTTGAATGATGATGAAAGTATTTTCTTTTTGGGGATTTTCTTTCTTTTTTGGGTCACCCTGCCTCGGTGGGAGACGGCCGACTTGTTGAAAAAAAAAAAAAAATTCAGGGAAACCGGTTTTTTTTATAAAGCCAGACTCGAGTCCTGGAAATGGGAAGTACAATGCCTCCACTCTTAAGGAGGGGTTCGGGATTATGCCAGTTTGGAGGGATATGTTGTGTATCATTATACGTATATGCTTCTAAACTGTTGTATTCTGGGCACCTCTGCTAAAACAGTGATCATGTGTGAGTGAGGTGGAAGTTTTGAATGATGAAAGTATTTTCTTTTTGAGGATTTTCTTTCTTTTTGGGTCGCCCTGCCTTGGTGGGAGACGGCTGACTTGTTAAAAAAAAAAAATAAAGTGGTCAGAAATTGGCAATTTGGCCAATTTCTTGGAAATTAAAAAAGATGCCAATTTCAAAATTGGGTTCAGAATAAACAATGTATACATTCTTGGCACTAAAATAACGTATCCTCTGTTCATTAGTCACGTCTCTAGGCCCCTCATATATTAGTATTGCTTTGTATTTTGATTTTTTATTCATAAAAAAAAAAAAAAAAAATTACTGTTACGCAGACTACTGCATTATTGTAAAAATGGTATAAATAATATCAGTGCACTAGTGAAAGAATAATAGACTCCCCAGTTTATGTGTATTGGATGTGTGATGTGATTTGCTTACTCTTGAACAATGGTAAAAATCAAATATTTCTGCTACTTTGAGCTCAATTTCAAGATCGTTTTCATCGTGAAACTAATCAAAATCATCTCTATTTCTGCAATATGTTTTCCGTTTTATCACGTGTGACCATGAAAACTAGAATACAACGATAAATACTGTACGAAAATGCACCTCAAAGTTGGCGTTTTAATCCAAAAAAGACTGTCACTTTTTTTTCTCATTATGCACTGCTTGCTGCAGGATTTTTTTGTGGTGTGCTCTGACCACACAGACCCATTCTCTCACATGTGGGCCTACCAGCTTTCTCCTGCTTGATTTGAACCTGCTAGAATTATTGAGTATATATACGTCCGAAACACTGGCTCGTAAGATGTATATATACGACCAAAACAGTCAAAGGGTTAATGGATTTAGTCCATTGAATATGAAATTGTCTGTTACTGTTACTCTTGTGGAAAAATTTTGTTAAAATTTAATGGAGAATTGGCTTTAGCCACCCCCCCCATCCCCAACCTACCCCCACTCCTAAATTAATCCATTTAATCATTGGTTCAGTGTATTTTAAATGTGTGCTTGTGTGTATTGCTATATGTACATTTTTAATTACCAGGTAACAGGAGTGCATGTTACTCAGCCCGTTGTGTGTGGTGCAACTAGCATCCTATCCACCAGTGTTGCATCACAGTCACAAGAACAGCAGCAGAAGCAGATTCCTCCGCAGGTATGACTGTTTCACGTTTGTGGTGTTTAACCCCTTGACTGTCGCAACCCCAAATCCTGAAGTGTCTCCTGGTGTCGCAAAATTTCCCAAAAAAAAAAAAAAAAAAAAAAATCCAATGAAATGATAGAGAATCTTTTCTCCATTGTAATGACACCAAAAGAAGAAAATTTGATCCAAAACTGATGGAATTACGCTCTTGTGAAGTTAGCGAGCTCAGCGATATTTACGAATCGGCTATTTCACTTACTTTGAGCCCTATTTTTGGCTAATTCCATTGTTCCAGTCGACCAAACTCGTAGCTATTTCTTTAGAACTCTATTTTTTCTATCGATTGAGTACAAGAAACTGCCCATTTATCAATTTTAACTGCCCAATAACGTGGTCAGAAATTTGTAATTTGGCCAATTTCATGAAAATTAAAAAATATGACAGTTTAAAAATAGGGACCAGAATGAACAATGCAGGCATTCCTGGCTCTAAAATAACATTTTCTTTGTTCATCAGTCACGTCTCCAGGCCCCTCTGATTTTACTCTTGCTTTCTATTTTGAATTTTTATTCAAACAAAAAATAAAAGATTTACTGTTATGCAGACTACTGCAAAATTGTCATAATTGTATAAATAATGTCAACCCATTCATGACTGCATATTAGAATGGCTACTTGGACATTTATTGGAAAATGACATCATTTGTTTACTTTTGAACATTGGCAAAAATTAAACATTTCCCCTACTTTTAGCTCCATTTCAAGGTTCTTTTCATAGTAAAACCAATCAAAATCACCTCTATTTCTATAACATGTTTTCCATTCTTTCAAATGAGACCAAGGAAACGAGAATACAACCATAAATACTATACGAAAATAGACCACAAAATCGGCATTTTAATTAAAAAAAAAACGGTCAGAGTTTTTTTCTCATTATGCACTGTGTGCTGCAGGATTTTTTTATATGGTGCACACTGACCACACAGACCCATTCTCTCACATGTGGGCCTATCAGCTTTCTCCTGCTTGATTTGAAGCTGCTAAAATTTATGAGTATACATATATATATGTCAAACACGGTGGCTCATAAAACGTATATATACAACGGAAACAATCAAAGGGTTAAGCTTCACTAGAAAACACTTAGACGAAACTGATTAGTCCATTGTTGTTCACTGGTTTTGGAAGTGAATAATCGCTGCACGTGTTCTTCACCTCTCATCAATTTTGGTTAGCTGTGGCTCATTTGGAATTTATTGTAGTAATTATACCTAGACACACAACTTTCTCATTTCAAAATTCCGGGTTGGTACACTTATTAAATTGATACCCATGTTTAACCTTTGTTCCAAGTTTTTGGACTTCTCCAAATTTGCTGATAATCCAGTAGCCAGCTGATGCGGAATGTTCATTCAGTAACTTTATTTCTAACCTACACCCAAAATACCTAGTCTCTATATATGCAGTGATGAAACTGGAGGTAACATGTTCTATAGTGGTCTTAATTATGATGATAAAATTTTAATTTAATTGTTTTACAAAGTTTGTTGAGGTGGTTCGGACATTTAGAGAGGATAGAACTCAAGATGGCTTGGAGGGTGTATAAATCTGTAGTGGAGGGAAGGCAAGGTAAGGGTCTATCAGTCGATTGATCCAGACACTAATAGCTTGATCGATCAGTCTATAAGTGTCTGGAAAAGTTTTTGATCCTTAGTGTTAAGTATATTAGTACAATAAAATACTACTCTCCTAAATGCTTTTAAAAATTTATTAACGTTTGTTTACATGATGCTTAACAGGCCACGACTCCATCCAAAAAGTTGTCGTTAAGTCAGTATCGCCAGAGAATGTCCCATGAGCTTAAACATCAACAGCAGCAGCAACAACAGCATCATAAGTTAGTTGGGCCAGCTCAAGTAGCATCCTGTAGCGAAGAAGTCAGAATGTAAGTCTCTTACTCTGTTATGAAATGCTATTCAAGTTTTAGTATATTTTGACAGTCTTAACCCTTTAACTGTCATAGTTTTGATCTCTGTATCTCTGCTAGCACTTCAGATATTTTTTATTTTTTGTTTTTGAGAGGGTAATTTTGTGGGTAATAAGAGCAACAAAAATAATTTAGGGTCAGTACTTAGGGTGTGTAGGAGAAAGGGAGATTGCTTTCCAGTAAAAGTAGGCCTTAGGGAAGTGTACTGTCCCCATGTTTGTTTAACATATTTATAGATGGGGTTGTAAAAGAAGTAAATGCTAGGGTGTTGGGGAGAGGGGTGGTATTAAAATATGGGAAATAAAATACAAAATGGGAGTTGACACGGTTACTTATTGGTGATGATACTGTGCATTTGGGAGATTCTAAAGAGAAATTGCGAAGGTTGGTGGACGAGTTTGGGAAGGTATGTAAAGGAATAAAGTTGAAAGTGAACATAGATAAGATTAAGATGATGAGGTTATCTAATGAGTTAGGCAGAGAAAAATTGAATATCACACTGAAGGGATTGAGTATAAAAGTGAATGCAGATATTTGGGTTGATGGGTTTATGAAGGTTGAGGTAAACCATGAATTGCTGAAGGAAAAAGGGTGGGTGGTGCATTTTATCTGTGAAGAAAGAATATTATCCATGGAGGTAAAGAAGGGAATGTATGAGAATAATGTGGTATAAACACTCTTATATGGATGTGAAACATGGGTTGTAAATGCTGTAGCAAAAAGGAGGATGGAGGTAGTGATGTTGTGTCTAAGGGCAATGTGGTGTAAATGTTATGCAGAGAATTCATAGTGTGGAAATTAGGAGGTGGTGTGGAGTTACTAAAAGTATTATTCAGAGGGCTGGAGAAGGGTTGAAGCAAAATAGGATGACTCGGAGGGTGTATAAATCTGTACTAGTGGAAGGGAGGAAGGGTAGGGGTTGCACTAGAAAAGGATGGAGGGAGGGAGTGACAGAGGTTTTGTGTGCAAGGGGCCTGGACACACAGCAGACGTGTGTGAGAATGTTAGATATGAGTGAATGGAGACGAATGCTTTTGGAGTGTGAGCAGGGTAATATTTTGTGAAGGGATTCAGGGAAACCTGTTAGCTGGACTTGAGTCCTGGAGGTTGGAAGTACAGTGACTGCACTTTAAAGTAGGGGTTTGGGATATTGGCTGTTTGGAGCGATATCTAATACCACCAAAGTATCGGTATTAGTGGATAAATGCTAATTTTGGTAGTATTGGCCTTAAATTGAGTATAATTTTGATGGTATTGGTAGTATTGGGTATCTGGTAATATTAATGGTATTAATATAAACCTAAAACGATTGGCATCAGCAGAAATTTTGGCATCGTCCTATCCCTAGTCATTTGTATGTTTGAACACTGAACTCTTTTCTTTCAACACACCGGCTTATTCCAACGAGGCGGGGTGGCTGAAAAGGAAAAACGAAAGTTTCTCCTTTTATATTTAGTAATATATACAGGAGAAGGGGTTACTAGCCCCTTGCTCCCGGCACTTTAGTCGCCCCCCACGACACACACGGCCCACGGAGGAAGAACTCTGTTCCACCTCCCCATGGAGACAAGTGGAAGTAAACAAGAACTAGTAAGAAAACAGAAGAAAACCCATAAGGGGCATGAATATACATGCTTGCACATGCATGTGCAGCACGACCCAAATGCAAGCAGAACTCTTTTTCAGAACCTTGTAATTAAGTTATTTAGAGCAGTGCTTTTTTTCAGTCTTTTTTGTTTAGTTTGCCCTCAATTTCAAATTTTCTCAATCCTAGCAGCACTGTATCAACATGTATTCCGTTGTCATCACTCGATGTTGAAGGAAAGATTTATTACCTACTTTTTATATGTTTGAGGTAATTTCTTGGTGAGAAACAGCCAGTGTTAAGAAAGAAGCATGTGATATAAATATTTGAAAAGGAGTAAGAAATAAATATATGAAAGATGCTAAATGGGCTATGAGAATACATGGAGAATAAAGTGGAAGGTGGTTGGGGTGCTACCATGTATACAGTTAATCTTTGCATGAAATATTGAGTAGGAAATAGTTTAGGCAATGAAAGATTGGATATTATAGTTAGAGAGAAAATAATGGAAAAGGGTGAGTGGTGCACTTAAGAGTCTGTGGAGACAAAGAACTTTGTCCATGAAAGCAAAGAGGGGAATATATGAGAGTATAGTTGTACCAACACTCTTTTATGGGTGTGAAGCATGGGTGATGAATGTTACAACAAGGAGGAGGCTGGAGGCAGTGGAGATGTCATGTCTGATGGCAATGTGTGGTGTGAATATAATGCAGAGAATTTGTAGTTTGGAAATTAGGAAAAGGTGTGGGGTTACCAAAACTATTATCCAGAGGGCTGAGGAGAGGTTGTTGAGGTGGTTCGGACATGTAGAGAGAATGAAACAAAACGAAATGACTTCAAGAGGAAGGCGAGGTAGGGCTCGGCCTAGGAAGGGTTGGAGGGAGGGGGTAAAGGAGGTTTTGTGTGCGAGGGGCTTGGACTTCCAGCAAGCATGCATGAGTATGTTTGATAGGAGTGAATGGAGACAAATAGTTTTTAATACTTGACGTGCTGTTGGAGTGTGAGCAAAGTAACATTTATGAAGGGATTCAGGAAAACTGGCAGGCCGGACTTCAGTCCTGGAGATGGGAAGTACAGTGTCTACACTCTGAAGGAGGGGTGTTAATGTTGCTGTTTTATAACTGTAGTGTAAAGCACCCCTCTGGCAAGACAGTGATGGAGTGAATGATGATGAAAGTTTTTCCTTTTCAGGCCACCCTGCCTTGGTGGGAGTCAGCCGATGTGTTAAAAAAAAATCTATACATACATACTTATTAAGGTATTTGAAAGTGCATATGTCAGCAGATGGGTCCATGAAAATTGAAATGAATAATAAATGAGAAAATGCAGGTATGCAGAGGTTATTTTTGAAAAAGAAATTGATCAATGGATTTAATAAAATGGAAGTATTGGAGTATAATGATGCCATGACTGTTGTATGAGGGAGGGGCACGGTCTCTGAATGCTGTAGAAGGGAGGGTGAATGAAGCAGTGGCACTGTGTTAGAGATGAATGTTGTGTGAACATTATGCAGAGAAAAAAATATAAAAGATAATGGCTTGGTTGGAATTCAGGAAGTAGAGGAGAGGATTGTCAAAATGGTTGGGTCATTTAGAAAGAATAGATTAGGATAGGATGGCAAAGAGGCTGTATGAATTGGTCATGGATGGAAGGTATTGTACCAGGACGGGTTGAAGGAAGGCTGTAAATGAAGTTTTGAGAGGCAAGGTCATGAGTATTTAGCAGCCATGTGTGAACATGTAAGATTGTAGTAAGTGGTGTTTGGGATTTGACCTGAGTGTGAGCAAGGTAGCATCTACAAAAAAATTTGGGGAAAACCAGTTAGTAGGATTCATGTACAGTATTGGAGGTGGGAAGTACACCACCTGTATACTGAAAGTTGTGCAGGGATGCTGCAGTTTGGACAATTAATTAACTTCGTATCCATCACTCTGCTTTATTTTTTCAGGTGTGCAATGTGTAATTATGCAGTATTCTAAATGTAAGCGATAATCTTTAATCTTTAGAACAACTCCTTAACAAATGAGAAGAATGACTATTTTACTCTCAGACCTGTGTCAACGAACAATGCCTTGAAGCAGCAGTACTATTATGTGGAACGTCCCGACGGCAAGAAGGTGCTGGCCGTCATTCCCATGGGTCATACTATTACAACAACTGTTGCTCAACATACTCATAGTCCTACTTTGTCCACCATTACAACTGCAGTGTAAGTAAAACCATATAATTACATGTTTTTCATTATCTTTGTGAAATTGCTAGTGATGAGCCCTAGATCTTTCATTCATATTGTGTTCTTGAGCCTCTTTTGGTAACTATCTTGTTCTTTTGTACCTTCTCTTTGGTGGAGTATTTTGTGGACTTGAGTCCTGGAGATGGGAAGGGCAGTACCTTCACTTTGAAGGGGGGTGGGGAATGTTGCAGTTGGAGTGTAAACATGTGATGTCAGCAATCATATTTTCTTTGAAAATATGGTGGATGAGTTTGGTAGGGCATGTAAAAGAAGAAAATTAAAAGTGAATATAGAAAAGAGAAAGGTGACAAGGATAAAAAAAATTAGGTGATAAAAGATTGGATGTCAGATTGGAGGGAAAGAGTATGGAGGAGGTGAATGTATTCAGATATTTAGGAGTGGATGTGTTAGCAGATGGGTCTATGAAAGATGAGGTGAATCATAGAATTGATGAGGGGAAAAAGGTGAGTGGCACACTTAGGAATCTGTGGAGACAAAGAACTTTGTCCATGGATGCAAAGAGGGGAATGTATGAGAGTATAGTTATACCAGCACTCTATAAGTGGGTGTGAAACATGGGTGGTGAATGTTGCAACAGGGAGAAAGCTGGAGGCAGTGGAGATGTCATGTCTGAGGGTAATGTGTGGTGTGAATATAATGCAGAGAATTTGTAGTTTGAAAATTAGGAGGAGGTGCAGGATTACCAAAACTATTATCCAGAGGGCTGAGGAGGGGTTGTTGAGGTGGTTTGGACATGTAGAGATGTTGGAACAAAGTAGAATGACTTCGAGAGTGTATAAATCTGTAGTGGAGGGAAGGTGAGGTAGGGGTCGGCATAGGAAAGGTTGGAGGGAGGGGGTAAAGGAGGTTTTCTGTGTGAGGGGCTTTGACTTCCAGCAAGCATGCGTGAGGGTGTTAGATAGGAGTGAATGGAGACAAATGATTTTTAGGACTTGACGTGCTGTTGGAGCGTGAGCAAGGTAACATTTATGAAGGAAGTCAGGGAAACCGGCTGGCCAGACTTGAGTCCTGGAGATGGGAAGTACAGTGTCTGCTCTCTGGAGGGGTGGGGGATGTTGCAATTTTATAACTGTAAGTACACCTCTGGCAAGCCAATGATAATAATTTCTGACTTTGTACATTGTTTTGTATATTTGATGAGCTTTTATGATTTTTTTTTTTTTTTTAACAATTCAGCTGTCTCCCATCGAGGCAGGGTGACCCAAAAAGAAAGAAAAAATCCCCAAAAAGAAAATACTTTCATCATTCAACACTTTCACCTCACTCACACATAATCACTGTTTTTGCAAAGGTGCTCAGACCACAACAGTTTAGAAGCATATATGTATAAAGATACACAACATATCTTAAACTTATAATAAGCTAGTTATATAAATATTATATTACATAAATGTTCCTGAGAATTTTATGTTTTATGAATATATTTACTTCAGCTCATTATGCAGGTCGACAAACTTGAGCACGTCTTCAGCAGGTGGTAACCCAGTTTTAACTGTGAAACATGAAGATGGAGTTGTATTATCAGGAACAGCTGGTACAAATTTACAGTCTTCATCTACTGGGTCAACCCTAGCATCTCCCTCCATAACAGTTTCTTCCTCTGGTGTTGGGTCCACAAATTCAACCTCTGTATCTTCTCCAATTCAAGAACAATCTGTCCATTCAACAGTACCTGCAGAACAAAAAGACAAAGATCCAGTAAGTCAGTCTTAGAGAAGTTAGTCTGCATGCAGTAAAGAAAAAATTAATGTGAAGTACTGTACTTTGATTACATTTTCCTTGATAATATTAAAAGATTGTAGGTCAATTGAGGTAAGAACAAAATGACTTTTGAAAATAAATTTGATCTGTTTAAAAGCAGTCATACCAATGAATTAGTTAACTGACCTTCTGTAACTAGTGTTTGCTAATGTCATTATCATGTGCTTTACATTTTATTTTATTAATTTGTGTGTCATAATTAGTAAATATAAGTGAATCATGAATAAATGAGGAGAGAATATGTAGTTCACCATTGAGTCTTTCTAAAGGAAAAGTTTGTCAGTGGATGCATAAAAAAGGGAATATATGAGAGTATAGCAGTGCAAACACTTGTGTATTGGTGTGAGGCATGATCCTTAACTATTAGTGAGGAGGGGGCTGGAAGCAATCAAGAAGTCATTTTTGAGATCTGTGTAGGGTAAATATTTTATAGGAAATAGGGAGAGAAGAAATTATGTGTGAATGATATAATGCAGCAAGCATTATATTATTCATGTAGAAAAGTGAAGCAAGATAGGTTAATCATAAGGGTGTATAAATGAGGGAAATAGGTGGTGGTTAAGTTAGGTTAAACAATACACACAAAACTCACCCTCTCAAGAGAAAACTCTAGTCTTCCCTAGAGCATTATCAAATCACGGATGGGATTCAATCCCGGCCAGGGTATGGTTTGTTTGCAATCGTGTCATTAGGATTTCGTGAGTCAAAGGATAGTTAGGTTTTAGTTTTGGAGGTGGGAAGTACAATTCCTGCACTTTGGAAGATGGGTTGGGGGATCTTGTGGCTTTATGATGAGTCATTTGAATCATGATCCTTGTTCACCTCCAGAGAGACAGCCTTGTAATGAATGATGGTGAATGTTTTCTTTGTTTGGCCTAGTCTGCCTTGGTGGGAATTTAATTTTGTAATTTGCATAATAAAGGGTTTCATTTAATAAAGTCTAACTAATTATATTATTGTCTTCTAAACATTTGTATTTTCAACTTGCAGACAGATAAGCCTAGATACATTGCTGGCCGTGTGGCGGTATGTAGCAACTGTGGCATACTGAGTGAGGACCTAAATCGCTGCCAAAGGTGTAATCACAGGTTACCTAACAGTGTGCGAACTCTTCCTTCAGCACAAACTACAACTTCCATCAAAACCTCCACCAGTGATTCACAGGCAATTTCTAATAGAGGGATTTCACTTCCAGTACCATTGTCAAAACAGGTAATCACCTGATTTTTTTATATATATAATTTTTAAGCTCTTTGAATTAGTAATTTAGCAAAATATTTAATGCTTTAAATCTATTTTATTTTGTATGATATTTTGTAGTCTGTAGATTTAGATCTAGTAAGATACATGATGAATTTGGATACCTATAGAGGGCTTTCTCCTTTAGTAATAGTATTAGTAGTTTAGTCAGAGGTCTGAAGAGGGTTTGCTGAGGTGGTTTGGTCATATAGAGAGAATGGATCAAAGTAGAATGACATGGAGAGCATATAAATCTGTAGGGGAAGGAAGGCGGGGTAGGGGTCGTCCTCGAAAAGGTTGGAGGGACGAGGTAAAGGAGGTTTTGTGGGTGAGGGGCTTGGACTTCCAGCAAGGGTGCGTGAGCGTTAGATAGGAATGAATGGAGACAAATGGTATCTGGGACCTGACGAGCTGTTGGAGTGTGAGCAGGGTAATATTTAGTGAAGGGATTCAGGGAAACTGGTTATTTTTATATAGCCGGACTCGAGTCCTGGAAATGGGAATTACAATGCCTGCACTTTAAAGGAGGGGTTTGGGATATTGGCAGTTTGGGGGGATATGTTGTGTATCTTTATATGTATATACTTTTAAACTGTTGTATTCTGAGCACCTCTGCAGAAACAGTGATTTTGTGTGAGTGAGATGAAAGTGTTGAATGATGATGAAAGTATTTTCTTTTTGGGGATTTTCTTTCTTTTTGGGTCACCCTGCTTCAGTGTAAAAAAAAAAAAAAAGGCTATAAATGGATACTTCTTTCCTTCTTTCAACACACCAGCCATATCCCACCGAGGCGGGGTGGCCCAAAAGGAAAAACGAAAGTTTCTCCTTTCAAATTTAGTAATATACACAGGAGAAGGGGTTACTAGCCCCTTGCTCCTGGCATTTTAGTCGCCTCTTACAACACGCATGGCTTACGGAGGAAGAATTCTGTTCCACTTCCCCATGGCGATAAGAGGAAATAAACAAGAACAAGAACTAGAAAGAAAATAGAAGAAAACCCAGAGGGGTATGTATATATACGCTTGTACATGTATGTGTAGTGTGACCTAAGTGTAAGTAGAAGTAGCAAGACGTACCTGAAATCTCGCATGTTCATGAGACGGAAAAAAGGACACCAGCAATCCTACCATCATGTAAAACAATTACAGGCTTTCGTTTTACACTCGTTTGGCAGGATAGTAGTACCTCCCTGGGCGGTTGCTGTCTACCAACCTACTATAATTGGATACATATTTAGAGAAATGTCAGGAGACCGCAGTAGTTCGAAGTAGTACATAGCTCTGTAGAGATGTGGTAGGGCATGTAGATTAAATAAGTCTCATTCAGTAGCTGTCCTTGACCAGAGTTGTTTTTAGCAAATGAAACACAGATAAACCAAACATAGAAGAGAGGAGCTTATGATGATGTTTCGGTCTGACTTGGACTTTGTAAATGGTCCAAGTTGGACTATTCACAAGTAGTAAGCTCCTCTCTTCAATGTGCGGGTTATTTATGTATCATTCCAGTCATGGTATTGTACCTTTTTTTTGTTATTTAGCAAATGAAAGGTTGTTTTTAGAACTACTGACAGTTACAGCCCCTTGCTCTCAGCGTGTTAGTCGCCTCTTACAACACACACGGCTTGCAGAGGAAGAATTCTATTTCACTTTCCCTTGGAGATAAGAGGAAATAAACAAGAAATATTAAGAAAAAGAGAAGAAAACCCAGAGGTGTGTATATGTATGCTTGTACATGCATGTGTAGTGTGACCTAAGTGTAAGTAGAAGTAGCAAGACATACCTGAAATCTTGCATGTTTGAGACAGAAAAAAGACACCAGCAATCCCCCCACCATGTAAAACAATTACAGGCTTCCGTTTTACACTCGCTTAACAGGACAGTAGTACATTCCTGGGCAGTTGTTGTCTAGCAACTTACTACGTAGGTACTAAAGCTTTATCTGGTCAATTTTAGTTAGACTCCTTCACCTTGTCATTTTACCAAGGACTAATATTTAGGTTAAATAATAAGTTGTTTTTAGTCTTGTACAGTATCAATTAATACCAAGTAAAAGTATTATAGAATTTGCAGTAGTTTATATGAATTAAGTTAAATTGAAAGCCCCTTCTCAAGGGTTTTTGGAAGTCATTTATGACTTGCATTCTAAACAGGAATTCTATGGAAAGACAGGAGGTGGGGCAAGAAAAGGAGTGGAGAAAAAATCAGCATCACCAGCTACCCAGAAATCTAAAGGGAGAGGCAGAGGAAGAGGCAAGGCCTTCGAAGAACCAGGTAAGTTCATCACGATTGTCTTTAAATGAGTATAGCTTTCAAGACAAAAATTAACAATATATTTGTGGAGGAAGTTATTTAATTAAGCCTTGGCTTGACTATATTGTACGTACAAGTCATTGATAAAAAATTGACAGGATGGAATTACAGGTTGGACAACTAGAAAAACCATTTTATGTTAAAAATACTTTGTGATTTTTAATGATTATACTAACTATAGCCTCCATAAAGTGACCTCTTGCTGTTGATTACTTAGATATTTCTCTCCTTTGTCAGTAATCCTGACTTTGTCATCGGATGAAGAAGACGAAGGTGGTGGTTCATCAGGATCGGCATACACAGGAGGGTCTCACTCTCCACAAGCTGGTCAACAATTTGTTCAACAAGAGCCAATTAGTCAAAAAGAGCCTATTATTACACAAGATATGGAAAATTTTGATGATACAGAGGAGGCCGATATTGGTGCGGTTACTGGTGGGCGCATTGTTTTTCTCTTTCGTGTACTGCATTATATTTTGGTATATTTTATCCTTTTCTTTTGTTTATTATTTGTTTTCAGTTTTCTGGTTCTTATTTTACCATGTGCACACTTGTTGAATTTTTTTTTATTTACTGTTTCTACAAGGTAAATAGCATCTGCCTTATTATGGATTGAATGAGCATGTGGACTTTACTGTTTGACACTTGGATAGTCTGGGTGCAGCAGAAAGTGATTTTCAACACTGTTTACCTGCATTGCATAAGTTTTATCTTGCATATTTTTCTACTGCATTTAAAAGTCCACATTTTTGTAATGCATTTCAGGCAGACATTAGGAGGGGTGTTAATGTTGCAGTTTAAAAACTGTAGTGTAAAGCACCCTTCTGGCAAGACAGTGATGGAGTGAATGATGGTGAAAGTTTTTCTTTTTCGGGCCACCCTGCCTTGGTGGGAATCGGCCGGTGTGATAATAAAAAAAAAAAAAAAAAATAAATGTTTCTGAGAATTTGCTGAAAATTTAAACAATAATTAAAGATGATGGAAATCTATAAATTAGAATTGTCAAATATATAAATTAGAGTTGTAGTTTGTTACTTTGACCCCATTATTCTGGGAAAGAAAATGTGATATATTTGTTATCTATATATAAGTGAACTGGGTACTTACAATAACGATGGATATTAATGAAATGATAAATTATTAGGGTATTATTTTCGTCATCACTACCTTGCTTTCCATTTTTTGGGGTGACGTAATAACCATCAATAATTAACTAGTAGAACATTTTATGTAAGATAGAGGAAAATTTTTAATGAGGGATTCTGAATATTTCATTCGATCAGTTTTCCCTTTGGAAAAATTGAGGAAATAAAATACAAACAGAGTACAGGAGGGCTCCACTTATATGGCGGGTTAGGTTCCAGGCTACTGCAGTAAAGCAAATCACCAACACTAGTGAGACACTCTTAGCTACTCCCATGCCTGGCATAATTACTCCTACTTTGTAAGAATGGCAAATAGTAATTTTAATGAACCTGCACACCAGCACAGTAAGTTTATTTAGGTACAGGTACACGGAAGTGCAATTATCAGAAGCATTTTGGTACTAAGTCATCAACAGGGAGCCGTACAAATAAATTTTATCGTATAATTTGAAATGTCCATGTTAACGAATTGCTGTAAGGCAGGGCCTTCTTGTATAAAACATACTCAAACCACTCAGTAGATGTTAGATGTTCTCACATTAATATAAATGTTATAATGATATTTTGTGCTAGCATGTAATTGCTAGGTAATACATTCTCATCCTTAAGGATGAGCTTTTTTTTTCGTAGATGCTAGTGCCACCACAACTGCCATTTTCCTTCCTACAGCATTTTCACTGCTAGTAAAGGTGCCATTTTACCTGTTAACATCCTATCAGGCACTGATGATGAATGCCTAACTACTCTGCAGAGCTTTTGCTGTCCATTTTTCGACTAATTGGAATATAATCTGTGATTTTTCATCATGTTTTATGTACAGCATGTATGTGTATTACATGTGGCAGTAAGTAATATCTTATAATAATAATATCTTTATTTTACTACAAGTACATGTACATGGCATACAGGCCTAGCTGACATGAATAACATACTACTATATAGAAAGCCCCTTGTTATGCTGAACATTTCGGGCAAATTGGGTCAGTGTCCCAGGATGCAACCCACATCAGTCGACTAACACCCAGGTACCCATTTTACTGATGGGGAACATAGACAGCAGGTGAAAAGAAACATGCCCAATGTTTCTACTCTGGCTGGGAATCGAACCCAGGCCCTTACCGTGTGAAGCAAGAGCTTTAACCACCAGGCCACCAGAGCCCCTGAATTACATGTGCATGGTGTGCATTAACATTTGTAAATTACTGCAGTGTATGAAAACAGTGGTTTAATTATGGTTCAGATGCACTTGATCTGGCTTTGTTTGGCTTCAGCAAAAATACAGGATCTAGTGGATTTCACTCAACACATCTTCATTCTACATCTGACTTGTCTGCAACTTTTGGATCTATGCATAAGGGGGCAATAATGTACTGTAGTTTATTTGCTGTGACACTAACAAACCATTTTCTTCCTGAATTTCACTCATATTTTTTGCTGTCTGGTGTTCTCAGTAGCTGTTATTACTACAATTAGTCATTTTTTTTTTTTTTACAAGTCGGCCGTCTCCCACCAAGGCAGGGTGACCCAAAAAATAAAGAAAAAATCCCCAGAAAGAAAATACTTTCATCGTTCAACACTTTCACCTTGCTCACACATAATCACTGTTTTTGCAGAGGTGCTCAGAACACAACAGTTTAGAACCATATACGTATAAAGATGCACAACATATCCCTCCAAACTGCTAATATCCCGAAACCCCTCCTTTAGAGTGCAGGCATTGTACTTACCATTTCCAGGACTCAAGTTCAGCTATATAAAAATAACCGGTTTCCCTGAATCCCTTCACTAAATATTACCCTGCTCACACTCCAACAGATCGTCAGGTCCCAAATACCATTCATCTCCATTCACTCCTATCGAACACGCTCATGCATACCTGCTGGAAGTCCAAGCCCCTTGCCTACAAAAACCTCCCTTACCCCTTCCTTCCAACCTTTTTGAGGATGACCCCTACACCTCCTACCTTCCCCTACATATTTAAATACTCTCCATGTCGTTCTACTTTGATCCATTTTCTCTAAGTGACCAAACCACCTCAACAACCCCTCTTCAGCCCTCTGACTAATACTTTTATTAACTCCACACCTCCTAATTTCCACACTCCAAATTTTCTGCATAATATTTACACCACACATTGCCCTTAGACAGGACATCTCCACTGCCTCCAACCGCCTCCTCGCTGCTGCATTCACAACCCAAGCTTCACACCCATATAAGAGTGTAGGTACTACTGTACTTTCATACATTCCCTTCTTTGCCTCCATAGATAACATTTTTTTGTCTCCACATATACCTCAACGCACCACTCATCTTTTTTCCCTCATCAATTCTATGCTTAACCTCTTTCTATGATTAACCTCATCCTTCATAAATCCATCCGCCGACACGTCAACTCCCAAGTACGTATCTGAAAACATTCACTTCTTCCATACTCCTCCTCCCCAATTTGATATCCAATTTTTCTTTATCTAAATCATTTGATACCCTCATCACCTTACTCTTTTCTATGTTCACTTTCAACTTTCTACCTTTACACACACTCCCAAACTTGTCAACTAACCTTTGCAATTTTTCTTTAGAATCTCCCATAAGTACAGTATCATCAGCAAAAAGCAACTGTGTCAATTCCCATTTTGTATTTGATTCCCCATAATTTAATCCCACCCCTCTCCCGAACACCCTAGCATTTACTTCTTTTACAACCCTATCTATAAATATATTAAACAACCATGGTGACATTACACATCCCTGTTTAAGACCTACTTTTACCAGGAAGTAGTCTTCCGCTCTTCTACACACCCTAACCTGAGCCTCACTATCCTCATAAAAACTCTACAGCATTTAGTAACTTACCACCTATTCCATATACTAGCAACATCTGGCACATTGCTCCCCTATCCACTCTATGATATGCCTTTTCTAAATCCATAAATGCTTCACAACCCAAGCTTCACACCCATATAAGAGTGTAGGTACTACTGTACTTTCATACATTCCCTTCTTTGCCTCCATAGATAACATTTTTTTGTCTCCACATATACCTCAACGCACCACTCATCTTTTTTCCCTCATCAATTCTATGCTTAACCTCTTTCTATGATTAACCTCATCCTTCATAAATCCATCCGCCGACACGTCAACTCCCAAGTACGTATCTGAAAACATTCACTTCTTCCATACTCCTCCTCCCCAATTTGATATCCAATTTTTCTTTATCTAAATCATTTGATACCCTCATCACCTTACTCTTTTCTATGTTCACTTTCAACTTTCTACCTTTACACACACTCCCAAACTTGTCAACTAACCTTTGCAATTTTTCTTTAGAATCTCCCATAAGTACAGTATCATCAGCAAAAAGCAACTGTGTCAATTCCCATTTTGTATTTGATTCCCCATAATTTAATCCCACCCCTCTCCCGAACACCCTAGCATTTACTTCTTTTACAACCCTATCTATAAATATATTAAACAACCATGGTGACATTACACATCCCTGTTTAAGACCTACTTTTACCAGGAAGTAGTCTTCCGCTCTTCTACACACCCTAACCTGAGCCTCACTATCCTCATAAAAACTCTACAGCATTTAGTAACTTACCACCTATTCCATATACTAGCAACATCTGGCACATTGCTCCCCTATCCACTCTATGATATGCCTTTTCTAAATCCATAAATGCAATAAAAACTTCCCTACCTTTATCTAAATACTGTGAGTGTGGGGGAAGTTCGTGAGGCAGTAGGTAAAATGAAAGGGGGTAAGGCAGCCGGGATTGATGGGATAAAGATAGAAATGTTAAAAGCAGGTGGGGATATAGTTTTGGAGTGGTTGGTGCAATTATTTAATAAATGTATGGAAGAAGGTAAGGTACCTAGGGATTGGCAGAGAGCATGCATAGTTCCTTTGTATAAAGGCAAAGGGGATAAAAGAGAGTGCAAAAATTATAGGGGGATAAGTCTGTTGAGTGTACCTGGTAAAGTGTATGGTAGAGTTATAATTGAAAGAATTAAGAGTAAGACGGAGAATAGGATAGCAGATGAACAAGGAGGCTTTAGGAAAGGTAGGGGGTGTGTGGACCAGGTGTTTACAGTGAAACATATAAGTGAACAGTATTTAGATAAGGCTAAAGAGGTCTTTGTGGCATTTATGGATTTGGAAAAGGCGTATGACAGGGTGGATAGGGGGGCAATGTGGCAGATGTTGCAAGTGTATGGTGTAGGAGGTAGGTTACTGAAAGCAGTGAAGAGTTTTTACGAGGATAGTGAGGCTCAAGTTAGAGTATGTAGGAAAGAGGGAAATTTTTTCCCAGTAAAAGTAGGCCTTAGACAAGGATGTGTGATGTCACCGTGGTTGTTTAATATATTTATAGATGGGGTTGTAAGAGAAGTAAATGCGAGGGTCTTGGCAAGAGGCGTGGAGTTAAAAGATAAAGAATCACACACAAAGTGGGAGTTGTCACAGCTGCTCTTTGCTGATGACACTGTGCTCTTGGGAGATTCTGAAGAGAAGTTGCAGAGATTGGTGGATGAATTTGGTAGGGTGTGCAAAAGAAGAAAATTAAAGGTGAATACAGGAAAGAGTAAGGTTATGAGGATAACAAAAAGATTAGGTGATGAAAGATTGAATATCAGATTGGAGGGAGAGAGTATGGAGGAGGTGAACGTATTCAGATATTTGGGAGTGGACGTGTCAGCAGATGGGTCTATGAAAGATGAGGTGAATCATAGAATTGATGAGGGAAAAAGAGTGAGTGGTGCACTTAGGAGTCTGTGGAGACAAAGAACTTTGTCCTTGGAGGCAAAGAGGGGAATGTATGAGAGTATAGTTTTACCAACGCTCTTATATGGGTGTGAAGCGTGGGTGATGAATGTTGCAGCGAGGAGAAGGCTGGAGGCAGTGGAGATGTCATGTCTGAGGGCAATGTGTGGTGTGAATATAATGCAGAGAATTCGTAGTTTGGAAGTTAGGAGGAGGTGCGGGATTACCAAAACTGTTGTCCAGAGGGCTGAGGAAGGGTTGTTGAGGTGGTTCGGACATGTAGAGAGAATGGAGCGAAACAGAATGACTTCAAGAGTGTATCAGTCTGGAGTGGAAGGAAGGCGGGGTAGGGGTCGGCCTAGGAAGGGTTGGAGGGAGGGGGTAAAGGAGGTTTTGTGTGCGATGGGCTTGGACTTCCAGCAGGCATGCGTGAGCGTGTTTGATAGGAGTGAATGGAGACAAATGGTTTTTAATACTTGACGTGCTGTTGGAGTGTGAGCAAAGTAACATTTATGAAGGGATTCAGGGAAACCGGCAGGCCGGACTTGAGTCCTGGAGATGGGAAGTACAGTGCCTGCACTCTGAAGGAGGGGTGTTAATGTTGCAGTTTAAAAACTGTAGTGTAAAGCACCCTTCTGGCAAGACAGTGATGGAGTGAATGATGGTGAAAGTTTTTCTTTTTCGGGCCACCCTGCCTTGGTGGGAATCGGCCGGTGTGATAATAAAAAAAATAAAATAATATATGCTTCAATGTAAACACTTGATCTACACATCCCCTACCCACTCTGAAACCCCCTTGCTCATCCGCAATCCTACATTCTGTCTTACATCTAATTCTTTCAATTATAACCCTACCGTGCACTTTTCCTGGTATACTCCGTAAACTTATTCCTCTATAATTTTTACAATTTCTTTTGTCCCCCTTCCCTTTATATAAAGGGACTATACATGCTTTCTGCCAATCCCTAGGTACCTTCCCCTCTTTCATATATTTATTAAACAAAAATACCAACCACTCCAACACTATATCCCCCCCTGCTTTTAACATTTCTGTCATGATCCCATCAGTTCCAGCTGCTTTACCCCCTTTCATTATACATAATGCCTCGCACACCTCCCCCCACACTCATATCCTGCTCTACTTCACTCCTAAAAGATCGTATACCTCCCTGGCCAGTGCATGAAATTACCGCCTCCCTTTCTTCGTCGACATTTAAAAGTTCTTCAAAATATTCTCGCCATCTACCCAAAACCTCCATCTCCCCATCGACAATTAGTCATATCTGACTAATTGTAGTAGATAATGTAAGATGAAATTTACAATGGTGTTGACTGCCATTATACACCTATAAGGGAAGCAATTGGCTCTGAAAATTTAGAATGGTGGTTATCAGCTTCATTAGTGCTAATAGTTTTCACAGTTCAAAGTAAGCTAAATTATTTTTTGAGTTCTACAAAAGAGTTCCCTGTTAACATTAACATCGGTCACTTTAGTTCTGTAATGTACTGTATAAGTATTGTTACTATCCTGTTAAAGTTGTTTGAAATAAAATGATAAGTGTATATAAAAGTATTCTTAATGATTATATGGAACCCCTTCATGTCTATATATCTTGACTACATAGCCTTCTTTTTGATTTACAGGTGGGGGTTTACCTGACCTCCAAAGTTTGTTAGATGGAACCTTGAAAAGACCTTACACATCGGTACAGTGCAGGAGCATCAGAGTAGGATCCTATAAAGTTATGCCCAAAGAGAGAGTTCTTATTGTCCCTGAAGGTTTCAGGATAAAGATTCCTCCCATTACAGATGGTAAATTTCATCTTGAATTGTCATTTTGTTTAATTTTCTAAAATGTAGCGAAATATTTATTATTATTGTTTTTTAGAATATGTGAATGTCAACATGTTTTGTTTTGAAGAATGATATACAGCCAGGTATCAGTTAGTGCAACTAATGAATCTCGTGAAGTTTTTAGTATTCATATTTGCACTTTTTGAATTACGTTTATGTAATTTTTGTGCACAGTTCGTAGAATTGAGGGGGGGGGGGCTAGAATTAATTATTTTAAACTAAATAAAAATTCAAACTATTCAGACTTGCACTAATCGACAAGACCTAGCTGTACTGTACTATGATGTAGTGAAGTCCAACTTTCCAAAATGACTTGGACAGACTTTGAATTTTATTTTAAAAGCTACTGTTGTAAAAAAGAAAATGAGTACAATATCATAGAAGAATATATACTATGAGTGCTTTCCAACTACTGTTCTCCTTGCCTTTGTCTTCATTTTCCTTTCTTCTGTCTTTGAACTTCACAGGGAAACCGGCAGACCGGACTTGAGTCCTGGAGATGGGAAGTACAGTGCCTGCACTCTGAAGGAGGGGTGTTAATGTTGCAGTTTAAAAACTGTAGTGTAAAGCACCCTTCTGGCAAGACAGTGATGGAGTGAATGATGGTGAAAGTTTTTCTTTTTCGGGCCACCCTGCCTTGGTGGGAATAGGCCAGTGTGATAATAAAAAAAAAATAGCTCTGCTTTTTTTCTAAAGTTAAATTCCTGAAGCCTACTCAGGGCTTCCTGCAGCTTTCACTTTCCAGTTTTAATTTCTGTATGGCTTTGTAATACTTAATATGTTACAATTTCTTAAGTTTCCAGTAGTTAGGTAACAACTCTTGAATCCCTTTCCAGAAGTCTTGTCACACTGTAAAGAATTAACAGTTTACAGTTGTGGCTTCTAGCTTTCTCATATCCTATGATCTTATGATGTATGTTGGTAGGACACGTCCTTTATTCTTTTTGTCTTTATTTCTTAGCTCATGGAGTCATTATGTAGCAGGTCTTGGGATTTTTATTATTTTTAACCTATATATTTGTTTAGATGTGGATGCAAAACTACTACTGCATATTCCAATTTTGGTTTAATGCATGTGAAGTTTTGTCTGCTAGTGCAGAGACCTTGTTATTATTGCACTTGAGGGTATCAAATGAGTTACGTAAAGAAAAGTTTGATGTCACATTGGAGGGAAGGAGTATGAAAGAAGTGAATGTGTTCAGATATTTGGGAGTAGACTTGTCAGCAGATTGGCTTATGAAGGATGAGGTTAACCATAGAATTGACGAAGCAAAAAAAGTGAGTGGGGCATTGAGGTATCTGTGGAGACAAAAAAAAACATTTTTTATGGAGGAAAAGAAGGGAATGTACGAGAGTCTAGTGGTACCAACACTCTTATGTGGGTGTGAAGCATGGGTTGTAAATGCTGCAGCAAGGAGGCAGCTGGCAACTAAGGCCAGTAATGTCTGGTGTAAATATTATGCAGAGAATTTGTGATGTGGAAACTAGGAGGAGGTGTGGAGTTACTAAAGGTATTATTCAGAGGGCTGAAGAGTTGTTGTTGAGGTGGTTTGGTCATTTAGAGAGGATGGAGCAAAATACGATGACTTGGAAGGTGTATAAATCTGTAGTGGATGGGAGGAGGGGTAGGGGTCATCCTAGGAAAGGATGGCAGGAGGGGGGTAAAAGGTTTTGTGTGCAAGGGGCTTGGACCTGCGGCAGGCATGTGTGAATATGTTAAGTGAATGGAAACAAATGGTTTTTGGGACCTGACGAGCTGTTGTAGTGCAAGCGGGGTAATATTTTGTGAAGGGATTCAGAGAAACTGGTAAGCCAGACTTGAGCCCTGGAGGTGGGAAGGACAATGCCTGCACTTTAACCCTTGAGGGTTTCGGCCGTACTAGTATGGCTTACGACCCAGGGTTTTTGACGTACTAGTATGCCTAAATTCTAGCGCCCTCAAATCTAGTGGGAGAAAGCTGGTAGGCCTACATATGAAAGAATGGGTCTATGTGGTCAGTGTGCACAGTATAAAAAAAATCCTGCAGCACACAGTGCATAATGAGAAAAAAAACTTTGACCGTGTTTTTGGAATAAAACAGCGAATTTGCACTGTATTTTCGTATGGTATTTATTGTTGTATTCTAGTTTTCTTGGTCTCATTTTATAGAATGGAAGACATATTACAGAAATTGAGATGATTTTGACTGGTTTTACAATGAAAAGTACCTTGAAATTGAGCTCAAAGTAGCAGAAATGTTCGATTTTTACCAAAGTTCAAAAGTAAACAAATCATGCCAAGCGTCCAATACACGTCAACTGATGAGTCTAATATTCTTTCACAAGTGCGCTGATATTATTTATACCATTTCTACACTAATGCAGCAGTCTGCATAACAGTAAATCTTCTATTTTTTGTAAGAATAAAAATTGAAAGTGGAAAGCCAAAGAAATATAAGAGGGGCCTGGGGATGTGACTAACAAACAGAGGAAATGTTATTTTAGTGCCAGGAATGTCTTTCTTGTTTATTCTTGGAAATTGGCATCTTTTGAAATTTGTGTGAAATTGGCAAAATTGCAAAATTCTGACCACTGTATTGGATAGTTGAAATCAGTGAATGGGTGGTTTCTTTTACTCATTCAATAGAAAAAATAGAGTTCTAGAGAAATAGTTATGATTTCTGTTGACTAGTACACTGGAATTGGCCAAAAATAGGGCTCAAATTGGGCAAAATCGCCGATGCGTAAACATCGTCGAGACCGCTAACTTCGCGAGAGCATGATTCCGTAAGTTTACCATCAAATTTCATACTTTTGGTGTCAAAAGATTCTCTATCTTTTCATAAGAATTTTTTTTTTTTTTAAATTTGGCTGACCCTGAGAACGAGTCTTGGAGAGGGCCTGTCGACCCTCAAAGGGTTAAAGGGAGGTGGGGTTTGGGATATTGGCTGTTAGGAGTGGCGTCTAAACTGTCATATCTGGGCGCCTCTACAAAGATTGTGATTATGTGCGAGTGTTGGTGAAAGACAGTGGTAGCTCATAGCGCCAGTAATACCTATACTAACGTACCGCATCAAACTTCCATTTTTAATAATATTTTATCTCATTTCAACAAAAAAAAAAAAATTAAAATTCACTTATTAATACATTGAAAGCAACATACAACAGATTTTTTCCTGTTATATATTTGTCAGTTGCAAATTATTTTAGCATAAGGTTGATGAAGTCATATGTCTGGCAGTGAGCATCTGGGGGGACTGCAGCTCCTGTGGACGAGCCGTCCTTGGTGAAAGTGTTGAATGATGATGAAAGCATTTTTCTTTCTTGGGTTTTTCTTTCTTTTTAGATCACCCTGCCTTGGTGGGAAATGGCTGATGTTTTAAAAAAATAAAAAATTAAGGGAAGGGTGTTGAAAAAGAAACTTCAGGTTCCTATGTGTGTGTGTGATTCTATAAGGTTATGATCATTATTTGAACGCATAGGTCACATAAACCAGTAGCCTGGCTAATCCACAGGTAGAGTACATACACACTACATTAATGTAATATAACAGTGAGACACCTAGGTAGTAGGTTGGTTGACAGCAACCGCCCAGGGAGGTACTACCGTCCTGCCAAGCGAGTGTAAAACGAAAGCCTGTAATTGTTTTACATGATGGTAGGATTGCTGGTGTCCTTTTTTCTGTTTCATAAACATGCAAGATTTCAGGTACGTCTTGCTGCTTCTACTTACACTTAGGTCACACTGCACATACATGTACAAGCATATATATACATACCCCTCTGGGTTTTCTTTTATTTTCTTTCTAGTTCTTGTCTATTTCCTCTTATCTCCATGGGGAATTGGATCAGAATTCTTCCTCCGTAAGCCATGCGTGTTGTAAGAGGAGACTAAAATGCCAGGAGCAAGGGGCTAGTAACCCCTTCTCCTGTATATATTACTAAATATTAAAGGAGAAACTTTCCTTTTTCCTTTTGGGCTACCCTGCCATGGTGGGATACGGCCGGTGTGTTGAAAGAAAGAAAGAAACAATGAGACAAACTTGGACATCTTAAGATTAGTAAATACATTGCTGGTGAAAGGCTTCTGATCCAAGGAGCACAAGCTACCCTATGTTTGGTTAGACTTGATTACCTCCATTCCTCAGTCACTTATAATAAAGCTGAGTACTTCCACATGAATAATAATTTTGGCATAATTATGCATTAAAGGAAATTCAAACTTGCATATTTATTTCATGTATTCTTTTTTCAGATTCTGGTGATTCAGTAACATTTGACATTCCTATCAAAAGTGTTGTGAAGATTCTTGTACATTTGGGGAGGTCATTGCCTGTTTTCTTTATTTATATTAAGCCTTCAACAGCTGCTAGTGTAAGAAGATTACTGAAGATGATGGATAAGAGTGGATACTATTTTGACCCATGTAGTAATGGTAAGATTTTTAATGACACAATACATTGAAAGTAATCCCTCATTATTTACAACATAGTAACTAGGGTTACTCCTTACAGTAAATTAAGAGAAATTATAACTATGTTCCTGGCTTTCCTAAGCTCCATCTTTTAAAAAAATTTAGTGTAATACCTCTATTATTTGTAATATTTGTCCATTATAAGAAAACAAAAAAAATCTGTCAGAGTTGACTTCTACATTTGCTATTTTCTGAGGAAACCTTTCACGATTGTCTAAAGTCGATGAAAATAGTAGCTGTGGATATTAAGGGATTACTGGATATTAATAATTTGCCTTTTGGTAAGAATTTTTAGCTTAAAGTCCATCAGAACTGAATGACATAAAAGTTTAGAATTTTTTTTGTGTATGATTTATAATAGATTCAAACCCTGGAACAAACTTAATATTATTTTATAATTGTATCCTTACAGATGTACACCCTTAAGACTGAAACTATCACCCACCTAATTTCATGGGGCTTTTTCTGTACTGTGTGTGACATTGTATTCTCAAGTTAACTCTTTAAACTGTTTTCATTGTACTGATATGCAGGTGTCCAGTGTACTAATACACACAATTTTTTATGCCTACAAGTATTCCACCTTCCAATATTTTTGTCCTCAGCACAACTGTTTGGGTCTTCTACAAACTCTTCATACCTTTGAAAGAAATCTTAGACCAGGCAGTGCATCATTGGTAACACTGCCTAAAAAGTACAAGTAAACGAACAATTGTCTGTTGTTCCACCACCAGCTTCCCAACCAGTAAAGAGAATGTGGAACTGACACGAAGATGCCTTAGTCATTCCAGTTTTTTTTTATAATTTCATGATACTAACAGTGGAATTCGTCCAAAAAGCACATATTGGGATAACCCAATATAGTCAAACAGTATGACTTGCTTTAAAGTTTTGATTAGTGTTACACTTTGAAACAATTGTAATGTCATGTCATATATGTTTTACGGTGATCTTGAAGGCACACAAGTGTTACGAATACAGAAATTACCTTGAACTTAAATATACTAATGTAATACAGTAAAATTCCGATAAAATGGACTAATGGTGGGGGGGTAGTGTCTCATTTGCTGAAAATTCTGTTATATTGAATATTTCAATTAAACACACAGTCCATAAATGTTTTACAGAATGGAAAGGATTTTAGGTGCCTTTTTCTTTGTCTCATAAACATGCAAGATAACAGGTACATCTTGCTACTTCTACTTACATTTACACATGCATGTATACATGTATGTGTACACACCCATCTGAGTTTTATTCTATTTTAGAGGGAGAGAGGGAATATGGAAGAAGTGAATATTTTCAGATATTTGGGAGTTAACTTGTCAGCCGAGGGGTTTATGAAGGATGAGGTACATATTATGCAGAAAATTTGGAGTGTAGAAATTAGGAGAAGATGTGGAGTTAATAAAATTATTAGTCAGAGGGCTGAAGAGGGGTAGTTGAGGTGGTTTGGTCATTTAGAGAGAATCAATCAAAGTAGAATGACATGGAGAGCGTATAAATCTGTAGGGGAAGAAAGGCAGGGTAGGGGTCGTCCTCGAAAAGGTTGGAGGGAGGGGGTAAAGGAGGTTGTATGGGCAAGGGGCTTGGACTTCCATCAAGCGTACGTGAGTGTGTTAGATAGGAGTGAATGGAGACGAATGGTATTTGGGACCTGACGAGTTGTTGGAGTGTGAGCAGGGTAATATTTAGTGAAGGGATTCAGGGAAACCGGTTATTTTATATAGCCAGACTTGAGTCCTGGAAATGGGAAGTACAATGCCTGCACTTTAAAGGAGGGGTTTGGGATATTGGCAGTTTGGAGGGATATGTTGTGTATCTTATATGTATATACTTCTAAACCGTTGTATTCTGAGCACCTCTGCAAAAACAGTGATTATGTGTGAATGAGGTGAAAGTGTTGAATGATGATGAAAGTATTTTCTTTTTGGGGATTTTCTTTCTTTTTGGGTCACCCTGCGTCGGTGGGAGACGGCCGACTTGTTAAAAAAAAGAAAAAGGTGAGTGGTGCGTAGAGACAAAAAATGTTATCCATGGAGGCAAAGAAGGGAATGTACGAAAGTATAGTGGTACCAACACTTACATGGGTGTGAAGCTTGGGTTGCAAATCCTGCAGCGAGGAGGCAGCTGGAGGCAGTGGAGATGTCCTGTCTAAGGGCAATGTGTGGTGTAAATATTATGAAGAGAATTCAGTGTGAAAATTAGGAGGAGGTGTAGAGTTAATAAAAGTATTAGTCAGAGGGCTGAAGAGGGGGTTGTTGAGGTGGTTTAGTCATTTAGAGAGAATGGATCAAAGTAAAATGACTTGGAGAGCGTATAAATCAGTAGGGGAAGGAAGGCTGGGTAGGGGTTGTCCTCAGAAAGGTTGAAAGGAGGGGATAAAGGATGTTTTGTGGGCAAGGGGCTTGGACTTTAAGCAAGCATGTGTGAGCATATTAGATAGGAGTGAATAGAGACGAATGGTTTTTGGGACCTGACAAGCTGTTGGAGTGTGAGCAGGGTAATATTTAGTGAAGGGATTCAGGGAAACTGGTTATTTTTATATAGCCGGACTTGAGTACTGGAAATGGGAAGTATAATGCCTGCACTTTAAAGGAGGGGTTTTGGATATTGGAAGTTTGGAGGGGTATGTTATATATCTTTATATATGCTTCTAAACTGTTGTATCTGGGTGCCTCTGCAAAGACGGTGATTATGTGTGAGTGAGGTGATAGTGAATGATGATCAAAGTATTATCTTTTTGGGGATTTTCTTTGTTTTTGGGCCACCCCGCCTCAGTGGGAGACAGCCGACTTGTTGAAAAAAAAAAATCTCTATGGGGAAGTGAAATAAGAACCCTTCCTCCATAAGCAATGTGTATTGTAAAAGCTGACTTAGATGCCTAGATAAAGGGGCTCTTGATACTCTTCTATACAAATTACTAAAAATAAATTGGGACATTTAAATGTGCATGGATGTAGTGTAGATAAGGAGATGATTGTGAATGTTTTGTATGAAAAAAGCTGGATATCTTGGCTCAAAGTGAAACAAAGCTGAAGGTGGTAGGAAAGTTTGTGGGGAGAAGTTAATCTTATTGGGTCATGGATATCTGAGAGAGTTAGAGATATAAGGAGCAATGTTGGATATGCATTTTCCTATGTTTGAAGTACTGAAACACCTTGAAAACACATCTAATATATTAAAAAATTAGTGTACATCATGTTAGACATAAACAGCAATAAACAGTTAAAAAAAAAAAGCCATAATTTGGCATTAAATTATACAATGTAAAAATTGCTGGTGCATATATACTGCTGTTGCTAATATATGATCATCTTTTGCCAACTTCAGTGCACCTTAACCCTTAAACTGTCCAAACGTAGATCTACGTTTTTTCAACATTTGAAAGTATGTAAAAAACGTAGATCTTCGTTTTGTTTTTTTACATTTGAAAACGTGTAAAAAGAAACTTTGTTCTACGTTTTTTTTTTTTTTTTGTATTTGAAAATGTGTAAAAAACGTAGATCTACTTTTGGAGCACTATGCATGTGAACATAGATCTGTTTGGACAGTTTAAGGGTTAAAATTGAAAGTTTCAACCAGTTGTTACTTTTTGTTTTATTCTCTCGGAAAAATGCTCCTTTTTAAAATGTATGAATTTTTTATATCCAGAATTTTGCTCCACAGAGGAATTTTTATTTTTGCCAGTTTAAGGTTAAAAACATTTGGTTGTTGCTCGTAAGTGTTGAAAATAAAACTATATCGAGAGTGGAAGGAAAAGACTGATGGCCAGGAATTTTTATGGGAAATAATGAGCAAGTAGTCTAACAGTCTAACAGTGACACTTATGGTACAGTGCTGCTTTTGACATGTAGGCTACTTAAATTTTTCATTCCATATATGGTTGCATTTCCAGAGAGGTATATTTGAACTATCACCTCACTATATTGCTATACTAGCCTTCAGAATAATAATTTGCCATTTGAAATAACTGATATGTAGATAAACTTTTTCATATTGATTTTTAAAGAGGATTCCTCAAAATCAGGTTATAATTTTTTTACTTTTTTTTTCTTGGGGATGGGGGGGGGGGTTACTGGA
>NC_091322.1:29040932-29095932 GCF_038502225.1 Cherax quadricarinatus | reverse complement strand
CCTCCAGGATTAGAGTTCTGGAGAACAGTTCATCAGAGCCAGGTGACAACTCCCACTTGGTACAGGTATACCTCACTAATATGGTAGGTTAGGTTCCAGACTGCTGCAGAAAGAGAATATCGCCTTAAAGTGAATCACAGCCTTTGTCACAGTCTTCGACCAAGGCAGTGTGACCCAAAAAGAAAGAAAATCCCCAAAAGAAAATACTTTCATCATCATTCAACACTTTCACCTCACTCACACATAATCACTGTTTTTGCAGAGGTGCTCAGAACGCAACAGTTTAGAAGCATATTCATATAAAGATACACAACATATCCCTCGAAACTGCCAATATCTCAAACCCCTCCATTAGAGTGCAGGCATTGTACTTCCCATTTCCAGGACTCAAGTCCGGCTATATAAAAACTACTGGTTTCCCTGAATCCCTTCACTAAATATTACCCTGCCCACACTCCAACAGATCGTCAGGTCCCAAATATCATTCGTCTCCATTCACTCCTATCGAACACACTTACGCACGCCTGCTGGAAGTCCAAGTCCCTCGCCCACAAAACCTCCCTTACTCCTTCCTTCCAATCTTTTCGAGGACTACCCCTACCCCGCCTTCCTTTCCCTACAGATTTAAATGCTCTCCCTGTCATTCTACTTAGATCCATTCTCTCTAAATGACCAAGCCACCTCAACAACCCCTCTTCAGCCCTCTGACTACTACTTTTATTAACTCGACACCTTCTCCTAATTTCCACACTCCGAATTTTCTGCATAATATTTACACCACACATTGCCCTTAGACAGGACATCTCCACTGCCTCCAACAGCCTCCTCGCTGCTGCATTTACAACCCAAGCTTCACACCCATATAAGAGTGTTGGTACTACTATACTTTCACACATTCCCTTCTTTGCCTCTATAGATAACGTTTTTTGTCTCCACATATACCTCAACGCACCACTCGCTTTTTTTCCCCTCATCAATTCTATGATTAACCTCATCCTTCATAAATCCATCCGCTGACATGTCAACTCCCAAGTATCCGAAAACATTCACTTCTTCCATACTCCTCCTCCCCAATCTGATATCCAATTTTTCTTTATCTAAATCATTTGATACCCTCATCACCTTACTCTTTTCTATGCTCACTTTCAACTTTCTACCTTTTCACACACTCCCAAACTCGTCCACTAACCTTTGCATTTTTTCTTTTCCAGTGCATATAAGCCTAAAAACAAGTTTACACTATCATTTATGAAGTGTGGAATAGCAGTAGGCCTAAAAAAAAAAAAAATGCAAAAGTAAAAATAAATGTATTTTTTTAAATTGCTGAAAACCATCTTAAGAGCAAGGCAAGTGCTGAAAATAATAAACTTTAAATAAATGGAAAGCATCTTATTAGTGAAGCGCTTTCATAAATATCTTAATCCCAAGAGGTGTGAGATTAAAAGATAAAGAATCTAACAAAGTGGGAGTTGTCAGTTGCTTTTTGCTGATGACACTGCTTTTAGGAGTTTCTGAAGAGAAGTTGCAGAGGTTGGTGGATGAGTTTGGTAAGGTATGTAAAAGAATGAAATTAAAAGTGAACATTGGAAAGAGTAAGCTGATAAGGGAAAACCAAAAAAAATTTAGGTAATGAAAGATTGGATATCAGATTGGAGGGAGGGAGTATAGAGGAAGTGAATGTATTCAGATATTTGAGAGTGGACTTGTTAGTGGATGGGTCTGTGAAAAACAAGGTGAATCAGAATTGATGAGAAAAGGTGAGTGGTGCACTGAGGAGTCTGTGGAGACAAAGAACATTTCCCATGGAAGCAAAAAGGGGAATGTATATGAGAGTATAGTTATACCAATGCTCTTATATGGGTGTGAAGCATGGGTGGTGAATGTTGCAACAAGGAGAAGACTGGAGGCAGTGGAGATGATGTATCTGAGGGCAATGTGTGGTTTGAATATAATGCAGAAAATTTGTAGTTTGGAAATTAGGAGGAGGTGCGGGATTACCAAAACTATTATCCAGAGGGCTGAGGAGGGGTTGTTGAGGTGGTTCGGACATATAGAGAGGATGGAACAAAATAGAATGACTTCGAGAGTATATAAATCTGTAGTAGAGGGAAGGCGGGGTAGGGATCGACCTAGGAAAGGTTGGAGGGAGGGAGTAAAGGAGGTTTTGTGTGCAAGGGGCTTGGACTTTTAGCAAGTTTGCATTACTGTTAGATAGGAGTGAGTGGAGACAGATAGTTTTTATGACTTGACTTGCTTTGGAGTGTCAGCAAAGTAACATTTATGAAGGGATTCAGGGATGCTGGTAAGCCAGACTTCAGTCCTGTAGGTAGGAAGTACAGTGCCAGCACTCTGAAGGAGGGGCATTGATGTTGCAGTTTTTTAACTGTAGTGTAGGTATGCCTCTGGTAAGACCGATGGAGTGAATGATGGTGAGAGCATTTCTTCTTTTTCGGGTCCCCTGTCTTGGTGGGAAATAGCCGATGTGTCAATAAAAATTTATAAATGTTATACCATTATGACATCAAACATCCCTGTCTAAGGATTACCTTTACTGGAAAACAATCTTCCTCTCTCCTACATTCCCTAACCTGAACTTCACTATTCTCATGAAAACTCTCCACTTGCTTTCAATAAACTACCACCATTCACTTGAAACATTTGCCACATTGCTCCCCACTTCATCCTATCATATGCTTTGTCTAAATCCATGAATTCAATGAAAGCTTCCTTTTTTTTTTTTTTCAACAAGTCGGCCGTCTCCCACCGAGGCAGGGTGACCCAAAAAAGAAAGAAAATCCCCAAAAAGAAAATACTTTCATCATCATTCAACACTTCCACCACACTCACACATTATCACTGTTTTTGCAGAGGTGCCCAGAATACAACAGTTTAGAAGTATATACGTATAAAAATACACAATATATCTCTCCAAACTGCCAATATCCCAAACCCCTCCTTTAGAGTGCAGGCATTGTACTTCCCATTTCCAGGACTCAAGTCCGGTTATATAAAATAACCAGTTTCCCTGAATCCCTTCACTAAATATTACCCTGCTCACACTCCAACAGATCGTCAGGTCCCAAATACCATTTGCCTCCATTCACTCCTATCTAACATGCTCACGCACACTTGCTGGAAGTCCAAACCCCTCGCTCACAACACCTCCTTTACCCCCTCCCTCCAACCTTTTCGAGGACGACCCCTACCCTGCCTTCTTTCCCCTACAGATTTATCTTATCTAAATATTGTTCACTTGTTTGCTTTAATGTAAACACTTGGTCTACACATCTCCTACCCTTCCTAAAGTATCTTTGGTCATCTGGAATCCTGCTTTCTGTTTTACTCTCAAGTCTTTCAATAATAACTTAACCATACACTTTACCAGATATTTTCAACAGGCTAATGCCTCGTATAATTTTTACACTTTTATCCCCCTTTCCTTTATACAGAGGAACTATGCACACATATGTACACTAGTACATATAAACATACACACACACACACACACACAGAAGAATCTTAATTACTAGTTATATCAGATCACTTTCTAGTTGTAGCTACACTGAGAGTAAAAGGTAGATGGGATACAAGGAGAATAGAAGCATCAGGGAAGAGAGAGGTGAAGGTTTATAAACTAAAAGAGGAGGCAGTTAGGGTAAGATATAAACAGCTATTGGAGGATAGATGGGCTAATGAGAGCATAGGCAATGGGGTCGAAGAGGTATGGGGTAGGTTTAAAAATGTAGTGCTAGAGTGTTCAGCAGAAGTTTGTGGTTACAGGAAAGTGGGTGCAGGAGGGAAGAGGAGCGATTGGTGGAATGATGATGTAAAGAGAGAGTAGTAAGGGAGAAAAAGTTAGCATATGAGAAGTTTTTACAAAGTAGAAGTGATGCAAGGAGGGAAGAGTATATGGAGAAAAAGAGAGAGGTTAAGAGAGTGGTGAAGCAATGTAAAAAGAGAGCAAATGAGAGAGTGGGTGAGATGTTATCAACAAATTTTGTTGAAAATAAGAAAAAGTTTTGGAGTGAGATTAACAAGTTAAGAAAGCCTAGAGAACAAATGGATTTGTCAGTTAAAAATAGGAGAGGAGAGTTATTAAATGGAGAGTTAGAGGTATTGGGAAGATGGAGGGAATATTTTGAGGAATTGTTAAATGTTGATGAAGATAGGGAAGCTGTGATTTCGTGTATAGGGCAAGGAGGAATAACATCTTGTAGGAGTGAGGAAGAGCCAGTTGTGAGTGTGGGGGAAGTTCGTGAGGCAGCAGGTAAAATGAAAGGGGGTAAGGCAGCCGGGATTGATGGGATAAAGATAGAAATGTTAAAAGCAGGTGGGGATCTAGTTTTGGAGTGGTTGGTGCAATTATTTAATAAATGTATGGAAGAGGGTAAGGTACCTAGGGATTGGCAGAGAGCATGCATAGTTCCTTTGTATAAAGGCAAAGGGGATAAAAGAGAGTGCAAAAATTATAGGGGGATAAGTCTGTTGAGTATACCTGGTAAAGTGTATGGTAGAGTTATAATTGAAAGAATTAAGAGTAAGACGGAGAATAGGATAGCAGATGAACAAGGAGGCTTTAGGAAAGGTAGGGGGTGTGTGGACCAGGTGTTTACAGTGAAACATATAAGTGAACAGTATTTAGATAAGGCTAAAGAGGTCTTTGTGGCATATATGGATTTGGAAAAGGCGTATGACAGGGTGGATAGGGGGGCAATGTGGCAGATGTTGCAAGTGTATGGTGTAGGAGGTAGGTTACTGAAAGCAGTGAAGAGTTTTTACGAGGATAGTGAGGCTCAAGTTAGAGTATGTAGGAAAGAGGGAAATTTTTTCCCAGTAAAAGTAGGCCTTAGACAAGGATGTGTGATGTCACCATGGTTGTTTAATATATTTATAGATGGGGTTGTAAGAGAAGTAAATGCGAGGGTCTTGGCAAGAGGCGTGGAGTTAAAAGATAAAGAATCACACACAAAGTGGGAGTTGTCACAGCTGCTCTTTGCTGATGACACTGTGCTCTTGGGAGATTCTGAAGAGAAGTTGCAGAGATTGGTGGATGAATTTGGTAGGGTGTGCAAAAGAAGAAAATTAAAGGTGAATACAGGAAAGAGTAAGGTTATGAGGATAACAAAAAGATTAGGTGATGAAAGATTGGATATCAGATTGGAGGGAGAGAGTATGGAGGAGGTGAACGTATTCAGATATTTGGGAGTGGACGTGTCAGCGGATGGGTCTATGAAAGATGAGGTGAATCATAGAATTGATGAGGGAAAAAGAGTGAGTGGTGCACTTAGGAGTCTGTGGAGACAAAGAACTTTGTCCTTGGAGGCAAAGAGGGGAATGTATGAGAGTATAGTTTTACCAACGCTCTTATATGGGTGTGAAGCGTGGGTGATGAATGTTGCAGCGAGGAGAAGGCTGGAGGCAGTGGAGATGTCATGTCTGAGGGCAATGTGTGGTGTGAATATAATGCAGAGAATTCGTAGTTTGGAAGTTAGGAGGAGGTGCGGGATTACCAAAACTGTTGTCCAGAGGGCTGAGGAAGGGTTGTTGAGGTGGTTCGGACATGTAGAGAGAATGGAGCGAAACAGAATGACTTCAAGAGTGTATCAGTCTGTAGTGGAAGGAAGGCGGGGTAGGGGTCGGCCTAGGAAAGGTTGGAGGGAGGGGGTAAAGGAGGTTTTGTGTGCGAGGGGCTTGGACTTCCAGCAGGCATGCATGAGCGTGTTTGATAGGAGTGAATGGAGACAAATGGTTTTTAATACTTGACGTGCTGTTGGAGTGTGAGCAAAGTAACATTTATGAAGGGATTCAGGGAAACCGGCAGGCCGGACTTGAATCCTGGAGATGGGAAGTACAGTGCCTGCACTCTGAAGGAGGGGTGTCAATGTTGCAGTTTAAAAACTGTAGTGTAAAGCACCCTTCTGGCAAGACAGTGATGGAGTGAATGATGGTGAAAGTTTCTTTTTCGGGCCACCCTGCCTTGGTGGGAATCGGCCAGTGTGATAATAATAAATAATAATAATAACTACAGTTCATTGGCTAATGAATGTCCTGAGCTGTACACAGGTATCTTTTTCTACAGTGATAAAATTTTTATCCTGCTTACTGTTCATTCACTTGTCATTAGCATGTATAAATTCTTTTTCAACTCATGTGTGCTATTAAATCAAAGGAAATATTTTTATTATTTATTAACACATTGGCCATCTCCCACCAAGGCAGGGTGGCCTGAAAAAGAAAAACTTTCATCATTCACTCCATCCCTGTTTTGCCAGAGGTGCTCTTATACTACAGTTATAAAACTGCAACATTAACACCCCTCCTTCAGAGTGCAGACACTGTACTTCCCATCTCCACGACCCAAGTCCGGCCTGCCGGTTTCCCTGAACCTCTTCACACTCCAACAGCATGTCAAGTCCTAAAAACCATTTGTCTCCATTCACTCCTATCTAGCACGCTCATGCATGCTTGCTGGAAGTCCAAGCCCCTCGCACACAAAACCTCCTTTACCCCCTCCCTCTAACCTTTCCTAAGCCAACCCCTAACCCGCTCAAAGGAAATAATATTTTAATATGTCCTCGTTATAGGAGATGCAAATGAAACGTACATTAATTTATGGGATGCTTAAATGTTACTTAAATCTAAATTATTTTCATTACAGGTTATTAATATACCCACCACCACCACAAAAAGGAGGAATATCTATATCCACAGATGACTATTGTTGCTTAGAGGAGGAACAGTTTCTCAATGATGTTATAATTGACTTCTACCTCAAGTGAGTACTGTATTTGACTTTTGGTTTTTCTATAATGTTAATTATAATGTATGGTAACAAATTATGTACCTTTCTTTGTCTTTTTGAATAATGCTTAGATATCACATTGTATTTTTAGCTTTGTGATGTAGACATATTAAAGGGAACCCTATTTCAGTTTTGCATTTAGGGGTATTGAACTGGACAGAGTAGTGGGTGATGGTAGCTACAGGGTACGGTGACGAGAGCAAAATTTGAATAATCTTTTGGATTTTCTTAATGCGGATGCGAGAAAGCTTTTTTTTATTAAGTAGTAAGAGCTGTTGTTAAATTTACAATAAGAGCTGTTATTCTACTCCATTTCATTTAAAAACCCAGCCCTGTCTAGCTAATGCTACCACCTATCAGAATGTCACCCACAGTAGTTTGTTACCACTCATATACTTTACCTATTTTCTGCTGTATGAACAAAGAAAACAGGTGTAAGGAAACATGCCTGGTGTCTCCACCTGCTGAAGGATCGAACTGAGACCCTAATCATGCTGAAAAATTCTTTAGTATATCAGTGCTATTGGGTTATCTTAAATATAAAACTTATTCCAATCTAATACACAAGCTTGTCCTTGTGAAGATCATACTCTTAATATAAGGAAAGTTTTTATTGCATTTATAGATTTAGAAAAGGCATATGATAGAGTGGATAGAGGAGCAATGTGGCAGATGTTGCAAGTATATGGAATAGGTGGTAAGTTACTAAATGCTGTAAAGAGTTTTTATGAGGATAGTGAGGCTCAGGTTAGGGTGTGTAGAAGAGAGGGAGACTACTTCCCGGCAAAAGTAGGTCTTAGACAGGGATGTGTAATGTCACCATGGTTGTTTAATATATTTATAAATGGGGTTGTAAAAGAAGTAAATACTAGGGTGTTTGGGAGAGGGGTGGGATTAAATTATGGCGAATTAAATACAAAATGGGAAGTGACACAGTTACTTTTTGCTGATGATACTGTGCTTATGGAAGATTCTAAAGAAAAATTGCGAAGGTTAGTGGACGAATTTGGGAGTGTGTGTAAAGGTAGAAAGCTGAAAGTGAACATAGAAGAGAGTAAGGTGATGAGGGTATCAAATGATTTAGATAAAGAAAAATTGGATATCAAATTGGGGAGGAGGAGTATGGAAGAAGTGAATGTTTTCAGATATTTGGGAGTTGACGTGTCGGCAGATGGATTTATGATTATTATTATTATTAACAACACATCAACTATCTCCCATCAAGGCAGGGTGGCCTAAAAAAAAAATCTTTCATCATTCACTGCATCACTGTCTTACATTCATCATATGTCATGCGAGGGGCTTGGACTTCTAGCAAGCGTGCATGAGCATGTTAGATAGGAGTGAATGGAGACAAATGGTTTTTGGGACCTGATGAGCTGTTGGAGTGTGAGCAGGGTAATATTTAGTGAAGGGATTCAGGGAAACTGGTTATTTTTATATAGCTGGACTTGAGTTCTGGAAATGGGAAGTACAATGCCTGCACTTCAAAGGAGGGGTTTGGGATATTGGCAGATTGGAGAGATGTGAAATAGAATGGTATATATATAATTTTTTTTTTTAACAAGTCGGCCGTCTCCCACCGAGGCAGGGTGACCCAAAAAAGAAAGAAAATCCCCCCAAAAAATACTTTCATCATCATTCAACTCTTTCACCTCACTCACACATAATCACTGTTTTTGCAGAGGTGCTCAGAACACAACAGCTTAGAAGCATATACCTATAAAGATACACAACATATCCCTCGAAACTGCTAATATCCCGAACCTCTTTTTTAGAGTGCAGGCATTGTACTTCCCATTTCCAGGACTCAAGTCCGGCTATATAAAAATAACCGGTTTCCCTGAATCCCTTCACTAAATATTACCCTGCTCACACTCCAACAGATCGTCACGTCCCAAATACCATTCATCTCCATTCACTTTTATCCAACACGCTCACGCACACTTAATCGAAGTCCAAGCCCCTCGCCCACAAAACCTCCTTTACCCTCTCCCTCCTACCTTTTCGAGGACGACCCCTACCCCGCCTTCCTTCCCCTACAGATTTATACACTCTCTATGTCATTCTACTTTGATTGATTCTCTCTAAATGACCAAACCACCTCAACAACCCCTCTTCAGCCCTCTGACTAATACTTTTATTAACTCCACACCTTCTCCTAATTTCCACACACCGAATTTTCTGCATAATATTTACACCACACATTGCCCTTAAACAGGACATCTCCACTGCCTCCAACCACCTCCTCGCTGCTGCATTCACAACCCAAGCTTCACACCCATATAAGAGTGTTGGTACTACTATACTTTCATACATTCCCTTCTTTGCCTCCATAGATAACGTTTTTTGTCTCCACATATACCTCAACACACCACTCACCTTTTTTCCCTCATCAATTCTATGATTAACCTCATCCTTCATAAATCCATTCACCAACATGTCAACTCCCAAATATCTTAAAACATTCACTTCTTCCATACTCCTCCTCCCCAATTTGATATCCAATTTTTCTTTATCTAAATCATTTGATACCCTCATCACCTTAGTCTTTTCTGTGTTCACTTTCAACTTGCTACCTTTACACACACTCCCAAACTCATACACTAACCTTTGCAATTTTTCTTTAGAATTTCCCATGATCACAGTGTCATCAGCAAAAAGCAACTCTGTCAATTCCTATTTTGTATTTGATTCCCCATAATTTAATCCCACCCCTCTCCCGAACACCCTAGCATTTACTTCTTTTGCAACCCCATCTATAAATATATTAAACAACCATGGTGACATTACACATCACTGTCTAAGACATACTTTTACCTGGAAGTAGTCTCCCTCTCTTCTACACACCCTAACCTGAGCCTCACTATCCTCATAAAAACTCTTTACAGCATATAGTAACTTACCACCTATTCCATATACTTGCAACATCTGCCACATTGCTCCCCTATCCACTCTATCATATGCCATTTCTAAATCCATAAATGTAATAAAAACTTCCCTACTTTTAACTAAATACTGTTCACATATATGCCTCAATGTAAACACTTGATCTTCACATCCCCTACCCACTCTGAAACCTCCTTGCTCATCCGCAATCCTACATTCTGTCTTACCTCTAATTCTTTCATTTATGACCCTACCGTACGCTTTTCCTGGTATACTCAGTAAACTTATTCCTCTATAATTTTTACAATCTCTTTTGCCCTCCTTCCCTTTATATAAAGGGACTATACATGCTCTGTGCCAATCCCTAGGTACCTTCCCCTTTTTCATACATTTCTTCTTTCAACACACCAGCCGCATCCCACCAAGGCAGGATGGCCCAAAAAGAAAAACGAAAGTTTCTCTTTTAAATTTAGTAAATTATACTGGAGAAGGGGTTACTAGCCCCTTGCTCCCGGCATTTTAGTCGCCTCTTATGACACGCATGGCTTACAGAGGAATAATACTGTTCCACTTCATACATTTATTAAAGAAAAATACCAACCACTCCAACAGTATATCCCCCCTTGCTTTTAACATTTCTGTCATAATCCCGTCAGTTCCAGTTGCTTTACCCCCTTTCATTCTACGTAATGCCTCACACACCTCCCCCACACTCGCATCCTGTTCTTCACTCCTAAAAGATGGTATACCTCCCTGGCCAGTGCATGAAATTACCGCTTCCCTTTCTTCGTCAACATTTAAAAGTTCATCAAAATATTCTCGCCATCTACCCAAAACCTCCTCTCCATCTACTAACTCCCCTACTCTCTTTTTAACTGACAAATCCATTTGTTCTCTAGGCTTTCTTAACTTGTTTAACTCACTCCAAAATTTTTTCTTATTTTCATTAAAATTTCTTGACAGTGCCTCTCTCACTCTATCATCTGCTCTCCTTTTGCACTCTCTCACCACTCTCTTCACCTTTCTTTTACTCTCCGTATACTCTACTCTTCTTATAACACTTGTGCTTTGTAAAAGCCTCTCATAAGCTAACTTTTTCTCTTTTAACACACCCTTTACTTCATCATTCCACCAATCACTCCTCTTTCTTCCTGCACCCACTCTCCTATAACCACAAACTTCTGCCCCACATTCTAATACTGCATTTTTAAAACTATTCCAACCCTCTTCAGCCCCACATTCTAATACTGCATTTTTAAAACTATTCCAACCCTCTTCAGCCTACCCCCACTACTCATACTTGCACCAGCCCACCTTTCTGCCAATAGTTCTTATATCTCACCCGAACTTCCTCCTCCCTTAGTTTATACACTTTCACTTCCCTCTTGCTTGTTGTTGCCATTTTTCTCTTTTCCCATCTACCTCTTACTCTAACTGTAGCTACAACTAAATAATGATCCGATATATCAGTTGCCCCTCCATAAACGTGTACATCCTGGAGCCTACCCATCAACCTTTCATGCACCAACACAAAATCTAACAAACTACTATCATTACATGCTTTATCATACCTTGTATATTTATCCTCTTGTTCATAAAATATGTATTACTTATTACTTATTTCTGCACATAGCTCAATTAAAGGCTCCCCAATTTCATTTACCCCTGGCACCCCAAATTTACCTACTACTCTCTCGACAACTTTTTTACCCACTTTAGCATTGAAATCCCCAACTACAATTACTTTCTCACTTGGTTCAAAACTACCCACGAATTCACTCAACATTTCCCAAAATCTCTCCTCTACACTTCTCTCTTCTCAAGGTGCATATACGCTTACTATAACCCACTTTTCACATCCAACCTTTATTTTACTCCACATAATCCTTGAATTAATACATTTATAGTCCCTCTTTTCCTGCCATACCTTATCCTTCAACGTTATTGCTACTCCTTTAGCTCTAATTCTATTTGAAACCCCTGACCTAATCCCATTTATTCCTCTCCACTGAAACACTCCCACCCCTTCAGCTTTGTTTCACTTAAAGCCAGGACATCCAGCTTCTTCTCATTCATAACATCCACAATCATCTCTTTCTTATCATTCGCACAACATCCATGCATACTCAGACAACCCACTTTGACAATTTTCTTCTTATTCTTTTTAGTAATTATTACAGGAAAAGGCGTTACTAGCCCATTGTTCCTGGCATTTTAGTTGACTTACAACACACATGGCTTACGGAGGAAAGATTCTTATTCCACTTCCCCATGGATATAAAAGGAAAAGTAATAAGAACAAGAACTATTAACCCTTTCAGGGTCCGTGCCGTAGATCTACGCCTTTACGTTCAGGGTTCAAACCGTAGATGTACGCCATGAGCTCAGCTCACTCTGATAAGCTGCGAGTGGAAAATTTGGGCCTAGATATGAGAGAATACATCTGTGGTATGTGTGCACCACATAAAACAAATCCTGCAGAACGCAGTGTATAATGAGAGAAAAAACTGAGACCGTGATTTTCGATTAAAACAGTGACTTTGCAGTGTTTTTTCGTATGTTTTTTATAGTTGTATTTGCGATTTCTTTGTCTCATTTGATAGAATGGAAGACATATTACAGAAATAGAGATGATTTTGCTTGGTTTTAGCACTGTAAATGGCTTGAAACTGAGCTCAAAGTAACGGAAATGTTAAATTTTTGCCGATGTTCAAGAGTAAACAAACGACCTAACACATCTAATACACACCAGTTGGTGGGTCTAATATACATTGACAAATGTGGTGATGATATTTATACAATTATTACAATATTGCATAAAAGTAAATCTTCTATTTTTTGGTTTGAATAAAAATTCATTATGTGAATAAAAAATCAAAATGGAATTCATTTGTAAAGCCTCGAAACGTAACTAATGAACAGAGGAAATGTTAGTTTAGTGCCAGGAATACCTACATTGTTTATTCTGGGCCCTATTTTGAAATTGGAATATTTTGAACTTTGTGTTATATTGGCCAAATTACCAATTTCCCATCACTTTATTTTGTAGTTGAAACAGTTGACTTGGCGATTTCTTGTGCTCAGTCGATAGAAAAGAAGTAATGCTAGTGAAATAGCTAAGAATTTTGTCAACTGGAATAATGTAATTGGCCTAAAATGGGAGTCAAAGTCGGCAAAATCGTCAATTCGTAAATATCGCTGACACATCAAAATTCGCGGGAGCATAATTTCGTCAATTTTCTATCATATTCCGTACTTTTTGTTTTATTACCTTCAGGAAAAGATTCTTTACCATTTCATAAGAAAAAATAATTTTTTTTTTTTTTTTTTTTTTTTGAAATTCTTGGACACTTTGAAATTTGGCCTCTGGACCCTGAAAGGGTTAAGATAAAATCAAAGAAAACTCAGATGTGTGTGTATAAATAAACGTGTACATGTATGTGTAGTGTGACCTAAGTGTAAGTAGAAGTAGCAAGACGTACCCGTAATCTTGCGTATTGATGAGACAGACGAAAGACACCAGCAATCCTACCATCATGTAAAACAATTACAGGCTTTCATTTTACACTCACTTGGCAGGACGGTAGTACCTCCCTGGATGGTTGCTGTCTACCAACGTACTGCTTCACTAAATATTACCCTTCTGACACTCCAATAGCTCATCAGGTCCCAAATACCATTTGTCTCCATTCACTCCTGTCTAACATGCTCATGCACGCTTGCTGGAAGTTCAAGCCCCTCACCCACAAAACCTCCTTGTCCCTCTCCCTCCAACCTTTTCGAGGACGACCCCGACCCTATTTATTTATTGTCTTTTTGTTTTTTTTAGCTCCTAATCATAATATTTACCAGGGGAGATCATTACACTTAAATACTAGTAGTGAATGACGTACTGAGATTAATAGTTACTTAGATAAATGTAAGCATTGGTACTAAATTTGTACTGGTTAACACTGTTGGGGGGATTTGTCATGTTTACATGCCTTCTGGTGAATATTGGGAAAATGTTTTTATGAGCATGAGATGCCCTATACAGTTTTATTCCTGCTGTCCTCGCTATATTTTCTTTGTTAATTACTATAATCTAATATTATGCCATTTTGTATCATTATGTAGGTGGCTACTGCAAAGTAAGTTATCAGAGATACACAGGGTGCATACACACGTCTTTTCCACTTTCTTCTATAAACGACTTACATCAAAGCCTAAGAAACGAAGACTCAATGCACCAGAAGATGACCCAAAACTAAGTGCTGCTGAGAAGAGACATGCTCGGGTGAAGTCTTGGACGAAAAGTGTGGATATTTTCTCCAAGGACTTCATTATTATTCCAATTAATGAACAGTAAGTTAAGCTCAGTATAGTTGTATATTGTGCTGTGATGAATAGTTTTTTGAACAGTGACTTATTGATTATGATTGTCAACCCAAGTGTGAGAACTTTCTCTATCCGTTATGGATAGAAAAGTAAATGCAAATAACCTACAATATATTACACAAAATTTACTTCAGTGCTGCAGTTATATTCGTGATATTAATAGATGATGTAATGTCTAATATTTCATGAAAAAAAAGTTAAGATTAATAATTAATTTGTGAGATCTAAAGAACCCAAATATCCTAAAAGTTATATTAGATTACAGTAATGTGATATGTCCTAAAAGTATCTTTGTGATTTTCTTGTTGAACTAGGTAAACTGGCACACATACACCATGGATTGATATTTAACACCCAAATCACATTAAATTATGAATTCTTTAAACAATTATTAGTTCCAGTTGACTGGACCCAGTAATTGGACATATAGTTATGTGGTCAAGGCAGTATGGGTTTGGAACATGCTCAGGCACTTAAACTTAAGTCTTTGCTTTCAGTGCACACTGGTTTCTTGCCATTATATGCTTCCCTGGCTTGGATAGTCCTGTGCGAATGTCAGACGGTCAACCTGTTCCAAATACTGTTCCGGATATACCCAAGAGACTTAGGTCTAGCAAGCCAAAGAATAGGATTGAGGTGAGCCATTCTTTAAATCCAAGCAGTTTATTCTCTCTCAGCTCATTTATTTGCAGTATAATAGCAGCCATACGTTGTTTGATGTAGTGTTTCTGACTTGTGTGGGTGTGAAGCATTATCTTTTAATGTTACTATGTTATATGAACATTATAATTAAATGAATGGCAGAGGGGAAGTTGAGGTTTGACCATGTAGAAGGAAAAGTGAAAGATTGAGAGAATAAGTGGGTATATTAACCCTTTGACTGTTTCGGTCGTATATGTACGTCTTACGGGCCACCGTTTTTGACGTACATTTATATACTCGTAAATTTTAGCAGCTTCAAATCAAGGAGGAGAAAGCTGGTAGGCCCACATGTGAGAGAATGGGTCTGTGTGGTCAGTGTGCACCATATATAAAAAATTCTGCAGCACGTAGTGCATAATGAGAAAAAAAATCTCCGACCGTTTTTTTTTTAATTAAAATGCCGACTTTGTGGTCTATTTTAGTATAGTATTTATGGTTGTATTCGCCTTTTCTTCGTCTCATTTGATAGAATGGAAAACATATTATAGAAATAGAGGTGATTTTGATTGATTTTACTATGAAAAGAACCTTGAAATGGAGCTCAAATAAGGGAAATGTTTGATTTTTGCTGATGTTCAAAAGTAAACAAATGATGTCATTTTCCAATAAATGTCCAAGTAACCATTCTAATATGCAGTCATGAACAGTCATGAGATTATTTATACAATTATTACAATATTGCAGTAGTCTGCATAACAGTAAATCTTTTATTTTTTGTTTGAATAAAAATTAAAAATAGAAAGCAAGAGTAATATCAGAGGGGCCTAGAGACGTGACTGATGAACAAAAAATGTTATTTTAGAGCCAGGAATGTGCATTGTTCATTCTGGACCCTGTTTTGAAATTGTCATATTTTTTAATTTTCATGAAATTGGCCAAATTGCAAATTTCTGACCATGTTATTGGGTAGTTGAAATCGGTAAATGGGCAATTTCCTGTACTTAATTGATAGAAAAAACGGAGTTCTAAAGAAATAGCTATGAGTTTCATCAACTGGAACAATGGAATTAGCAGAAAATAGGGCTCAAACTGGGCAAAATCGCCGATTCGTAAATATCGCCGGGGTTGCTAACTTCACGAGAGCGTATTTCTGTCAGTTTTTCATAAAATTTCATTCTTTTGGTGTTATTACAATCAAGAAAAGATTCTCTATCATTTCGTAAGAATTTTTTTTTTTTTCGGAAATTTTGCGACACCAGGAGACACCTCAGGATTTGGGGTTGCGACAGTCAAGGGGTTAAATTGAGTTGAATGGAATGAGTTTTAAGGCACAGAAGCAGGCATTAAAAGGCATGAAATGAACAACCAGCAGGCATGTGTAAGTGTATTTGAGGGATTTGAAGGTGATTGGTATTAGATGATGTACTGTTGGAGTGTGGTCGTATCTTTAAAATGATTCTGGGAAACCAGTTACCTTTTTTTGAGTTTTGGAAGTGGGAAGCATAGTGCCTGCTCATATGGCATTGATCGGGAGGTTTCAGATTAGTGGATCATATCTGTGCCAGTCTTAATAGGCAGCATGGAAGCAAGTAATAATGAACTTCATTTTGCCTTGAAAATGACCAAGGTTACAGTCTTTTTCATTTGCATATATACAACAATATTATAAAATATGACACACACCAGATCCCTGTAATTGATGATGGAGAGTGGAGTGATAGAGATGAAGCTGAAGGAGATGAAGATGAATTGGAAGAGGATGAAGAGGAGGATGAGGAAACTCCTCCCAATAAGAAGAGTAAAGTTGATGAGCAAAATTCTGGAGAATGCCAGTCTACCAAACTTGAGACAGCTCAGCCAGTATCCATCAAGCAGTGAGTTACCGTCATTTATTTTTCTTCAGTTTGACATCATTTTATGACTTGGGATGAGATGGTAATTGATAGTTTTGAAGTTCTCAGCATAATTAGCTAAGGCTACGTATTGTCATAATTCATAACACATTGGGTGGAGATAGAAGAAGTTTGAACTACTACTTTCAACAAACTGGCTGTATCCTGCCAAGGCAGGGTGACCCAAAAAGAAGAACAGAAGTTTCTCTTTTTAAATTTATGTAGTAATGTATACAAGAAAAGGGGTTACTAAATTTTAACATAATTTATTTAATTTATGAGTGGAATTTTGTTAAAGCACAGCTATAAAATCTTTGCTAGATATTACTAAAGTAGCTAGCCACTCATCACAGGTGTATAATGTGTGTCATGCTGTAGGAATAGGTTTTCATCACATTTACAAACTTCTTACATTTGTTAACACATACCTTTACTTTCCTGTGAGCTTATTTCGTAATCCCATATCAGACCAGGCTGTAGAGAAGATGATCAGTTAAAGGTAACTTATGGATAACCATAAATAGCAAGGTGTAAAATAATAATTAACACTAGGGTACAATGTTCTTTCAGTAGGGAATAGTTCACCAAGTGTTTGTTGCATTTTGACTCATATTGAAGGAAAGCACTGCAGACAAGAGTGAAAGGTGTGATATAATACAGTGGGCCAAGAAAAGAACTATTGACATAAAGAAATATATTATTAATAGAATTGATTGTCAGATAATATGGTAGTTGCATTTCTGAAAACAACATGTAATCAAAAAATGCATGTAAAGTAAACTGAAGAACATATGGGGAAAATAGTTTTACATTCATTAGAACCCCCTTACCCCCAAATATGGCAAACCAAATGCTTCATGGGTCTTGAAATGTAAAAACAACTATGTTAATGTAATTGTATGTGGATGTTTAAAAAATTTCGTAAATGTTACTTCTTACCTTAAATTTTGGTTGCTGCTGCATGTCGTTGATTTTGATAGGAGCAGAGAGGTATGGTGCTGCCTTTCTGGGCAGAGGAGGAAGCTAGTGGATTGTTTGCAGAGGTGGAAGGTGGTGGATTGTTAGCTGAGGTGGAAGATAGTGGACCATTAGCCAGGTTGGAAGGTGGTGGACCACTAGCCAAGGTGGAGGGTAATGGATCACTAGCCGACGTGGAGGGTAGTGGACCACTAGCCGACGTGGAGGGTAGTGGACCACTAGCCGACGTGGAGGGTAGTGGACCACTAGCCGACATGGAGGGTAGTAGACCACTAGCCGACGTGGAGGGTAGTAGACCACTAGCCGACGTGGAGGGTAGTGGACCACTAGCCGACGTGGAGGGTAGTGGACCACTAGCCGACGTGGAGGGTAGTGGACCACTAGCCAACGTGGAGGGTAGTGGACCACTAGCCGACGTGGAGGGTAGTGGACCACTAGCTGAGTTGGTGCCTCTTCTCTCTAGTTCCAGGATAACATTTATTCGTCTTCAGTACCATTGTTAATATCCAGACACGAGATGGGATGATGAAAGGATCAAAAGTTGATTTACTAACACGTGCTGAGTTTGGTATTGGATGTGTATAAACAGAGCACTGGGTGAGGGAGGTTGTGTACATTATGAAGGCTTTTCCTGTAAGACAATGGACTCGTCCTGAGGCTCAATGGGAGGTGGAGGGTAAAAAACATGGGACATGCCACTTTTTCCCTACATGTACTCCATGTAAACCGATTTTTATGGCATGTTCACATAAAATATGCTGCAGTTTTGCAACCATGTTATAACAAAAATGCATTGACAGCTTGCATGCTGTCCATAAGTCTCCTGTATGTTAACAAAAGACTTCTATTAATGTTGGTAGAATTACCGAGAATATGTTAGATAAAAGGACACAAGTGTAAATAATGTGACATTTTATTGTGGCAATGTTTTGCTCTACAGGAGCTTGATAAAGTTTGATAAAGCTTCCCCTCCTTTTCCTTTTTTCATAAGAAAAAATAGTACATGAGTAGACATGTTTATTATTTTGAAATTATAGATTCAAACCAAGCTGCAGTAGATTCATTTGTATCATTATTTATAAGAATAGTTTTAAATAAATGGGATTAAGTCAGGAGTATCTGAGAGAGTTAGAGCTAAGGAAGGGGTAGCAATAATGTTGAAGGATCGGTTATGGAAGGAAAGGAGGGAATATAAATGTGTAAATTCAAGGATTATGTGGATTAAAATAAGGGTTGGATGCAAGAAGTGGGTCATAATAAGCATGTATGCACCAGAAGAGAGTGTAGAGGAGAGAGAGAGAGAGATTTTAGGAGATGTTAAGCGAATGTATAGGAGCCTTTGAACCAAGTGAGAGAGTAATTATGGTACGGGACCTAAATGCTAAAGTAGGACAAACGTTTAGAGAGGGTGTGGTAGGTAAGTTTGGGGTGCCAGGTGTAAATGATAATGGGAGCCCTTTGATTGAACTTTGAATAGAAAGGAGTTTAGTTATAGGTAATACATATTTTAAGAAAAATAGAATAAATAAATATACAAGATATGATGTAGGGCGAAATGACAGTAGTTTGTTGGACTGCGTATTTGTAGATAAAAGACTGTTGAGTAGACTTCAGGATGTGTAAGTTTATAGAGGGGCTACAGATATATCAGATAACTTTTTAGTTGTAGCTACAGTGAAAGTAAAAGGTAGATGGGATACAAGGAAAATAGAAGCAGCAAGTAAGAGAGAGGTTAAGGTTTATAAACTAAAAGAGGAGGCAGTTAGGGTAAGATATAAACAACTATTGGAGGATAGATGGGTTAGTGAGAGTATAGGCAATGGGGTTGAAGATGTATGGGGTAGGTTTAAGAATGTAGTGTTAGTGTTCAGCAGAAGTTTGTGGTTACAGGAAAGTGGGTGTGGGAGGGAAGAAGAATGATTGGTGGAATGATGATGTAGAGAGAGTAGTAAGGGAGAAAAAGTTAGCATATGAGAGGTTTTTACAAAGTAGAAGTGATGCAAGGAGGGAAGAGTGTATGGAGAGAAAAAGAGTGCCTAAGAGAGTGGTGAAGCAATGTAAAAAGAGAGCAAATGAGAGAGTGGGTGAGATGTTATCAACAAATTTTGTTGAAAATAAGAAAAAAAAATTGGAGTGAGATTAACAAGTTGAGGAAACCTAGGGAACAAATGGATTTGTTAGTTAAAAATAGGAGAGGAGAGTTATTAAATGGAGAGTTAGAGGTATTGGGAAGATGGAGGGAATATTTTGAGGAATTGTTAAATGTTGTTGAAGATAGGGAAGTTGTGTATAGGGCAAGGAGGAATAACATCTTCTAGGCGTGAGGAAGAGCCAGTTATGAGTGTGGGGGAAGTTCGTGAGGCAGTGGGTAGAATGAAAGTGGGTAAGGCAGCTAGGATTGATGGGATAAAGATAGAAATGTTCAATTAAAAGCATGTTAGGATATAGTTTTGGAGTGGTTGGTGCTATTATTTAATAAATGTATGGAAGAAGGTAAGGTACCTAGGGATTGGCAGAGAGCATGCATAGTTCCTTTGTATAAAGGCATAGGGGACAAAAGAGAGTGCAAAAATTATAGGGGAATAAATCTGTTGAGTATACCTGGTAAAGTGTATGGTAGTTATTATGGAAAGAATTAAGAATGAGACGGAGAGTAGGATAGCAGATGAACAAGGAGGCTTTAGGAAAGGTAGAGGGTGTGTAGACTAAGTGTTTACAGTAAAACATATAGGTGAACAGTATTTAGATAAGGCTAAAGAGGTTTTTGTGGCATTTATGGATTTGGAAAAGGCGTATGACAGGTGGATAGGGGGGCAATGTCGCAGATGTTGCAGGTGTATGGTATAGGAGGTAGGTTACTGAAAGCAGTGAAGAGTTTTTAAGAGGATAGTGAGGCTCGGGTTAGAGTGTATAGGAAAGAGGAAGATTATTTCCCAGTAAAAGTGGGCCTTAGACAAGGATGTGTGATGTCACCATGGTTGTTCAATATATTTATAGATGGAGTTGTAAGAGAAGTGAATGAGAGGGTCTTGGCAAGAGGTGTGGGGTTAAAAGAATCAAACACAAAGTGAGAGTTGTCACAATTGCTTTTTGTTGATGACACTGCTTTTGGGAGATTCTGGAGAGTATTTGCAGAGGTTAGTGGATGAATTTGGTAGGGTATGTAAAAGAAGAAAATTAAAAGTGAATATAGGCAAGAGTAAGGTTATGAGGATAACAAAAAGATTAGGTGATGAAAGATTGGATATCAGATTGGAGGGAGAGAGTATGGAGGACGTGAATGTATTCAGATATTTGGGAGTGGACATGTCAGCAGATGGTCTATGAAAGATGAGATGAATCATAGAATTGATGAGGGTAAAAAGGTGAGCTGTGCACTTAGGAGTCTGTGGAGACAAAGAACTTTGTCCTTGGAAGCAAAGATGGGAATGTATGAGAGTATAGTTTTACCAATGCTCTTATATGGTTGTGAAGCATGGGTGATGAATGTTACAGTGAGGAGAAGGCTGGAGGCAGTGGAGATGTCATGTCTGAGGGCAATTTGTGGTGTGAATATAATGCAGAGAATTCGTAGTTTGGAAATTAGGAGGAGGCGTGGGATTGCCACAACTGTTGTCCAGAGGGCTGAAGACAGATTGTTGAGGTGGTTCGGACACGTAGAGAGAATGGAACGAAACAGAATGACTTCGAGAGTGTGTAAATCTGTAGTGGAAGGAAGGTGGGGTAGGGGTCAGCCTAGGGAATGTTGGAGGGAGGGGGTAAAGGAGGTTTTGTGTGTGAGGGGCTTGGGCTTCCAGCAAGCATGGGTGAGTGTATTTGATAATAGTGACTGGAGACAAATGGTTTTTAATACTTGACGTGCTGTTGGAATGAGCAAAGTAACATTTATGATGGGATTCTGGGAAACCGGCAGGTCGGACTTGAGGCCTGGAGATGGAAAGTACAGTGTTTGCACTCTGAAGGAGGGGTGTTAATGTTGCAGTTTTATAAACTGTAGTGTAAAGCACCCCTCTGGCAAGACAGTGATGGGGTGAATAATGATGAAAGTTTTTTTCTTTTTCGGGCCATCCTTCCTTGATGAGAATCGGCCAATGTGTTAATAAAAATAATAGTTTTAACTATTTTATGTTTTTACCCAGGCCTTGTATATTGATCTTCGACTCTCTAACTGGAGCAAATCGAGCACGGATTGTGGCCACTCTGCGAGACTATCTCATGGTGGAACACAGACTAAGAAAAGGTACAGAGAAAGTCTATAACAGAGACACCATGAAGGGTGCATGCCCACGAGTACCACAGCAGACAAATTATTCTGACTGTGGTATATATACCCTCCAGTTTGCAGAAAGTTTCTTTGAGGTAAGAATATTAAAATTACATTAGCTTTTTATCTGTTGCAGTTTAAAGACAGTTTGTCTGTTTATAGACATAAGAAAGAATATATCTATTGCCTCTATACTCTCCAATCTGATGACTATGACCTCATAACCTTAATTTTTTGTTACTGTCATCCCTCCTCACCCCCTTCTTTGTTTATGTTCTTTTATCTTCTTTTACACATCTAAATTCCACCAATATTTGCAACTTCTCTATAGAATCTCCCCAAAAGAGCCCATTCCATCCATTAGAGTAATTTCATATCAGACTCTTATCATTTAATCCTACACACCTTCCCAACATTCTTGCAATCACTTCTTCTACAGCCATTTCTATAAGTATATTGAACAACCATGATGGTATCATATATCTGTATTCAAGAACTATTTACTATTCCTTTTCTGTCCTACACACCCTAACTAGAGCATCACTTTTTTAATAAAAACGTTACTGTTTATAACTTTACTGCTTATGGTATCTTGCCACATATTCCATAAATCTGCAACATCTGTCACATTGCCACCACCATTCACCCTATAATAAGCCTTTTCTAAATCCACAAATGTGACAGTTTATCCAAACACTTGGTTCATACATCTTCTAACATTTTTTAAATTTTTTTTGTTCTTCTGTTGTCTTTAATTGTATTATAAATTTTATGGCAGATATTGTGATGAAGATTTAAGAGGTGATATTTTGTTGTGATGCAGTATTGCTATTAAATTTGTTTTTATTAAAAGGTAATTTCAATGAAATGTATAGTATAATACTTAATAATAATAATGCTTAGTAATATTTTGCGAAGGGATTCAGGGAAACCAGTTAGCCAGACTTGAGTCCTGGAAATTGGAAGTACAATGCCTGCACTTTAAAGGAGGGGTCTGGGATATTGGCAGTTTGGAGGGATGTCTAAGCTGTTGTCTGAGCTCTTCTGCAAAGACAGTGATTATGTATGAATGATGGTGAAAGTGTTGAATGATGATGAAAGATTTTTCTTTCTTTTTAGGTCACCCTGCCTCAGTGGGAAACGGCTGACGTATTAAAAAAAACTACAAACTGAAATACGAATTGACAATGTTATTTTTTTTCAGCATCCCCTCAAGGACTACACATTCCCAATTCGTACGCTTACCGAGTGGTTCCCACAAGAAGTAGTGAGAGGAAAGCGAGAAGCTATTGCTAAATTGATTGCGAACCTAATGGAACAGCACAACCCAAATCATAGTTTCATAACACTACCAGATATCTACTTTTCTTCTGATGACAAAATTGACAAAGGTGGTGCAAGTGTAACCCATGCTGTGGCTACTCCAGTTGCCCAAGATAGTCCTTCAGTTGAAAACAACTCTGTAAATAAGATAAATGTGAATTCAGAACAATCAGTAGTTCCAGCTCAGGATAGTAGCAAGACTGAAAAAGTGATTGAAAGTGAGGAAAGTGCTTCTGAAGGAGTTGGGTCATCAAAAGAACAAAAGCAAAGCATCTTCAATAATTTCAGTCCTAATACAATAAATGTAAATACCTCTTGTGAGGCAGAGTTGAAACTTCATAAAGAAGGTGAAAGCAGTGTTCTTGCCAAATCGCTTAGTTCTCCTGCTTCCATCACTTCGGTCAAAACCTTGCCTAATAAACCTGTTTCTGTTAAATCTCCAGTTAATGTTGAATCTGGCAAATGTGAACCAACTTTCTCTCTTCCCACGAGTCAACTGAACATTAAAAAATATTCTAATCCAGCCTATTCCTATGACAAGAGTGTACCCTCGCAAAAGACTAATACACATACCATTTCACCGGAATCGCACAATAATGTGAAAAGACAAATAATTTATGAAAGCGATGAATCCATTTTTCCTGTGAAAGGCGATAAAAAAAAAGCTCCCACAAAAGAAAATAGCATACCACAAATTAAAGAAACTAATTTAGTCACTGAGTTAAATGCTCGTAATAAATCTGGTCTTAATTTTCTTCAATCAGTATATAATGATGATAGTCTAGATGAAGGAAGTCGGATAAACAGTAATAAGACAGAGTCTCAGTTTAATGGTGATAATTCTGTTTCATATGGAATTAAAAACACCTATAATCCTGATGTGAGTGCTGTACATGGTCATGGTGTTTATGGTAACAAATTAATAAAAGAAAGATTAAAAATTACTGAAAATAAGACAAAACTTGTAAATGGGACAGTTGAGACTGTTACTAAAGGTGATCAGTCAGTACAAGGGGAATCCAACACACAAGCTATACAACCTTCATCAGTAATGTTTGACAAGGCCAAAAGTCTCTATCCTCAGGCTTCTAGTGTTTCTAGAATGGCCTCTCCCCCAAAGTATACGCCTAAGAAAAATTCAAATATTTCATTACAGGGTCTTGGCACTTCCAAAGCTGCATTTTCATCAAATTCTGTTACCAAATCCTTCGCACAGTCAGTCAGTACTGTACAGACGAGAAGGGTACCAGCATCAGGGAAAACTGCATTTAGTTCGAGTTCTGGTATTGTAAGTGAAGAATTGACTTCAAATCCTGTGAAGACTGGACAAAGAGCCATTATTGATAGAGACACTGCTGAGGTCTTGCTCATTATGAATCCAGCAAGCCCTGTTTCTAGCAACTCTACATCAAACAAACCATCATTAGGGAATTCGCCAACAGAGCAACAGAATATATTCATTGATGAAGACTCAAATTATGGAAATTTAGCATGTTCTGATAGACAGTCAGTGAGAACAGTATCGACACCCACAACTAGTAGACCAGTGTTATCTTCCACTCATGATCGTGGTTGCCACACCAGTTCTTTGGGACGGCGAAGTGGCAGTGAATATGTTACTAGTGTTCCCCTTGGTTCTTCATCTCCAACATTAACCGGAACTTCCACTCCAGCAGTATTTAGGTTTAATGAACGTGTCACCTCCTCAGGTAGGACAATTGCTCCTCCAAAGCGCTACCTAGATGATGATGATGATACATTTTCAAAGAAACGTCGTGATAAATCTGCACAGGGCAAACCACGTAGTATTGTTAGATAGGTTTCCAAGAAGAATTTAGACAGCTGAATGTGTTTGATGTGGCCAAAATTTTTAACTTTTAGGGGCAAAGAGTTTGCCAGAAAAAGAATAATATTTTTTCCTCTCGAGTGATACTGGAAAATTCTCAAAATAGGGAGTTGAAAAATGTAAAGTTAACAACAATTTAATGTGTGTGTATTTTTTTTTTTTCAAAGATGTATTCCTACTGCTGTTCTTACTTTTTTTTTTTTATTTTTTTTTTTACAGTATATTACCAAGGCATTATTGGGTAATAAATATTGCACTTTCTGAAAGCCACTTTTTTTCCACCAAGATAAAAAATCACACCATCAGACTTGATATGATTTAGTTACATTTTGAAGATTTTTTTTTTATAGTATAGAGTTTTTGCAGTATGAAGTAAAAAAAAATTCTTGTATTAAAATTTTTGCTAATGAGTTATTCAGGTTATACACATTTGAGTGATAGTGTTGCCATTAAATCATACTTTATTAATTGGTTGAGCTATACACTGACTGTATAGATGAACTATAAGAATAACCCACAGTATGAAAGTAATGCAAATATTTCTATACTGTTGAATGTTTATTCTTTTATACTGACTTGTTTTATATAAAAAAAGTTTAAAGGCAGCACAGACCATCGCGCCAAGCTTGTGGAAGTACAATGTGCCAAGTGCCTTTCCTAGTGATTCTGATGTGAGGCAACTTGCTGGATAATCATAAAAGATTGTAAGATAGTTTCATTTTGGAAATTTCATTGCATTTTATCTTATTTCACAGTGTTATTAGGATTAAAAATGATTGAATACCACTATGATAATAAATTTCCTATCACAAGAACAGGGCTTTACAGGTAAATGAAAAACAAAAGAAAATAAAGCAGTTTTGTTACCAAAATGACTGAGGCAAATAAGCTTTGTAATTCTATTTACTGTTGCTTTAATGGAAGTTATTTTAAATTGAATACAGGGTGTCCACAAAGTCCTTTTCTGACATCAAATATTTTTTTACAATAAATTGGTACATATGGTATATTGACAATGAAGTTTCCTGCCTTTTGTAGGTTAACTAATGAGTTTTTCTATAGCTTAATGGCTGTCTAATCTATGCAACCTCAGTGTGTACATCTAGTGCCCCATAACACATCTAATTGATACTCTGGTTCATTTAACATATTGGCCAACATACCTGGTGTGACCTCTGATTGCTGTCATTATTCTAGCTTGGAAGGTTTTTAATGTCAGCTGTTGTTATCCAGATAACATAGTTCTTCAGAAACCCTTACAACAGGACTAAAGGTGTGATATCATATGAATATGGTCATTTTATGGGCCTTCACACCCAGTCCACCTGACAGGGAACTGAATGTTAAAATAATTAATTACTCGGTTGTATGCAGAAAACTACGTTTTCATATTTTTTTTTTATCATTGTAAGAAATTATTGAACTCGGAATAGGACTAATTATTATTATTTATTAATTATTATTATTAATGTTCTGAAGCTTATTTGACAGTGTAAACAGGAACAAATGTTATGCTGTAAGTGTAAGATAATGGTATTTGATCATAATGGAAAGGTTAAGGTTATGAACAGTAAATGTGCTTTGTCATCAGTGCCTGCATACATGAATATGATTGTATACATGAATATATCCATGCATAAATCAATATATGCATGCAGCAGCATCTAGGTGAATGCATGTATATACACATACATTACATGCAATCATAAATACATACATTTGTACACACACGTACTTCGAGTATACAGCACCTGTGTGAAACACACACCTTAAAAAGAATGTTGAGAAACTGGAGGAAGTGAAGCATCATGCAACGAGACATGTTCCTGAGCCAAGGGGCATGAGATAAAAAAAAAAAAGCAGCTAACAGAATTGAATCTAATTATGGAGGACTGAAGAACCAGGGAGGGGATAACATGATAGCAACAAGAAAAATACTCTGGAATTGATAATATAAGTACAGGGATAGGCAGTTTGACAGGCGAGAAATGGGAGCTCTAGGACACTGATGAAAGATAGTCACAGAAGATTCATAGGAATGTTAGGAAGTATTTTTTTCAGTCTGAGTGGTTGGGAAGTGGAATGATCTTGGAAAGGAAGTGGTAGATGCAGACTCCATATACAGTTTTAAGAGCAGGTATAATAGGACCCATGAGGCAAAGAGGGAGTAAATCTGACAAGTGGCAAGAGGCAGGGCCAGGATCTGAGAATCAACCCCTGCAACCACAGGTAGGTGAGCATGTGTCTTCATGTATATTAGCAGTTGAGGTTCCACATGGGATCCTAATCTTCATTATTGACAAGCTAGACCAAGACTGACAGATACCATCTTTGAAGTTATCCGATTTCTTTATTGATGTTTTGTATGTTTCTTCATCCATCATCAGAATGTAAAAAAAATGTATAAATGTAAGTAAAGCATGATTTAATTGCATTACATTTTTAGATTCTGATGATGGATGAAGAAATACCTGAAACATTAATAAAGAAATCAAATAACCTTTAAAGATGGTTTTCATCACAGCTTTGCTCCTGCTTTTCATGTGTTTGTATGTATGTACATATGTATGTATGTACTTATGCATGCATGCATTATTTTAACAAACTAGCAGTCTCCCACCAGGGCAGGGTGACCTGAAAGAGAAACACTTTCAACATCATTTACTTCATCACTGTCTTGCCAGAGGTGTGCCAGTACTACTGTTCAGATACCCCTCCAAACTGCAAATATCCTCACCCTTCATTCAAAGTGCAACCACTGTACTTTCCACCTCAAGTCCAGCTGACTAGTTTTCCTGAATCCCTTTGTAGATGTTACCTTGCTCACACTCCAACAGTCTGTCAAGTCCCAAAACCATTTGCCTCCACTCTTATCTGACAAGCTCACACATGCCTGCTGGATGTCCAAGGCCCTTGTACACAGTATATATATTCACATTTATATTACACACACACACACACACACTGCATGCTGTGAGATCACAATTGCACAGTTGCTAGATATACATATATATACTGTACATGTACAGATGCAGTGTATATTACATATCCCCTGTGGTCTGATCCCTTAGCATATTTATATAAGGTTAGTGTTAATAACAGTCTGATTTGTTTATGGATGTTTGTATTGGATTGGTTAGGAACTCCCAAAATATCTCTCAGGAACGACAAGTTAAATCAATGAAGTTTTAATAATGTTTGCAATTATGGTTTGAATAATGAAGCCTCTTGTACAAACTTTGTGTTTAACTTGAAACTTTGTGCACTGTTGCACTTGAGTTACTGTTTAAGTAGCTCCGAAAGAAGAAACATAATGGACATGCTGTGTTTACAAGATCACTAATTACTGTTTCTTTCACATTATAATTTGTTCGGGAAATGTATATATGAAATGGTGCTCTATATGCAAGTTAGATAATGCATAGTCCTGAAACAGAATCTCTTGGAGGACATGATTATTTATGGTTACAAAATACAAAAATCCTGGCATATCGCATACCATACTTTATATTTATGAACAGTTACTATACTGGAAGTTGTTTGCAGAGATAGTGTTTTGCAACATATTTCTGAACATAATCTGGATTGCAAATCTGTGATGAATATTATCCTGTGTGACCAGAAATATTTTTCCTGAATGTTGTTATAAATATGTAAATATGTATAATTAATATATTATATATATATATATATATATATATATATATATATATATATATATATATATATATATAATATATATATAATATATATATAATATATATATAATATATATATAATATATATATAATATGAATATCAGGTATGTGTAGAATTGTCTGCATAAGGTACAATTCAAGTTTATTTTTTACATTGCTTTCCATTGTGTGGTTTTTAATGTACAGTATGTAATTTTCATGTTTTTTATGCCCTTAAGGTTTTCCATCCTATTCATAGGTTGCTTATATGAGTTATTTTTGGGAGACTAGATACTTTTGTTGCAGGACCAAAATTTATCTAGGAAAATGCTGAAGGATACCTCAGAAGATTCCTTTGACATTTTTGAGGTTGGGATTTTGTACTGTAGCTTTGTTATAAATTAAAATGTCCTGTTTTGTTGAATAGATGTTTTGGAAAATGTTTTTGGTCACCCAGTGTTTCATTATAAAGTTTCTAAATAAAATTTCCAAAATACTAGGGGAATTTACTCCATTATTTTGTAAGTAACCTTGCTGTATGAATGATGCAGTAGTTGATAATAAATGATATTTTTTCTTTATTTACTTCCTTTCTTTCCAAGTTGGTGATTTATTGATTATATTGGTTGGTTGGGATATGTTTAAAATGCAGAAACTACCCAATTATCATGAAGACTACATGTCAACTGTACACCACTCAGATTATTATTATTATTATTATTATAATCAAAAAGAAGCGCTAAGCCACTACACCACTCAGAGATACCTGGATCTCTAAAATAAGGATTAAAATATGTATACACAGAAATATACACCTCTTGGTGTTTATACAATACATATATTAGAATTATTAATCATGAATAGTTTTAAGTCTTCAATTTTGAAAAATAAAATAAATGCTCATGCACATATAGACATGACAGTTTAACCCCAGTATATGCAAGGTTGTAAAGATTGGGCAAGGAGCAAGACTGGAAACTGGGTATTGACTATGGGAAAAGAGGCTGCAGACTTTGCTCAGAGAAAGCCCTAGGGGTGAGTATAGTGATTTTATATTTCCAGAGGCTCACAGCAGCCAAAGTCTTTGCAGTCAATGCTCATCTAGCAAATGTAAGAGTATTCACATAAGGAATTTCCAGTCATAACAGGCCCTTTGTACATCAGATACATCATGGAGTATACAGCAGCATCATGGAACACGCCTGAAAAGCATGTTAAACTCGAAAAAGTGGAGATGTGCTTGCCTTTGTTAGTGTAGGGGTCATTTTTCAGATCCTGGACCCACCTCTTAACTTACCACTCCAGATTCACTCCATCTTATCCTCATGGGCTTTATCATACCTGCTCTGAAAACTGTATGAAGATGGAGTCTACCTCCACTTGCCAAGATCACTTCCTGACCACTCTGAGAATGAAGAAATGCTTTCAAACGTCCCTGTGGCCCGTCTATCTTTTAACTTCCAGTAGTACCCCCCAGTTCCCATTTCTTGCTTCTCAAACAGCCTATCCCTGTCTACCTTATCAATTCCCCTGAGTATTTTGTATATTGTAATGTTACCCCCTACATCTTCTGTCCTTCAGTGTCTTTAGATTCAGTTTTTTGTAGCTCATGCCCCTTAGCTCAGGAACAAGCATTGTTGCATAGTTTTACACTCCATTTTCTTAACATGCTTTTTCAGAGGCTTGTTCCTAAATTATGGGGCATGAGATACAAGTAGAGGCTAACAAAATTGATTCTAAAAACATTGGAGGTGAGAACCAGGGAAGACATGATGAAAACATACAAAATGCTGAGCGGAATTGATGGAGCAGACAGGAATGGGCTGTTTGACAGGCTGCAAATAGGTACTCGCAGTCACAGCTGGAAGATACATGCAGATGAAAATGAAGCGAAAATATTTATTTCCTTACAAAGGCCACTAGCATGCCTAGGCATTTCGGACAGACTAATCCTAATTCTTACTCTATACTGACATGGGTTATGGAGCAGATAAGCCATAGGGATGTCAGTCTCAAGAGTAGTGTGCTTGCAGCAGCTGTTTGGCTGATGTGTGCACATCAGCCATGATTGACTCCCATTTCCACCAGGTACTGTATAATTCCTAATGTGACTCACGAAATCATAATAAAATTTCAAATAAATCACAAAAAAGGCGAGACTATCTTAAGGTAGCAGTGCTGTACGACCCTAGTGGATTATTATTATTATAATAATGGGGGAGCGCTAAACCCGTAGGATTATACAGCGCATGTGAGGGGAGGGATGGAAGGTATTCAGGCTCAATTCAGGGAACTGAGCACAGATCTAATTCTCTAGATCAAAAGCCCCTCGCCAGTATCAAGGAATGTCCCTCGAGGGGTGACCCTAGTGGAGTGCTTCCTTTTTTATTATAATCTAACGTATGGTAGGGGAGTCCTCAAAGCATTGGGCTAAGTGGTTAACACTGGTCTGGGGGTTTTAGGATTCTGTCATGGGTTCAATTCTCTTCTGTGATTTGAGTGCTATTGTTTTAGTGCTTCTCCCCCCAAAATATATTGTAATATGGCCTTGGATCGAACCCGATTGCTTTCCATTCCTCATGTGTTGTATGACTTCTACAAGTTTAGCGCATCCTCGATTATAATAATAGTAATTCGCAGACTTTTTGGCATGTTAATTAACGTGTCTGCTGGAAATGCTACTTCTGTGTGAGCAGTCTTTAAAAGATCAAGATAGTTGATAGGTAAATATACACCTGACCTTGCTCCCATTTTTAACATAAGTGAAAAAGTAGCAGACCTAGTTTGGGTATTGTTTTCATGTTTCCTAAGGCCTACATTTTTCCCCTTCAATCAAAACCCAAATGGAAAAAGCGACCCATTGAACTTTACCTCTACTGATAAATCGTACAATGTCCCCTTACATTTCAAGTTGTATCAACAGTATGTGCCAACCTATGATAGCTGGGTCTGATGACAAATGCTCATGGGCTGTAATCCTTACTTCCCACAGCACTTAGTCTTCCTCTTTCATCTTTTCAATCAGTCCTTACTTCCCACAGCACTTAGTCTTCCTCTTTCATCTTTTCAATCAGGTATGGTTCGAAGTTGTTTTACCCATACAGTGGAAAACGTCAGTAATTTTTAATGTTCGTCAACCAGGTACTTTATTTTAGGATAAGACCCTAGTGGGCTTAGCGCTTGGTTTTGATCATAATATTTTAGGATAAGATCTGTATAATTATAGACAAATAGCCCCTACTATCTCTATCTGTAATTTTAGAAAAATCGGTAACACCTCATATTTTAGACCAGAAACACCCCTTAATTTGACAATAAATGATCACTCTATCGGCCACCCCTCAAGGTAGGTGCCTTGATTCTGGTGGGGGCTCTTGATCCAAGACTTTTTCTTCTTCAGATCAAACCTGATTGCCTCCCATTTCCTGGGCACTATATGGTCCCCCTACGGATTTTGTGCTTCCCACTGATTAAAATAAATTATCGACCAACCCCTCAATGAAGATTCTTTGATGCTCTTTATCCCATTGCAAGGAATTGGATCTGCTCTCCCCTTCAATCAAACCTGATTACCTCCCCATTCCCAAGCATTGTACGACTCCTATGGGTTTAGTGCTTCCCTCAGAGTATGAAATAAAAATTAGGAAATTATTTTAAAGTTTAATTTGTGAAACAAATAGTCTAATATCGAGATCCTAGAAATGCATTTTTCAACATATAACTATTAAATTAAATTAAAAATCTCCAGATATTGTTTCAAATTTAGGGAAGAGCTTTGATGCTGGTGTTAGGCTCGTCATTCAATGAACTGGAGCTATTTTCTTGGCTCAAGCCTGATTATTTGTCATTCTTAGGCACTATATGACCAAAATGAACAGCACATAACCAAGAATATAACAATAATTTATTATTATTAATAGGTTAAAGTACAAATTCCAGTTTTTTTTAGCTTAGTTGCAAAAGTAGGAGTCCATCTTTGAACCAGTTTCAGTTTCAACCCTCAAGGCAGCTTCCTTGATGTTAGTAGGGGAGATCTTGATACATAAATTGAACCTGTGCTTCCCTTCCCTAGATCGAATATGAATGCTGTGTTATATAATACCTCTATGGGTTTCCCTCCCCCAATTAATGTAAAAATAATTACATTGATAAACATTGTGGTTCTATTAAATTAGTTCCCTAATTCTAAATAGAACCCCAGAAAATGAAAACCCGAGTTCTATAAAATTAGTTGCCCTAATTCACTATAGAACTCCAAATATCGCATATTAAAAAATAGAGGCAAAGGGCTTTAAGAAAACAATGTAATCATTTAGAAAAAAAATTAATGCATGTGCATTGCATATTGACCCACTGAAGATAAGTGCTTACTTGTGAATAATATTTTAGCGCTTAATCTGATTATATTATTTTGATTATTATTATAATCAAAAAGAAGCGCTAAGCCACAAGGACTATACAGCGCTGCAGGGCAGGAAGAAAGCGAGGGCATCAGGTGGCAAAAGGGAGATGGATGAGTAATAGGTTACGGATAACAGCAGGGCAGTGGATGGTGAAAGGGTAAAGGGCAGCAAGAGACTGAACTAGAAAGGGCTGAGGGGAGTGCGAAAAGTATCAGAGTTTGTGGAGTAAATCAGTCGTTGTCAAGAAGTCAATGAGAGAGTCAGGATTAAAGGAGGGTCCATCAGCAAGAAGGGAAGGTAAAGAGACGTTGGAGGTAAATTCTGCGTACTCGTTGATAGAGAGGGCAGTCTAACAGAATGTGGCTAATCGATACTGGAACTTGACACTGCTCACAGAGAGGAACAGGGTGCCTCTCCATGAGATACCCATGAGTAAGACGAGTGTGACCAATGCGAAGGCGGGAGAGAGTGGTCTCCCAACCTCGGCACTGATGACAAGAAGACGGCCAGTAACCTATGCTCGGTTTAATAGAATGAAGTTTGTTACCGAGCAGAGTTGACCAACGTTGTTGCCAACGGGTGCGAAGGTGGGTAGCTATTGCAGCAAAATAGTCCAGAAATGGAACACCTCGATAAGAAATTGGTAGGTCATGTACTGCTGACCGCGCAGCAGTGTCTGCCTGTTCATTGCCCTGTACGTCGACATGACCAGGGACCCAACAAAAAACAATATCTTTATGTTTGGTAGAGATACGGCGTAGCCAAAGTTGGATACAGAGAACTAGGGGATGAGATGTATCAAATTTTCATATAGCCTGTAGAGCACTAAGGGAGTCTGAGACTACAAATGATGACACAGGCATAGATGCGATACGAATAAGTGCTGCAAGAATGGCATACAGTTCAGCAGTAAAAATGCTAGCTGAAGATAGTAAATGTCCCTGCACGACGCTGTGAATGATGTATAGATTTATGTACCAAATTATATTTTAGTTTTTAAATTTTTAAGATGAGGTTTGGTGAATGCTTTAATGTAGATTATGATTATTACATTTATGGGAAGCCCTAAACCCGCAGGTGTCATAAAACGCTTCGAAGAAGGGTAGGCATTCGGGTTCAATCCAAGGAAAGAGTGAAGGTTAAGTTCCTTGGACCTGGATCAAGAGTCCCTTAATGGCATCAAGGAAGGAGAAATGCAAAATTAAAAAAAATAATCTACCTGATCAGAGGCAAGTGAAGGTAATATTATCTAATAAAGCAATCTACACTTATCACCTGGACGATTATATAATGACTTTAAAGTGTATAAAAATAATAACGTGTAGCATAGTGACATCATTATATAAAGGCATCACTCGTGTGTTGACATTAGCATCATAGAAGTCACTTTAAATTATAACACTTGGAAAAATAACTGCAGACACAAAAGTTGAGAACAGAAATAATTAAGAGACACTATCAAGATTTTTAAATAATAAGCAGCATCTAGTCCATTAGCCTTTTACTCAAGGTGTAATAGCACTCCGTGTTGGCTTAGGTGAACTTGTAGAGTCCAGTTTGGAGAGACTTGAAAATGTGCGAAGATCAGACGTTAGTGTAGTCTCTCTCTTTGTAAGTGGTGGGCCAGGCAAGGATGAGTCGAGGTGAGAAAGACGAGTGTCAGCGTGGGGAGCCACGGGATGTGTCGGTGTAGGGGGTGAACCACTGCCAGCATCCGACCCACCACTTGATCCACCATTAAGTGTCACACGCTCCCGAGGTGGATAGTGTTCTATGAGAGAGAACTCCCGTGCACCAGAAGGCGACCTTTCTTCATTATCGCTTTCTTTCCTCACATTAAGCCTGGCATCACGAAGAGACGCTGCCAAGCGTTGTCGACGTCTGTGATCAGTATGTCCTGGGTGCCTCACAACACTGTTCAAGCCATCCTGCTCAAACTGCGACCTGTGTGCCTGAGGTTCGGGTGTTGTAGATGGACTTGGTGTTGGGCTGCCGTGGGGGGTCATTAAGAAGCCATCTTCTACGCTAGACCTGGGAGACCTGCAGTTTCTTCTTGCCGCACCCATGCGTCGACCCTCTCCATTTTCCTGTTAAAATAATAACCACTGTTACTCAGCTGTCATACTAGTGTATCATAATCTTTAGTGTTAACATTTCTAACAAGAGGTGACGATTTTACAGCTGTATGCTTAACTCAGCTAAACAATTTAAAAGAGGTCCTTTGATGCTAGAGAAAGTTTTTGCTTTAAGGAATTGGAGTTACCCGAATTTTGCTTGGATTCAACATGATTACCTCCAATTTTCCAGGCTCTATATGATACCTATCAGTTAAAAATCCTCCCGTACTATTACACCTGGTGGTTTAGCCCTAGTTTTGATAATAACAATATTACTACTACAATATAATAATAATTATGTAGATGAATGGTTCAGAGAACCGACAAATTGATAATTTTTTTTTTTATATTTTTATTTAAGGACACAGTATACAATCTACATGTTGTTATACATAAAACTTAAAAAAAAAAAAAAAAAAAAAACTCAACACTGAGAAAAAACAAGCCTAACTAGGAATGAAACAGAAGAACCTACACCTGAACATTCCTTAACAAAAAAAGCTACATAACAAAACCTGTTACACTTATACATATTTTGTACAAAACTTTATATACAAAACATTAAGTATACACCAAAACATTTCTCATACAATTATTTTGTATAGTAACACCCCTCAAGGAAGGTTCCTTGATGTTGGTGAGGGGCTCTTGATTTAGGGAATTGGATCTATGCTCCAGTTCCCCGAATTAAGCCTGAATGCCTTCCACATCCCCCCCCAGGCGCTGTATAATCCTCCGGGTTTAGCGCTTCCCCCTTGATTATAATAATAATAATGTATAGTAACATATTATGTACATAGATTCTGGAAAACTAAAACCTCCTGACAATGTTGTCGAGGAGACTAAATCGTCCTCCCCACACCCCATATAACCCAAAAACACATCATATTGAACTTTGCATACTCTACAATAAATGATAAATAAGAAAAAATTTTCTAAGATGTGTGCCTCCTCCCATCACCCACCAGGTACACAGTATGAACAGGTGAAATATACCCTTAATCCGTGTGTATATACGTTCGTACCTCATTAACTTCCCAACAGGAAGGAATACTGAATAGGGCAATGTACAATGCCCACTATCGTACACAAAACATCTAACATTGACAAAGTTAAATATACAGGAAATACATGAGCCTGATGCACGCAGGCACCTCGTCCGTACTACAGTTGTTAAATAGGATAGGAATTCTAACAATAGTCTCTGAGGCAACAAAAACAAACCCCGCCTCTTTTACAACACAAATAATTCTTCGCTCATTATTTCCTAAAAAATTTTGTTTGGTCCGACTTTGAAAAGTATCGAAAGGACGCCTTGGCGAACCCACAGAATCAAGAAAATCTTACCAAAAACCTCCACCTCTCTCACAGAAGCTGCATTTCAAAACCCGAACACCCCACCCACACACACACAGACTCTCACACAGACACGCACACAGACACACACCACACACACACACCACACGCAACACACACACTCAAAACACACACACTCAAAACACACACACACAAAAGCCTTCACAGACAGGCCTTACATCATGTTATCTCACATACACTGGAGCATCCACCATCTCTTCTCTTCCTTACTACAATCATCTCCAAGTACTCATCACTCACCTCCGGAAGCCAACCCCTTGCTGCCTTTCCCCGGCACCAACTGTAGTAGTCGTGCCACAGTCAGTCCCCGATAACTCTCCGGAAAAAGAGCAACCCACTGACCCCCATATAAGCTCCTGTTCCTACCCACCGACCTATAAAAACTCGCCGCTAAGGCCTTGATCCTGACATTACCCCCCACCTCCCTCATTCCCCAAGAAACATACAAAAAATCAACCATTATATACCTTAACGCCCTCGCTACCTCATTAGACACTCCTCCCACGTCTAAAAGTAAAGCCCTAAGGACCCCCACCCTTCCCCCTTCCAATAATCCAAAAACACCCCTCAACCACACCCTTACATTTTCCAAAAAAGGACAAAAGTACACCACATGGAAAGCATTTTCCACGTCGCCACAATGCACACATGAAGCATCACTCACATATCCCATCTGCCTCAACACCTGTTTTTACGCCAATGTCCCCATGAGGAATCTGTATACCACTTCTCTCACCCTTGCTGGCATTCTTAGCTTTCGAAATTCCTCCCATATTACCCTCCAATTATATGTGGGGAAGACAGCCACCCCTTGCATCGTCTCCCGATGATACTCTACTCCCACCAGCCTCCCTATTCGCAAATGACGCACATCTCGCACTCTTAACATATACCTCAACATATCCTCACACACCTCCAGGTCCCTCCCACTCCACCAACAACGTAAGTCCCGCATCACCTCCCCCACACGCCGCCCCCAGACTACCCCCCCGCACTGAGGTATCTCACCTTGACGTATATTGCCCTCACCCTGGGCCCCAATGCCAACAAACCCAATCCCCCCTGACGCACCCCAGTCATTACTACATCACGTCCCAACCACGCCCTCCCATAACCCCATATATACCTTAATGCCCTCCTCTGTATGTCTGTTACATCACAATTTCTCAAGGGATATACTGCCGCCACTCCCCAAAACTTACTGTATACCAACGAATTCACAATCACAGCCCTTTGGTGCAACGTAACATCTCTGGCCCGAAGGCCACGTAGCCTACCCACTGCCCTGTCCCTAACTGCCTCTGAATTAATCTTTCTACTTTCCTGCCTGTCCGCTGTGTACCAAATCCCACAAATCTTAATCCGTTCTACTACATTCCATCCAAACCCCTGACTCAATCTCCCGCCTACCCAGGTGCCCACCTCTAACAACATCGACTTGCTTTTGTTTACCCTCATTCCTGTTACGGCCCCAAACTTCTCGATGACTCTACCCACCCTTGAAAAATCCTCCCTTCCACTAAGTAAGATCGTCGTATCATCAACGTAACCCACAACCCCCCCGTCATTCCCCTCAACCCCCTCCCCACACAACTCTCGGTCTACAAGCTCATAAAATGGGTTCTGAACGCAAGCAAATAATAGCTGTGAAAGTGGGCAACCCTGCCGCAAACCCCTCTCCATACTAATCCCAGAACCCAACCTACCGTTCACCTGCACACGCATGATCGCCCCCGCATACAATGCATCCACCCACCCTACCACCCTGGCACCAAAACCCAAATCACACAAACTCACGCAAAAACACCCTGTCCACACAATCATACGCATTCTCCCAATCAACCCCTAGAACCCCCCCCCTCCACAGCCCTCTAAGAAATCCCTTATGCGCCCATGTCCATCCCGCATACTCCTCCCTGGAATCCCAAACTGACCTCTGTGTAAAAGCGCTCCGAGGACTGCCTTCATTCTATTCCCTAGAATCTTTGCGAATACCTTATAGTCTGCGCACATTAAGGAAATTGCCCGGAAAGCACTCAGTGCCCGCGCCCCTTCCTTCTTTGGTACTAATACGACTATGCCTGTACATTGTGACTCGCCCATTCTCTTTCCATCTAGCATATTTTTCAAAACCCCAACTAAACAATGCCTCATGCACCCCCAATGAGCCCTATAAAAGTCAATAGGCAAACCGTCAATGCCTGGCGCCTTACCCGTATTCATGCTGAAGACCGCATCTGCCACCTCAGCCTCACTAATCTCAGCCTCCAACCCTACCCTATCCTTTTCTCCTATAGCCTTATGAACCCCCCTACCGAAAGACGCCTGCCCGGCGCCCCGCCTCCCACCCTCTCTCCATTTTCTCCTGAGCCATTCACCTGCATAAATGCTCATACTCTCAGTGGAGACGAAGACCTCACCTTCCGGGTAATCCCCCACTCCCGCACTAGTCTCTAACTGCAATAACGTGGTCACTCTCCTACGCTCCCTAAACTTGCGCAGCACATACCCAGTCGGTTTATCCCCCCACAACACATCATCCAACCCTGAACAAAAACGCATCGCGTCAAAACGTTCATTATGAATCTCCTCAATCCTACCTCAAAGCAGTGCTATATCTTCCCCCTCCCCACCCCCCCTCCCGTAACATGCCTGCAACTGTCCCTCCAAATAATTCTGCAAACCATATCTCCATCTTGCTTCCTCATGGCCCTTGACTCTATAAAAATTCGCAACTCCCACAATTCTACAAGCTCCATAGCCCAATCCCTATCTCCCCAAAACCCATTCCACCACTCATCAAATCCCCTTCCCCCCCTTCCCCCCGAGCAGCCGCACATTCAACTTCCAATAGCCGGGGTAAATCTGCACGGCACCTTCCCACGACAGATCCACTATCACTGCCCTATGGTCCGAGAAACCCACATCAAAAGTCTGCACCCTCCCGACCTCCAAACCCTTCATGACGTAAATCCTGTCTAGTCTTGCAGCATACCCCTTGCGAATGAACGTGTGCTCCACCATATAACCTCCTCCCCCTGCAACATCTACGACACCCACGTCCCTCAACACATCCCTCAGAACACGTAATGCACAACCCGCCCCCCTCGGTTCAACATCCTGGCCCCAAATTACACAATTCCAATCCCCACCAATAATGGTGATGGCAGGCAATCCCCGCAGATGGTACAATAAGTCTTCCCTCACAAAATCCGCTTTTACTCGTGTATTGCTCGACGCCGGCACATACACTCCTATGAAACATGCCCTTCTATCACCCCATACACCATCTACCCGCACAACCCTCCCCCCTGCCTCCTCCCAACCCGTGACACGCAAGGGGCTGGTCTCCTTAATCGCTATCGCCACCCCCCCTTTCAACTGCCAAGCACAACTAACGTACAACTTATACCCATGCAACAACAACCCACTACCAATCTTATGATTGTGTTCCTGCAAGAAACACACATCCACCTGGAACCTACGTAAGAACCATACTAACCACACAGTTTTGATCTCAGCCTTGAGACCGTTCACATTTAGAGTGACACCTGAAATTTATAAGAACGGCGGCTTCCCTCTATGCCTCTGTGGCTTGCCTACCATCCCTTTTCCTGTGCGTCGACCCGACGCCTCACCAGACTTTCCCCTGGCTCCTTCCCCACCTTTTCCCCTTTCACTACAGAAATCAGGATCCTCTAGATCCTTTTGGTCCAGCAACTCCTCATCTTTTGCCCAAGCTTTTTTGCCCGGCCTCTGCCCCGGCGTGAGTACCTCCTCGGCCTCAACCGTGCCAGCAGGCCTTTTTCTAGAACCACTACCCACACACATGTCTTCATCCAACAACTGCTCCTAATGGACCTCCACCTCCACCACTTGCTCTAAGCGAGTTCCACACAATGTTTGTACCACAGACTGCTGATCCTCCCTCACATCAGCCTCGGCAGCACTTAAGGTGGAGGTCCCCGACCCGTCCAAAAAAACTCTCAACACGTCCTCCAGTAAATCTTCCTGAGGACCATCTTTCCTTCCTGATGGAGCCCCCGACGGTCCTGTCTGCTCCCCCGAGCCTACCGGGAGTGTAACACAGGTACCGACCGTCGGTACTTCCCGATCAACCTCTACACTCCAACGACCACTCGTCCCTGCTTCCTCCTCTCCCAACTCAGGCATCAACTCACAAGGCCGCTGCTCCACTGCCAACGTACCAGGAGCCCTGGTAGGCTGCCTCCTAGGACACTGTGCTGCCATATGGTCGTAGGAGCTACATAATCGACAGGTCCTTCTCTGGCCAGCATAGTGTACAAAGACCTGCGTCCTGGAATCCACTAGCATGACGTAGGACGGTATAGGCCTAGCCAACGTCATTTTGAGGGTATAAGAACCCTCAGGTCGTCCCTCATATGGCCCATCTTTCCATACTCCCATCGTAGCCGAATGAACTTTACCATAACTGTTGAAGACCTCCTGTATACTATACGCAGTCGCCTCGAAAGGGACGTTTCTCACCTTCACCCACGTATAGTACCTAGATACGTCGTGCAAGACGACGTCCACTGCCGAATTCACAGTCACCTTCCTCTCCTGGTACTCGTCAACAAGTCTGTCGTAGACGCCGGTACGATTCAGTTTCAGGAATACTCTGGTCATCCCATTTAAGGCTACACCATATACTTCATCGTTGGGGACACCATAGACGTCTCTGATGATAGCGGGTAGCAATGTATTCATCGTTTCTCCAGTGAGCGTGCCACGTACCAGCTGTATACAAACAGTGTTGATCCGCTGACCCACTCGATATGCCATTTTGCCTTCCAGTTGCTAAAGGTCACCACCAGAGGGCAGGTGTAGCTACTAGGCGTGCGTCCTCTCTCCCCGGAGGTCGAGAGACGAATGTCAGAGAACCGACAAATTGATAAATTAGACCCAAATGTTGCACATGTGTCTAATGATGATAATAATATTATTATTATTATTATAATTATAATACACTAGTTAGACTAGTACAATAAGGGTGTTCAAAAGCAACATTATTACATCTACGTCTGCTGCTATATTCTTCATCCAGCGATCCCCACTCTTCTTTACTAGACGACTACCTCTTCCATGCTCCTAACTCTCGCTAGTTTCTGAGCTTCGCATATTTCATCTTTAGCACATCTGCCCTGCAGCGCTGTATGACCCTTGTCAGTTTAGAGCTTAGTTATGATTGAAATAATAATGATTATCTACGTCTGCTAGTTAGGCCTTTTCTTCCCTCATACATATAATGTAAAATCTCGTGTATTACAGCCGCCTCTTGAAGGATCATAGAATTAACTTATAATGGTCATGTACAAACTTGTACAACGTTTACATTCTTCATCAATATTCCAAAAGTAATTTACAAAAATTGAATGATAGGAAGTTTCTTTACTGGTTGACGTTGTATTTGTGTAAAGTTTATTATACGCTTCACAAATTAATTTTTATTCACGAAAATATTATAATGTTGTACAAACATTGGTAATAAAAAAAAAAAGATCAGATAAAATGTATAAACTAGGAGGCAAGAACCTACATTATTATTAAATTTTGGGAAAGTGCTAAATCCTTAGGGAGCATACAGCACCTGGGAAATGAGAAGCAATTAAATTCCATCCAAAGAAAGGGGAAAAGTTTAACTCCATGGATCAAAAGCCTCTCATCAGCATCACTGAACCTCCCTGGAGGAGTGGAAGAGTTTCAGACAAGAAGGATCTGTAGTAATTATTATACAAACCTTATTACTAGAGGAGCATATAAACCACATAACATAAGCAGTTCTTGCGTAATGAGGCTTCTGATAGCCAAAGTTTTGAGATAGACGTGAGAAATAAATATTATGTAAACCTATAAGTTTTACTATTATTAGCAGTAAGTTATTTATAATAATAATACGGGCAGTAAAACTAACTTTTGTGTTAGGGTTGGGTCGTTGTCTTGTAGGTCTGGCGAGCACCTCAGGAGAGACTGATGACCCAGGTATTATGGAGCTTCCAGCAGCGTCCTGGCGTCGCCTTCCATCACTACTGATAGGTGGCAGACGACCACTGCTGCTCACAACACCAACTTTCAACTTAATCTCAAGTTTAGATCAGAATGAAAATATGACAACACAATATTTTTCTGGGGAAGCTACATTGTGGTCAAAGGCTCTTTTAAATGGACTCAACTACATTTAAAACTCTAAAATCCATAACAACCCTCTGAAGATTAATATGAGAGAAGATATCCTTTACAATATTTAACCTCAACCTTATAAGCTAAATTTTAATATTGAAAAATACATTACTAGTACTTTGGTGTTAAAAATAGTCAAAAGACTGCAGAGGTACATAATGGATCCAGGGATTGCGCCACTAAGTTTTTAATTCAAGTTTATTCTCTAGGTTACAATGTGGGGTTTACAGGTTTTGGGTATTTTGTAGTTTACATGTTATAAAATACTAATTACAGAGGGGGCCACTAGGACACCTAGCATGGCTAGGCATTTCGAGCAGACTTAGATTAATTCTTAACATTAAATCCTTACAGATTAAGGTATTAAGGCTAAGTGACTACATCATAATTTGTGAGTTTAGCAATGTGAATGGTTTTGTTTTGGCACAATACAAGGTGTCTATATTTGAGTATCATAGGCAAACTTATGACTAGTTAGGATTTATTTTAAGATTAAGATTAGTATTTCTGGGTTTATAGTCAGTGGGTGAGTGAGTGTAATTGTGAACCACCAGGTGGTTATCATGTAGTTAGTTGTCGGGGTGGATCGGAGAGCTTAATAAGTTACAGTGGTAATGTACTACATGTTTATATCTGGTGAAAACCGTAATGAGTTATTTAAGCAGACATGAATTAAGTAGAGAGAAAATACAATGTAGTTTACACGTGGTTCCGATTTTAAACAAGTTTAAGTGGTTATAAGTAAGTAAGTAAGTTTATTCAGGTATACACAAATACAGTTACATAGAATTATCATACATAGCAGCATATGTGTAGAGAACCTAGGATAACCCAAAAAAGTCAGACAGAGTGACTTATTTCCATTGGGGTCCTTTTACCTTATTATTATAATATAAAGGTTATAATATTTTCTTATTATTCTATAATGAAGATAACATCTTATTATCATACTAAAAAGACTATCTACTACACGAGGGTCATTAAGACTATCTACAATACAAGGGTCATTACTAGGAATAAGGTAAAATTTACACGTATGTTAAATAAAAAATAGAAAATCATTCCCCTCCCTTTCTGTAGCATAGAAGGGTTCTGGGCAAAGTCATGGTGTTTTTCCAGAATGGTTTGTAATATGCCTGTGGAAAATACTGTATATATTTTCCGGAAATACGGTAATTTATAGGTAAATAGATGCCCTGTATTGTATTTTTAAAAGAAGTATGTTATCGAAAATGGGAAACCTGCGGCTGGGGAGGCGAGTCGCCATTTTGGTTTGAATGAGCCAAGTAAACGTTAGTGTAATGGGAAGAATTTTTCGTGCTCTAGAGGTTAAAATTGGGCTGACACCTCTCAAATAGGAGGCGAAATTGTTGGATGTGCATTCCTGCATAATTTGAGAATCAGGCGACAGGACAGGACAACTCCAGGAACCTCAGATAAGCTGTGTAAATTATGTTTAATTTCTGGCCAGTATTATTATAATGAATGTAGACAGGGGGGTTTTCTGAGTATGATACACATTAAACTCCAGTCAAATTGGTGAGTGTTATGATTAAGATATATTCTCCTTCTGTTATATAAATGTGTTTACATATAATCATTTTTTAATTTAATATAGTCCACAAATTTATATATTTACCAGCATTCCTGGTGTATGCATATTTCATTCATAATTAACAGGTCCAGAGCAACTTGTGGTTATGAGAGTGGTAGGTATCGAAGGGGGACATTTTTTGCGACCTAGGTGTCCCAAATTCCTACTTGTCTATGTAACATTGATAAATAATAATTATCTTTGTTATCATTTACTGTTATGTACATAATTAGTTACATTCAGATAAATGCAATTTTCCACAATGCCACTGGACATTCATCTGTAAAAAATTTGCATTTGTGGTCAGAGTGGGGCCCATGCCAACCTTCCTATGGTGTATAAATATACCTAGTTGGATGAATCTTATTATAGCCAGCTGGCTCAGTGGCTTATGCACTGGCCTGGAGTTTTACGACTCACTTGCCGCGAGTTCACTCCCCACCCACACCATGCTTTGTTTGCAATCATATTACAATTTTGTGATTCAGAATACCTCGGCCCGAGTCATAACCAGGTCTCGCGGTGGCTAATGGCCTGATCAACTAGGCTGTTACTGCTGGCCGCACGTAAACCGACGTACAAACCACAGCCCAGCTGGTCAGGTACTGACTCTAGGTCTCTGTCCAGCTCCCTTTTGAAGACAGTCAGGGGTCTGTTGGTAATCCCCCTTATGTATGCTGGGAGGCAGCCGAACAGTCATGGGCTTCTGACACTTATTGTGGTGTCTCTTAGTGTACTCATGGTGCCCCTGCTTTTCACAGGGGGATGTTGCACCGCCTGCCGAGTCTTTTGCTTTCGTAAAGAGTGATTTCCGTGTGCAGATTTGGGACTAGTCCCTCTAAGATTTCCTAAGTGTATATTATGTATCTTTCTCACCTGCGTTCCAAGGAGTACAGGCCAAGGGACTTTAACCGTTTCCAGTAATTTAGGTGCTTTATTGTACCTATACGTGCAGTGAAAGTTCTCTGTATATTCTCCAGGTCTGCAATTTTGCCTGTCTTGAAAGGGGCCGTTAGTGTACAGCAATATTCTAGCCTAGAGAGAACAAGTGATTGGAAGAGAATCATCACTGGCTTGGCATCCCTAGCTCTGAAGGTTCTCATTATCCATCCTATCATTTTCCTATCAGATGTGATAGAAATATTGTTGTGGTTTCTGGAAATGAGATTCTCTGACAATATCACTCCCAGGTTGTCTATGAATTCATTAATTTTATCGCATTCCAGCACATGACGCAAAGAGTGACAGTCATCCTTCTGGCAAAGTTTACATTTAGTTGTGTACATCACAGACAAGTCTCCTTATACCTGCTACCCCTGTTAGAAACAGATATGTACCTAGGTGTAAGTCGACTATTGTTGACTGCATCCTGGGGTAGAGGACAGAAAGGCCCCAATGGAAGTAAGCCCTACTTCTTGGCCTCATGAATTATGCTATTTAACCCTAGGCGCTAATACTCTGAATACCTTTAGTGGTGAGAAGGTGGATCTGTCAGGGGGTATTACTTATATTGTTTTGGGTGGGAGATGTGTGCTGTGCGCTGGGTGATGTGTGATGTGTGCTGGGTGATGTGTGATGTGTGATGTGTGCTGTGTGATGTGTGCTGGGTGATGTGTGATGTGTGCTGTGTGATGTGTGCTGTGTGATGTGTGCTGGGTGATGTGTGCTGTGTGTTGTGTGCTGGGTGATGTGTGCTGTGTGTTGTGTGCTGGGTGATGTGTGATGTGTGTTGTGTGCTGGGTGATGTGTGATGTGTGCTGTGTGATGTGTGCTGGGTGATGTGTGATGTGTGCTGTGTGATGTGTGCTGTGTGATGTGTGCTGGGTGATGTGTGATGTGTGCTGTGTGATGTGTGCTGTGTGATGTGTGCTGGGTGATGTGTGATGTGTGCTGTGTGATGTGTGCTGGGTGATGTGTGATGTGTGCTGTGTGATGTGTGCTGGGTGATGTGTGATGTGTGCTGTGTGATGTGTGCTGTGTGATGTGTGCTGGGTGATGTGTGCTGTGTGTTGTGTGCTGGGTGATGTGTGCTGTGTGTTGTGTGCTGGGTGATGTGTGATGTGTGTTGTGTGCTGGGTGATGTGTGATGTGTGCTGTGTGATGTGTGCTGGGTGATGTGTGATGTGTGCTGTGTGATGTGTGCTGTGTGATGTGTGCTGGGTGATGTGTGATGTGTGCTGTGTGATGTGTGCTGTGTGATGTGTGCTGGGTGATGTGTGATGTGTGCTGTGTGATGTGTGCTGGGTGATGTGTGATGTGTGCTGTGTGATGTGTGCTGGGTGATGTGTGATGTGTGCTGTGTGATGTGTGCTGTGTGATGTGTGCTGGGTGATGTGTGCTGTGTGTTGTGTGCTGGGTGATGTGTGCTGTGTGTTGTGTGCTGGGTGATGTGTGATGTGTGTTGTGTGCTGGGTGATGTGTGATGTGTGCTGTGTGATGTGTGCTGGGTGATGTGTGATGTGTGCTGTGTGATGTGTGCTGTGTGATGTGTGCTGGGTGATGTGTGCTGTGTGTTGTGTGCTGGGTGATGTGTGCTGTGTGTGTGCTGGGTGATGTGTGATGTGTGTTGTGTGCTGGGTGATGTGTGATGTGTGTTGTGTGCTGGGTGATGTGTGCTGTGTGTTGTGTGCTGGGTGATGTGTGATGTGTGCTGGGTGATGTGTGATGTGTGCTGTGCGCTGGGTGATGTGTGATGTGTGCTGGGTGATGTGTGATGTGTGATGTGTGCTGGGTGATGTGTGATATGTGCTGGGTGATGTGTGTTGTGTGCTGGGTGATGTGTACTGTGTGATGTGTGCTGTGCGCTGGGTGATGTGTGATGTGTTCTGGGTGATGTGTGATGTGTGATGGGTGATGTGTGTTGTGTGCTGTGTGATGTGTGCTGTGTGTTGTGTGCTGGGTGATGTATGTTGTGTGCTGTGTGATGTGTGTGGTGTGCTGGGTGATGTGTGTTGTGTGATGTGTGCTGTGAGCTGTGTGATGTGTGCTGTGTGATGTGTGCTGTGTGATGTGTGCTGTGTGATGTGTGCTGGGTGATGTGTGTTGTGTGCTGTGTGATGTGTGCTGTGTGTTGTGTGCTGGGTGATGTGTGTTGTGTGCTGTGTGATGTGTGCTGGGTAATGTGTGTTGTGTGCTGTGTGATGTGTGCTGGGTGATGTGTGTTGTGTGATGTGTGCTGTGAGCTGTGTGATGTGTGCTGTGTGATGTGTGCTGGGTGATGTGTGATGTGTGCTGGGTGATGTGTGTTGTGTGCTGTGTGCTGTGTGCTGTGAGCTGTGTGATGTGTGCTGGGTGATGTGTGCTGTGTGATGTGTGCTGGGTGATGTGTGTTGTGTGCTGTGTGATGTGTGCTGTGTGATGTGTGCTGGGTGATGTGTGCTGTGTGATGTGTGCTGGGTGATGTGTGTTGTGTGCTGTGTGATGTGTGCTGTGTGTTGTGTGCTGGGTGATGTGTGTTGTGTGCTGTGTGATGTGTGCTGGGTGATGTGTGTTGTGCTGTGTGCTGTGAGCTGTGTGATGTGTGCTGTGTGATGTATGCTGGGTGATGTGTGATGTGTGCTGGGTGATGTGTGTTGTGTGCTGTGTGATGTGTGCTGTGAGCTGTGTGATGTGTGCTGGGTGATGTGTGCTGTGTGATGTGTGCTGGGTGATGTGTGGTGTGTGCTGGGTGATGTGTGTTGTGTGATGTGTGCTGGGTGATGTGTGATGTGTGCTGGGTGATGTGTGCTGGGTGATGTGTGTTGTGTGCTGTGTGATGTGTGTTGTGTGCTGTGTGCTGTGCTGTGTGATGTGTGCTGGGTGATTTGTGCTGGGTGATGTGTGCTGTGTGATGTGTGCTGTGTGATGTGTGCTGTGTGATGTGTGCTGTGTGATGTGTGCTGTGTGATGTGTGCTGTGTGCTGTGTGATGTGTGCAGGGTGATGTGTGCTGTGTGATGTGTGCTGGGTGATGTGTGTTGTGTGCTGTGTGATGTGAGCTGTGTGATGTGTGCTGGGTGATGCGTGCTGTGTGATGTGTGTTGTGTGCTGTGTGATGTGTGCTGTGTGATGTGTGCTGGGTGATGGGTGATGTGTGATGTGTGCTGTGAGCTGTGTGATGTGTGCTGGGTGATGTGTGCTGTGTGATGTGTGCTGGGTGATGTGTGATGTGTGCTGGGTGATGTGTGCTGGGTGATGTGTGCTGGGTGATGTGTGCTGGGTGATGTGTGCTGGGTGATGTGTGCAGGGTGATGTGTGCTGGGTGATGTGTGCTGGGTGATGTGTGCTGGGTGATGTGTGCTGGATGATGTGTGATGGGTGATGTGTGCTGGGTGATGTGTGCTGGGTGATGTGTGCTGGGTGATGTGTGCTGGGTGATGTGTGCTGAGTGATGTGTGCTGGGTGATGTGTGCTGGGTGATGTGTGCTGGGTGATGTGTGCTGGGTGATGTGTGCTGGGTGATGTGTGCTGTGTGATGTGTGCTGGGTGATGTGTGCTGGGTGATGTGTGCTGGGTGATTTGTGCTGGGTGATGTGTGCTGGGTGATTTGTGCTGGGTGATGTGTGCTGGGTGATTTGTGCTGGGTGATTTGTGCTGGGTGATGTGTGCTGGGTGATGTGTGCTGGGTGATGTGTGCTGGGTGATGTGTGCTGGGTGATGTGTGCTGGGTGATGTGTGCTGGGTGATTTGTGTTGGGTGATTTGTGCTGGGTGATGTGTGCTGGGTGATTTGTGCTGGGTGATGTGTGCTGGGTGATTTGTGCTGGGTGATTTGTGCTGGGTGATTTGTGCTGGGTGATGTGTGCTGGGTGATGTGTGCTGGGTGATGTGTGCTGGGTGATGTGTGCTGGGTGATGTGTGCTGGGTGATTTGTGCTGGGTGATTTGTGCTGGGTGATGTGTGCTGGGTGATTTGTGCTGGGTGATGTGTGCTGGGTGATTTGTGCTGGGTGATTTGTGCTGGGTGATGTGTGCTGGGTGATGTGTGCTGGGTGATGTGTGCTGGGTGATGTGTGCTGGGTGATGTGTGCTGGGTGATGTGTGCTGGGTGATGTGTGCTGGGTGATGTGTGCTGGGTGATGTGTGCTGGGTGATGTGTGCTGGGTGATGTGTGCTGGGTGATGTGTGCTGGGTGATGTGTGCTGGGTGATTTGTGCTGGGTGATTTGTGCTGGGTGATTTGTGCTGGGTGATGTGTGCTGGGTGATGTGTGCTGGGTGATGTGTGCTGGGTGATTTGTGCTGGGTGATTTGTGTTGGGTGATTTGTGCTGGGTGATGTGTGCTGGGTGATGTGTGCTGGGTGATGTGTGCTGGGTGTTGATGGCATTAAGAAGATCAGGAAGAATTAAAGCGTGAAGGTGACCAGTGATTCGTAAGAATGTGTATTTATTAAGGCTTAGCGCCATTTTTGAACTCAGTAATAGGAATAAAGTGTATAACAGAGTAACAGTATTTTTTCATGAGCGGCCGAGCGGACACACTGCACGTCTTACTTGACACAATATGGAAATGAAAACGAGATTTGAGTAGCAACTAAAATAACTGAAGTATATTAAGTAGAAATATGCTAAATATTTGTTATGGTATGACTGAACAGTGATGCTAAATATTATTAATACAGATTAGCAAGAAAAATATATAATAAGAGACTACTGTCTCTATTGTACTTTAAAACATTTAATTTTAACTATATATGATGATATAAATAACATTAGAAAACTAAAGCCTCCAAGGTTACAGAAGAGTGTGAGGATATCAATCATTTAGAAGTGTACTTACGCATCTAGGGCCAGAGAAGTGCGTTATTTAGAAGTGTACTTACGCATCTAGGGCCAGAGAAGTGCGTTATTTAGACGCGTACTTACGCATCTAGGGCCAGAGAAGTGCGCTATTTAGAAGTGTACTTACGCATCTAGGGCCAGAGAAGTGCGCTATTTAGAAGTGTACTTACGCATCTAGGGCCAGAGAAGTGCGTTATTTAGACGCGTACTTACGCATCTAGGGCCAGAGAAGTGCGCTATTTAGAAGTGTACTTACGCATCTAGGGCCAGAGAAGTGCGCGAGTCGCTGGTGGAGCTGACATCAATGGCTGAGATAATACCAGATGTAGTGGTGTCAGAGGAGCCACTTCCTCTTTTGCGTCCAGACTTGTGGCGTGCAGAGAGTGAACCTGAGCGTGAAGACGCAGCTGTTGTTGAGCTGCTGTCACCTCTCTCCCCTCTACTCTGGTACTGCTCCAATGCTTCAAGCTCCCTCTCACGTTCCTGTAACAAACTTATATTACATACTGTCAAGGGGTGTGCAGACTCCATCCTCCATTCGCTAATGTCGAGACGAACTCGCTATCTAACAAGCTCATTCATCAGATTGTTCTTATACAACACAAGTAATGTCATGGTATGTGTATTTGTCTTTATTCTTTAATAACGAGGCAGCGATAAACCCGACGGGGCCTATAGCTCCTGGGAAACGGGAGGCATTCAGTTGCGATCTATGGAAGGGTAAGATCAATCTAATTCCTTAAATGAAGTCACTCACCAGCATCAAGGCACCTAGCTCCCTTGAGTCACTCACCAGCATCAAGGCACCTAGCTCCCTTGAGTCACTCACCAGCATCAAGGCACCTAGCTCCCTTGAGTCACTCACCAGCATCAAGGCACCTACCTCCCTTGAGTCACTCACCAGCATCAAGGCACCTAGCTCCCTTGAGTCACTCACCAGCATCAAGGCACCTAGCTCCCTTGAGTCACTCACCAGCATCAAGGCACCTAGCTCCCTTGAGTCACACACCAGCATCAAGGCACCTAGCTCCCTTGAGTCACTCACCAGCATCAAGGCACCTAGCTCCCTTGAGTCACTCACCAGCATCAAGGCACCTAGCTCCCTTGAGTCACTCACCAGCATCAAGGCACCTAGCTCCCTTGAGTCACTCACCAGCATCAAGGCACCTAGCTCCCTTGAGTCACTCACCAGCATCAAGGCACCTAGCTCCCTTGAGTCACTCACCAGCATCAAGGCACCTAGCTCCCTTGAGTCACTCACCAGCATCAAGGCACCTAGCTCCCTTGAATCACACACCAGCATCAAGGCACCTAGCTCCCTTGAGTCACTCACCAGCATCAAGGCACCTAGCTCCCTTGAGTCACACACCAGCATCAAGGCACCTAGCTCCCTTGAGTCACACACCAGCATCAAGGCACCTAGCTCCCTTGAGTCACTCACCAGCATCAAGGCACCTAGCTCCCTTGAGTCACACACCAGCATCAAGGCACCTAGCTCCCTTGAGTCACTCACCAGCATCAAGGCACCTAGCTCCCTTGAGTCACTCACCAGCATCAAGGCACCTAGCTCCCTTGAGTCACTCACCAGCATCAAGGCACCTAGCTCCCTTGAGTCACACACCAGCATTAAGGCACCTACCTCCCTTGAGTCACTCACCAGCATCAAGGCACCTAGCTCCCTTGAGTCACTCACCAGCATCAAGACACCTAGCTCCCTTGAGTCACTCACCAGCATCAAGGCACCTAGCTCCCTTGAGTCACTCACCAGCATCAAGGCACCTACCTCCCTTGAGTCACTCACCAGCATCAAGGCACCTAGCTCCCTTGAGTCACTCACCAGCATCAAGACATCTGGCTCCCTTGAGTCACTCACCAGCATCAAGGCACCTAGCTCCCTTGAGTCACTCACCAGCATCAAGGCACCTACCTCCCTTGAGTCACTCACCAGCATCAAGGCACCTACCTCCCTTGAGTCACTCACCAGCATCAAGGCACCTAGCTCCCTTGAGTCACTCACCAGCATCAAGACATCTGGCTCCCTTGAGTCACTCACCAGCATCAAGGCACCTAGCTCCCTTGAGTCACTCACCAGCATCAAGGCACCTACCTCCCTTGAGTCACTCACCAGCATCAAGACATCTGGCTCCCTTGAGTCACTCACCAGCATCAAGGCACCTACCTCCCTTGAGTCACTCACCAGCATCAAGGCACCTACCTCCTGGAGTTTACCTGGAGAGAGTTCCGGGGGTCAACGCCCCCGCGGCCCGGTCTGTGACCAGGCCTCCTGGTGGATCAGAGCCTGATCAACCAGGCTGTTACTGCTGGCTGCACGCAAACCAACGTACGAGCCACAGCCCGGCTGGTCAGGAACCGACTTTAGGTGCTTGTCCAGTGCCAGCTTGAAGACTGCCAGGGGTCTGTTGGTAATCCCCCTTATGTATGCTGGGAGGCAGTTGAACAGTCTCGGGCCCCTGACACTTATTGTATGGTCCCTTAACGTGCTAGTGACACCCCTACTTTTCATTGGGGGGATGTTGCATCGTCTGCCAAGTCTTTTGCTTTCGCAGTGAGTGATTTTCGTGTGCAAGTTCGGTACTAGTCCCTCTAGGATTTTCCAGGTGTATATAATCATGTATCTCTCCCGCCTGCGTTCCAGGGAATACAGGTTTAGGAACCTCAAGCGCTCCCAGTAATTGAGGTGTTTTATCTCCGTTATGCGCGCCGTGAAGGTTCTCTGTACATTTTCTAGGTTAGCAATTTCACCTGCCTTGAAAGGTGCTGTTAGTGTGCAGCAATATTCCAGCCTAGATAGAACAAGTGACCTGAAGAGTGTCATCATAGGCTTGGCCTCCCTAGTTTTGAAGGTTCTCATTATCCATCCTGTCATTTTTCTAGCAGATGCGATTGATACAATGTTATGGTCCTTGAAGGTGAGATCCTCCGACATGATCACTCCCAGGTCTTTGACGTTGGTGTTTCGCTCTATTTTGTGGCCAGAATTTGTTTTGTACTCTGATGAAGATTTAATTTCCTCGTGTTTACCATATCTGAGCAATTGAAATTTCTCATCGTTGAACTTCATATTGTTTTCTGCAGCCCACTGAAAGATTTGGTTGATGTCCGCCTGGAGCCTTGCAGTGTCTGCAATGGAAGACACTGTCATGCAGATTCGGGTGTCATCTGCAAAGGAAGACACGGTACTGTGGCTGACATCCTTGTCTATGTCGGATATGAGGATGAGGAACAAGATGGGAGCTAGTACTGTGCCTTGTGGAACAGAGCTTTTCACCGTAGCTGCCTCGGACTTTACTCTGTTGACTACTACTCTCTGTGTTCTGTTAGTGAGGAAATTATAGATCCATCGACCGACTTTTCCTGTTATTCCTTCAGCACGCATTTTGTGCGCTATTACGCCATGGTCACACTTCCCGAAGGCTTTTGCAAAGTCTGTATATATTACATCTGCATTCTTTTTGTCTTCTAGTGCATCTAGGACCTTGTCGTAGTGATCCAATAGTTGAGACAGACAGGAGCGACATGTTCTAAACCCATGTTGCCCTGGGTTGTGTAACTGATGGGTTTCTAGATGGGTGGTGATCTTGCTTCTTAGGACCCTTTCAAAGATTTTTATGATATGGGATGTTAGTGCTATCGGTCTGTAGTTCTTTGCTGTTGCTTTACTGCCCTCTTTGTGGAGTGGGGCTATGTCTGTTGTTTTTAGTAACTGTGGGACGACCCCCGTGTCCATGCTCCCTCTCCATAGGATGGTAAAGGCTCGTGATAGGGGCTTCTTGTAGTTCTTGATGAACACGGAGTTCCATGAGTCTGGCCCTGGGGCAGAGTGCATGGGCATGTCATTTATCGCCTGTTCGAAGTCATTTGGCGTCAGGATAACATCGGATAGGCTCGTGTTAACCAAATTCTGTGGCTCTCTCATAAAAAAATCATTTTGATCTTCGACTCTCAGTCTGGTTAGCGGCTTGCTAAAAACTGAGTCATATTGGGACTTGAGTAGCTCACTCATTTCCTTGCTGTCATCTGTGTAGGACCCATCTTGTTTAAGTAGGGGTCCAATACTGGACGTTGTTCTCGACTTTGATTTGGCATAGGAGAAGAAATACTTTGGGTTTCTTTCGATTTCATTTATGGCTTTTAGTTCTTCCCGCGATTCCTGACTCCTATGAGATTCCTTTAGCTTAAGTTCGATGCTTGCTATTTCTCTGACCAGTGTCTCCCTACGCATTTCAGATATATTGACCTCTTTTAGCCGCTCTGTTATTCTTTTCCGTCGCCTGTAAAGGGAGCGCCTCTCTCTTTCTATTTTACATCTACTCCTCCTTTTTCTTAGAGGAATAAGTCTTGTGCATACATCGAGTGCCACCAAGTTAATCTGTTCTAGGCATAAGTTGGGGTCTGTGTTGCTTAGTATATCTTCCCAGCTTATATCGGTTAGGACTTGGTTTACTTGGTCCCACTTTATGTTTTTGTTATTGAAGTTGAATTTGGTGAATGCTCCCTCGTGACTAGTCTCATTTTGTCGGTCTGGGGCTCCACGCATACATGTCTGAACCTCAATTATGTTGTGATCTGAGTATATTGTTTTTGATATGGTGACATTTCTTATCAGATCATTATTGTTAGTGAAGATGAGGTCTAGTGTATTCTCCAGTCTAGTAGGCTCTATTATTTGCTGGTTTAAATTGAATTTTGTGCAGAGATTTAAAAGCTCGTGTGCCCTTGAGAGGCATGGCATGTGCAGTGTATCATGTATCAAAACACCTTTTATCTTAAACTAAACAATGTAACAACACAACACCACTTATCTGACACTAAACAAAGTACTAACACCACACCTTTTACCT
>NC_091322.1:29013432-29035932 GCF_038502225.1 Cherax quadricarinatus | reverse complement strand
AGGGGGTAAAGGAGGTTTTGTGGGCAAGGGGCTTGGACTTCCAGCAAGCGTGCGTGAGCGTGTTAGATAGGAGTGAATGGAGACGAATGGTACTTGGGACCTGACGATCTGTTGGAGTATGAGCAGGGTAATATTTAGTGAAGGGATTCAGAGAAACCGGTTATTTTTATATAGTCGGACTTGAGTCCTGGAAATGGGAAGTACAATGCCTGCACTTTAAAGGAGGGGTTTGGGATATTGGGAGTTTGGAGGGATATGTTGTGTATCTTTATACGTATATGCTTCTAAACTGTTGTATTCTGAGCACCTCTGCAAAAACAGTGATAATGTGTGAGTGTGGTGAAAGTGTTGAATGATGAAAGTATTTTCTTTTTGGGGATTTTCTTTCTTTTTTGGGTCACCCTGCCTCGGTGGGAGACGGCCGACTTGTTGAATATATATATATATATATATATATATATATATATATATATATATATATATATATATATATATATATATATATATATATATATATATATATATATATGGCTTTATATATATATATATATGTATATATATATATATATATATATATATATATATATATATATGTCCTGGCTTTAAGTGAAACAAAGCTGAAGGGGGTGGGAGAGTTTCAGTGGAGAGGAATAAATGGGATTAGGTCAGGGGTTTCAAATAGAGTTAGAGCTAAAGAAGGAGTAGCAATAATGTTGAAGGATAAGCTATGGCAGGAAAAGAGGGACTATAAATGTATTAATTCAAGGATTATGTGGAGTAAAATAAAGATTGGATGTGAAAAGTGGGTTATAATAAGCGTGTATGCACCTGGAGAAGAGAGAAGTGTAGAGGAGAGAGAGAGATTTTGGGAAATGTTGAGTGAATGCGTGGGGAGTTTTGAATCAAGTGTGAGAGTAATGGTGGTTGGGGATTTCAATGCTAAAGTGGGTAAAAATGTTATGGAAGGAGTAGTAGGTAAATTTGGGGTGCCAGGGGCAAATGTAAATGGGGAGCCTTTAATTGAGCTATGTGTAGAAAGAAATTTGGTAATAAGTAATACATATTTTATGAAAAAGAGGATAAATAAATATACAAGGTATGATGTAGCACATAATGAAAGTAGTTTATTAGATTATGTATTGGTGGATAAAAGGTTGATGGGTAGGCTCCAGGATGTACATGTTTATAGAGGGGCAACTGATATATCGGATCATTATTTAGTTGTAGCTACAGTTAGAGTAAGAGGTAGATGGGAAAAGAGGAAGGTGGCAACAACAAGTAAGAGGGAGGTGAAAGTGTATAAACTAAGGGAGGAGGAAGTTCGGGTGAGATATAAGCGACTATTGGCAGAAAGGTGGGCTAGTGCAAAGATGAGTAGTGGGGGGGGGGTTGAAGAGGGTTGGAATAGTTTTAAAAATGCAGTATTAGAATGTGGGGCAGAAGTTTGTGGTTATAGGAGGGTGGGTGCAGGAGGAAAGAGGAGTGATTGGTGGAATGATGAAGTAAAGGGTGTGATAAAAGAGAAAAAGGTAGCTTATGAGAGGTTTTTACAAAGCAGAAGTGTTATAAGAAGAGCAGAGTATATGGAGAGTAAAAGAAAGGTAAAGAGAGTGGTGAGAGAGTGCAAAAGGAGAGCAGATGATAGAGTGGGAGAGGCACTGTCAAGAAATTTTAATGAAAATAAGAAAAAATTTTGGAGTGAGTTAAACAAGTTAAGAAAGCCTAGGGAAAATATGGATTTGTCAGTTAAAAACAGAGTAGGGGAGTTAGTAGATGGGGAGATGGAGGTATTGGGTAGATGGCGAGAATATTTTGAGGAACTTTTAAATGTTAAGGAAGAAACAGAGGCAGTAATTTCATGCACTGGTCAGGGAGGTATACCATCTTTTAGGAGTGAAGAAGAGCAGAATGTAAGTGTGGGGGAGGTACGTGAGGCATTACGTAAAATGAAAGGGGGTAAAGCAGCTGGAACTGATGGGATCATGACAGAAATGTTAAAAGCAGGGGGGATATAGTGTTGGAGTGGTTGGTACTTTTGTTTAATAAATGTATGAAAGAGGGGAAGGTACCTAGGGATTGGCAGAGAGCATGTATAGTCCCTTTATATAAAGGGAAAGGGGACAAAAGAGACTGTAAAAATTATAGAGGAATAAGCTTACTGAGTATACCAGGAAAAGTGTACGGTAGGGTTATAATTGAAAGAATTAGAGGTAAGACAGAATGTAGGATTGCGGATGAGCAAGGAGGTTTTAGAGTGGGTAGGGGATGTGTAGATCAGGTGTTTACATTGAAGCATATATGTGAATAGCATTTAGATAAAGATAGGGAAGTTTTTATTGCATTTATGGATTTAGAAAAGGCATATGATAGAGTGGATAGAGGAGCAATGTGGCAGATGTTGCAAGTATATGGAATAGGTGGTAAGTTATTAAATGCTGTAAAGAGTTTTTATGAGGATAGTGAGGCTCAGGTTAGGGTGTGTAGAAGAGAGGGAGACTACTTCCCGGTAAAAGTAGGTCTTAGACAGGGATGTGTAATGTCACCATGGTTGTTTAATATATTTATAGATGGGGTTGTAAAGGAAATAAATGATAGGGTGTTTGGGAGAGGGGTGGGATTAAATTATGGGGAATCAAATTCAAAATGGGAATTGACACAGTTACTTTTTGCTGATGATACTGTGCTTATGGGAGATTCTAAAGAAAAATTGCAAAGGTTAGTGGATGAGTTTGAGAATGTGTGTAAAGGTAGAAAGTTGAAAGTGAACATAGAAAAGAGTAAGGTGATGAGGGTGTCAAATGATTTGGATAAAGAAAAATTGGATATCAAATTGGGGAGGAGGAGTATGGAAGAAGTGAATGTTTTCAGATACTTGGGAGTTGACGTGTCGGCGGATGGATTTATGAAGGATGAGGTTAATCATAGAACTGATGAGGGAAAAAAGGTGAGTGGTGCGTTGAGGTATATGTGGAGTCAAAAAACGTTATCTATGGAGGCAAAGAAGGGTATGTATGAAAGTATAGTAGTACCAACACTCTTATATGGGTGTGAAGCTTGGGTGGTAAATGCAGCAGCGAGGAGACGGTTGGAGGCAGTGGAGATGTCCTGTTTAAGGGCAATGTGTGGTGTAAATATTATGCAGAAAATTCGGAGTGTGGAAATTAGGAGAAGGTGTGGAGTTAATAAAAGTATTAGTCAGAGGGCAGAGGAGGGGTTGTTGAGGTGGTTTGGTCATTTAGAGAGAATGGATCAAAGTAGAATGACATGGAAAGCATATAAATCTATAGGGGAAGGAAGGCGGGGTAGGGGTCGTCCTCGAAAGGGTTGGAGAGAGGGGGTAAAGGAGGTTTTGTGGGCGAGGGGCTTGGACTTCCAGCAAGCGTGCGTGAGCGTGTTAGATAGGAGTGAATGGAGACGAATGGTACTTGGGACCTGACGATCTGTTGGAGTGTGAGCAGGGTAATATTTAGTGAAGGGATTCAGGGAAACCGGTTATTTTCATATAGTCGGACTTGAGTCCTGGAAATGGGAAGTACAATGCCTGCACTTTAAAGGAGGGGTTTGGGATATTGGGAGTTTGGAGGGATATGTTGTGTATCTTTATATGTGTATGCTTCTAGACTGTTGTATTCTGAGCACCTCTGCAAAAACAGTGATAATGTGCGAGTGTGGTGAAAGTGTTGAATGATGATGAAAGTATTTTCTTTTTGGGGATTTTCTTTCTTTTTTGGGTCACCCTGCCTCGGTGGGAGACGGCCGACTTGTTGAAATATATATATATATATATATATATATATATATATATATATATATATATATATATATATATATATGCAAAACAAGTCACTGGGGAATGGCAAACACTAGCTCTAGGCCTTTTTCACTTCCGTGCTTCGTCAGGAGCTAAGCATTATTGTAAAAGTTGCAATAGATAGGGGGATTTAATTATGTTTACTTCAAGAACAAAACTACAGTCCAACTCGGTGGACGACTGCACAAACTGACAGTGGTTCAATATTGCATTCGACTCCTGTGCCGTTCTAATTGAGTACTAATGTTGGGTTAATCTAGATTCCAGTGATATACCCGTTTCTCCTACATATGAGAGGAGGCATAGAGTGCAGGGGGACCTAGTACACGACTATACTGGACGGTACAAACTTAATCAACCTGATTCACTGTCCCAGTATTCATAAAGGCTATAATTATATCGATTCTTTGAAATATATATGTAAGCCGGCTAGATCTTCATAACAGGGTAAAGCTAACATATTTTTGCTAGGAGGTACTTCCCTCTGGTCAGTCAGGAGGTACTTCCCTCTGGTCAGTCAGGAGGTACTTCCCTCTGGTCAGTCAGGAGGTACTTACCTCTGGTCAGTGATGTAGACAGCTCTCCTGGCTGTAACTAACGCCGTCTCAACTAGTCCCACCTGCGTTATTTCAACTTTGTGACTATGTATCTTACTACTTTCATCATCTAAATATTCAGGACTATTAGTAGGCAGAGTTCCCAAGAATATTGTGAAGAAAACACATCTTTTAACCTCAGTTTCATGATTGGAATAATAGTGAATGCTTATATACACATTAATGAAAGGTATCAGTTTGTCGAGAAGTTCACTGTTTCTTAAAACTAGGTTCTGATTTGAGTGTCCCAGAGCTCGATTGCTAGCACATTCAGCTCACACTGAGGTCCGTGGTTCGATCCCCGGTACGGGTGGAAACATTAGGACGTGTTTCCTTAAGACACCTGCTGTCCATGTTTACCTGTCAGTAAAATGGGTACTTGGGTGTTAGTCGACTGGTGCGGGTCGCATCCTACCTGCTACCGGGAGTCTACCTGGAGGGTATTCGGGGATCAACGCCCCCGCGGCCCGGTCCACAACCAGGTCTCCCGGTGGATCAGGGCCTGATCGATCAGGCTGTTACTGCTGGCCACACGTAGTCCAGCGTATGAACCACAGCCCGGCTGATCCGGCACCGACTTTAAGTATCTGTCCAGCTCCCTCTTGAAGGCAGCCAGGGGCCTATTGGGACACAATTTACCCAATTTCCCCGAAATGCTCTGCTAAATATACAGTAGTACGTCACTGACGCTAGCTAGGTCTGTATACGTTGTACCTGTAGACAAAGATTATTATTATTATTATTATTATTATTATTATTATTATTATTATTATTATCACCTTTACATATTACAGTGAGTAATGATACAAGTGAGTTAGAGGGTAGAAACTCGCCTCTAGCTCCTTCTCCTTATCTTGTAATATCTTGGAGGCGGCACTAAGCTTCTTATTGAGTTCTTCGCGCTCTGGCAGGTTCCTCTTACGGGAGAGTTCTCTCAGACGCGTCACCTCGTCCGTCAGTTTGATGATGCGGTTGTCAGTCACCTTCAATTTCTCGGTGTTGCGACGATTCACTTCTGTAGACTGATAAAAAAAAACAGCATACATTGCAATATAAATACAAGAGCGCGTATAAAAATACGAGACACGTAAAAGCTGGTTTGAAGGAAAACAAATATTCCATAAGAACTGGACAGAAATCTAATGCCACGATTTTGCACAATAAAAATGCTGGTTTTCTAACTATCAACAATCAAGGTAGAGAACAGGTATCTTACAATTCCAACATGGATTCCAATATACATTATTAGAATGCTAACTTATTTAACAAGATGCTCAACATGTACTATATGTTAGTTCCCGGGTATTTAAATAACTCGTTTCAGGATTTATATCCCACGATACTTATTTGATAGTCTCCTCAGGATTTATATCCGAAGTGACTATTACATGCAAGGTACTTATTATTACCTAGACAAAATGTCCCGTAATGATCAGTAGTTGTTTGAATATACACTAGATGTCTCTTTCCTTCAGGATGACGCTTTGGGTGGAGATATTTTTCATTCTTTCTTCAGTGTTCACTTGTGAGATCAATGTTTATTTGAAAACTCCTTTTGGTGTTGCAAATGTTTGGGAACACCATTTTGATACTGCAAATGTTTAAGTGAACTTCCCTTCCATGAGGACCTTCCTACTGAAGTCTAATCATTTGAGGACCTCGTAGGACCTCTAACACCATCTGCAACACTTCTACCACCAACTGAAGAAGCACACAACAAAGTTCACTACGTGAGGACTTACTCTGCGGAGTTTCTCCTGTAGAACATTAATCTCGATCTTGTGGGCCTCGATTATGTGAGGAAGTTCGCTCTTAGCATCCTGGTACCTGGCGAGAGCTGCTTCCTGCCTCTTACCCATACGCACCAATAGTCTGTTCTGCTCCTCCAGTTCCTGTCAATGTACATTTCAATCAGTGCTCATGATGTAAACTAATGCGTTAATGGTGACAGGGGAGGAACAAATGGTCAAGTCTCTCAAAATTTGTTGTCCCTATACACCTAAAAGTTAATAGATACCTGTGAGTTAGTCGACTGTTGCGGATGACATCCCAGTAGAGGACCAAACGTTCCCATTGGAATTAAGGCAACTTTCCAGCGTTAATAATGCTGTGAGAGCTACTATGACGTTCAGGGGAGTGAGAAAACGTAAAATCACAGAAGAGAGTTTAAGCAGATGTAATAAGCAGTGTGTCGCTTTTAGTTAAATTACCTTAATATTATATCCCCCCTCCAACCGAAAAAAGACATGCGCTAAATCCGTAAGGATCTCTAAAAGTATTAGAATTTCATTCATTGAAAAGTGATGACATCGGTTCCAGCCTCACCCTCGTCAGATACATCAAGTAACTTCAACTATTGACCAGTTCATCCATAAATACCTACAACTTCATACCTACCTATTAATTTATTAATATATGAATTAATATTCAATCTAATATTGGCTGGATGTGAGTCCTCTTACCTCCGTAGACAAGTGTTGATCTGGTCGCGCTCGCGTACACAAGCGTACACACACACACACACACACACACACACACACACACACACACACACACACACAATATGCAACAAGACCAGTCCCAGAGCCAAGGGGATTGTCCTACAAGGAAAGGTTAAGGGAAATTGGCCTGACGACACTGGAGGACAGGAGGGTCAGGGGAGACATGATAATGACCTATAAAATACTGTGCGGAATAGACAGGGTGGACAAAGATAGGATGTTCCAGAGATGGGACACAGAAACAAGGGGTCACAATTGGAAATTGAAGATTCAGATGAGTCAAAGGGATGTTAGGAAGTGTTATTAAGTCATAGTGTTGTCAGGAAGTGGAATAATCTAGAAAATGATGTAGTGGAGGCAGGAACCATACGTAGTTTTAAGACGAGGTTTGATAAAGCTCATGGAGCAGGGAGAGAGAGGACCTAGTAGCAATCAGTAAAGAGGCGGGGCCAGGAGCTATGAAATGACAACTGCAACCACAAATAGGTGAGTACAAATAGGTGAGTACACACACACACGGACACACGAACGCGCACACACACACGCATACGCACGCACACACGCACGTGCACACACACATACACAAGCACACACACACACACACACACCAGGGGCCAGGAGCTTGGACTCGACCCCTGCAACCTCAACTGGGTGAGTACACACGCACACATACGCACACACACACACACACACACACACACACACACACACACACACACACGTATCAGAGGTATGATAAAGCTCACGGTTCAGGGAGAGTGACCTAGTAGTGACCAGTGAAGAGGCGGGGCCAGGAGCTAGGACTCAACCCCTGCAACCTCAACAACTAGGTGAGTACACACACAAAGTAACAGAAGTAAGACACGAGAGAGAGGGGTGGGTTGATAGCATCTTCTTGGACTGCAGGAAGGCCTTCGACACAGTTCCTCACAAGAAGCTAAAGGATCAGGTGCGTATAACAGGAAGGGCACTACAGTGGATCAGAGAATACCTGACAGGGAGGCAACAACGAGTCATGGTACGTGATGAGGTATCACAGTGGGCACATGTGACAAGCGGGGTCCCACAGGGGTCGGTCATAGGACCAGTGTTATTTTTGGAATATGTGAATGACATGATGGAAGGGATAGACTCAGAAGTGTCCCTGTTTGCAGATGATGTGAAGTTAATGAGGAGAATTGAATCAGATAAGGATCAGGCAGGACTACAAAGAGACCTAGACAGGCTGGACACCTGGTCCAGCAACAGGCTTCTCGAATTCAACCCCGCCAAATGCAAAGTCATGATGATCGGGGAAGGGCAAAGAAGACCGCAGACGAGAGTATAGGCTAGTTGGCCATAGACTGCAAACCTCGCTCAAGGAGAAAGATCTTGGGGTGAGTATAACACCGAGCACGTCTCTGGAAGCACACATCAACCAGATAACTGCTGCAGCATATGGGCAACTGGCAAACCTGAGAATAGAGTTCCGACACCTTAGTAAGGAATCGTTCAAGACACTGTACACTGTGTACGTCATTCCCATACTGGAGTATGCAGCACCAGTTTGGAACCCACACCGGGTCAAGCACGTCAAGAAATTAGAGACAGTGCAAAGGTTTGCGACAAGGTTAGTTCCAGAGCTAAGGGGAATGTCCTACGAAGAAAGGTTAAGGGAAATTAGCCTGACGACACTGTAGGACAGGAAGGTCGGGGGAGACGTGATAACGACATACAAAATACTGCGTGGAATAGACAAGGTGGACAGAGATAGGACGTTCCAGAGATGAGACACAGAAACAAGGGGTCACACTTGGAAGTTGAAGACTCAAATGAGTCAAAGGGATGTTAGGAAGTATTTCTTCAGTCATAGAGTTGTCAGGAGGAGGAACAGTCTAGCAAGTGATGTAGTGGAGGCAGGAACCATACGTAGCTTTAAGACGAGGTGTGATAAAGCTCATGGAGAGGTCCTAGTAGGTATCAGTGAAGAGAAGGGCCAGGAGCTGAGTCTCGACCCCTGCAAACACAATTAGGTGAGTACACACGCACGCACATACACGCACGCACGCGCACACGCACATACGCACACACACGCACGCATACACATGCACACACAGATGAATCACAGGGAAGTTAGGAAGTATTTCTTCAGTCACAGAGTAGTCAGGTAGTGGAATAGTTTGGGAAGCGATGTAGTGGAGGCAGGATCCATTCCTAGCTTCAAGCAGAGGTATGATAAAGCTCATGATGCAGGGAGTGTGACCCAGGAGCGGCCAGTGAAGAGGCGAGGCCAGGAGCTATGACTCGACCCCTGCAACCACAACTAGGTGAGTACAACTAGGTGAGTACACACACACACACACACACACACACACACACACACACAGCAGGCATGTGTGAGATAGGAGTGGAGACGATTGGTTTTTGAGAATTGACGAGCTGTTGGAGTGTGAGCAGGGAAATATTTTGTGAAGGAATTCGGGGAAACCGGTTAGCCGGACTTGAGTCCTGGAGGTGGGAAGTACAGTGTCTACACTCTAAAGAAGGAGTTTGAGATATTTGCTGTTTAGAGGGACATCTAAACTGTTGTATCTGTGCGCCCCCTGGCAAGTGCGAATGATGGTGTGTTTCTTTTTCGGGTCATCCTTCCGTGTGTTGTAAGAGGCGACTAAAATGCCGGGGGCAAGGGGCTAGTAACCCCTTCTCTTGTATAAATTACTAAATTTAAACAAAAAATCGTTTTTCTTTTTGGGCCACCCTGCCTCGGTAGGATACGGCCGGTTTGTTGATATACATATATATATATATATATATATATATATATATATATATAATAGTGAGTGTGTGTGTATGTTTGTGTGTGTGTGTGTGTGTGTGTGTGTGTGTGTGTGTGTGTGTGTGTGTGTGTGTGTGTGTGTGTGTGTGTGTGTGTGTGTGTGCAAAACAACCACTGTGAAAGAATAGAGAAATTCCAAGCGCTTTCGTGACTACTCACATTATCAAGTTCCTTGATAATGTGAGTAGTCACGAAAGCGCTTGGAATTTCTATTTTCTTTCACAGTGGTTGTTTTGCATATTCTGAAATCACTTGTTTACTGTGATCTTATTGTATATCTATATATATATATATATATATATATATATATATATATATATATATATATATATATATATATATATATATATATATATATATATATATCACGATTGTAAACTGAATCAGATGTATTCCTGTTCGCTGATTATGTAAAACTAATAACGAAAAAGGAGGTAAAAGGAAAAAGGAAAGACTCCAAATGGATCTGGGAACCTCCAAGATTGGTCGGATAAGTGGCTGCTTGAATTCAACCCAAGCAAATGCAAAGTTATGAAGATTGGGGAAGGGGCAAGAAGACCGGACACGGAGTATAGACTTGGCAATAAAGGCTGCAGACTTAAGAAACACCTAGAAGAAACCATGGTGCCTGGAATATCACCGACGGATAAAATCAGCCGAATAACCTTAGGAGCCAATTATCGTCTGGCTAATATCAGAGAAGCCTGAAAACGTATGTTAAGAAATTGTGGAAGTAAACAAGAAGGGTTGTTCTAGTTCGAGTTTAGGAAGATGAACTACGATGAGAGGCTAATGGAACTGAATGTAATGACATAATAGGACAGAAAAACCGAGTGAGCTAGAATTACATACAAAATAATCAAAGTAATTCATAGGACAGACAGGAACAGGTTGTTTGAAGGGAAAGAAACAAGTCGTCTGGGACACAGTTGGAGCCAGACACAGATGAGCCACAAGAATGTTAAAATATTTCTTCAGTGTGATGCTGGTCGGGAAGTGCAATAGTGAAGTAACAGTGGACGTAGAGGCTCCATACAGATACGATAATGTCCCTGATGTTAAAATGAAATGAATATGGCAAACGGCAAGTTGAGAAAAAGGACCACGAGATAACACTGGCTCCTGCAACCACAGAGTACACACATTCACTGATAATTACACGCTACCATGGACAATTATCGTATACAGTTTTTAACTACTGCCTGTTTATTACGCTAACAGTTTATATATTAACATTTACCTTTATATTTACATGACATAACTTTCCTTATATATTATTGTGGTACACAAATCTCACCTTGTTACGTCTATTATACACGACGATAATATACAGGGATTGTTGGGTAATATACTGACAGCACCACAAACCTTCAGGAAAATAATTTGTTTCAGGCGAGCTGCGTTCAAGTTATACAGTAACTTAGCGTCTATTTCACAGGAAACAACACATCTTTGATGGAAAGTTTGTGTACTCACCTATTTGTTGTTGCAGGGGTCGATTGTCGAAACCTGGCTGTGCCTCTTGCCACTCTTCAGATTCACGCCCTCTCAGCCTTATGGCCCCTATAGTATCTGCTCTTAAAACTATGTTAAGAATCTGTCTCCACCACTCCACTTTCCGACCATTCCGAGACTGAAGAAATACTTCCTAACATCCCTGCGGCTCATCTTTGCCTTTAAACTTCCGACGATGTTCCCGAGTTCCTGATTATCGCCTCTCAAATAGCCTATTCCTGTATCTTATCAATTCCCGGAATATTTTGTAGGTTATTGTCCTCCAGCGTCGTTAGGTTCAATTCCGTTAGCCTCTCCTAGTAGCTCATGTACCTTAAATCAGGAACAAGCCTAGTTACATGCTTCTGAACTATCTTCAGTTTCTTAATACGCTTTTTCAGGTGCGGGTTGCATACTGTTGCTGCGTACTCCAATATAGGACTAACGCATGTTGTATGAAGGGCCAGGAATGATTTGAGATTCCTGAACGCTACTCTTGGATTTGCCAGAAAAACACTGACTACAGAGGTTATTCGACTGATGTGAGCATCTGGCGATAGACTCGGCACTATGCACACTCCGAGATCTTTCTCTCTGAGAGAAGTTTGCAGCTTCTCCACCCCCCCCTATAATTATCATGTATGTGTGTTCGTACACATGATCAATACATACAGTAATTACCGGTCATAATTAAGTCAATAAGTTACCAGATAATAACTGTAATATTCAGCATAAACATCGTTTATATTTCCACTAACAACACTCATATTTTTTCTTTTTTTCTTTGCTCCTTTTTTTTCTTTTATAATTGCAGCAACTCACATTTCCTTTATTCTTTGTAAATATAATTTTCTAAATGTAGAGCTAGTTCACTTTCTCTGTATTTTAGAGCTGATTTTCCGTGTCATAGACCAATCAATTCAATGTTTTCTATGTTATTACTCGCTTCTTTTTTTCCAAATTACTTTATTCTTTAATACATTTAATCTATTTGGCTGCTAAAATTTGGCTTTCTTTTTGATACAGAAATCCATTTTTTTTTTTAATTCCGCAATCAGTGTTTGCTTCACTAATTACCTGCAGAAATACACCGAGAAAATCAATACTGTCAACACCCAAAAATTATTGATGAAGGCAGTTTTTATACGTAATATTTCTTCTATCTTGGGCATACCTTTTAAATACTGACGTTGATGATTTTAACTGTGATTGTTGCAATGTTGCAATAATGAATCCTGTGATACTCCAATACTGAAACTATGTACTGTGCCGAAACAAAAGCATTCACATTGCTAAACTCACAAACTAGTATTTAGTCACTTAGCCATAATACCAACTTACCTCATAATTTGTAATATTTTAAAATAAAGAATTAAACTAAGTCTGCCCGAAATGCCTAGCCATGCTAGGTGTTCTAGTGTTACACTCTGTAATCACTATTTAACTACATGTAAACCACACAACAACCAAATTATGTAAATTCAACATTGTAATCTTTATAGAGAATAAACTTTGAATTTGAATTTGTATGCTCTGAAGATTACCAACGAAAAAGACGAATTTCATGGGACTGTAAACCAGGATAACTCAAGAAAGTCAAGCAGTGTGACTTAGTGAGTTGAGGTGTTTATGTCCGGGCTAGAATGTTATCTACAAGACTATACTCACCTAATTGTGGTTGCAGGGGTCGAGACTCAGCTCCTGGCCCCGCCTCTTCACTGAATGCTGCTAGATACTCTCTCCCCCTGCTCCATGAGCAGTATCATACCTCGTCTTAAAGCTATGTATGGTTCCTGCCTCCACTGCATCACTCGCCAGACTGTTCCACTTCGTGACCACTCTATGACTGAAGAAATACTTCCTAACATCCCCATGACTCATCTGAGTCTTCAACTCCCAAGAGTAACCCCTTGTTTCTGTGTCCCATCTCTGGAACTTCCTGTCTCTGTCCACCTTGTCTATTCCACGCAGTATTTTGTATGTCGTTATCATGTCTCCCCTAACCATCCTGTCCTCAAGTGTCGTCAGGCCGATTTAGCTTAACCTTTCTTCGTAGGACATTCCCCTTAGCTCTGGAATTAACCTTGTCGCAAACCTTTGCACTTTCTCTAATTTCTTAAAGTGTTTGACCCGGTGTGGGTTCCAAACTGGTGCTGCATACTCCAGTATGGGCCTGACGTACACGGTGTGCAGTGTCTTGAAAGATTCCTTCCTTAGGTATCGGAATGCTAATCTCAGGTTTGCCAGGCGCCCATATGCTGCAGCAGTTATCTGGTTGATGTGTGCTTCCGGAGACGTGCTCTGTGTTATACTCACCCCAAGATCTTTCTCCTTGAGTGAGGTTTGCAGTCTTTGGCCACCTAGCCTATACTCTGTCTGTGGTCTTCTTTGCCCTTCCCCAATCTTCATGACTTTGCATTTAGCGGGGTTGAATTCGAGAAGCCAGTTGCTGGGCCACGTGTCCAGCCTGTCCAGGTCTCTTTGTAGTTCTGCCTGATCCTCATCTGATTTTAGTCTCCTCATCAACTTCACATCATCTACGAACAGGGACAGTTCTGAGTCCATCCCTTCCATCATGTCATTCACATATGCCAAAAATAACACTGGTCCTAGGACCGACCCCTGTGGGACCTCGCTTGTCACAGGTGCTCACTGTGATACCTCATCACGTACCATGACTCGTGTTGCCTCCCTGTCAGGTATTCTCTGATATATTGCAGTGCCCTTCCTGTTACACGCGCCTGATCCTCCAGCTTCTGCAATAATCTCTTGTAAGGAACTGTGTCGAAGGCCTTCCTGCAGTCCAGGAAAATGCAATCAACCCACCTCCCTCTTTCTCGTGTCTTACTTCTGTTACTTTGTTATAAAACTCCAGAAGGTTTGTGACACAAGATTTGCTTTCCATGAATCCGTGCTGGTTGTCGTTTATAATCTTATTCCGTTCCAGATGCTCCACCACTCTCCTGATAATCTTCTCCATGACTTTGCATACTATACACGTCAGTGACACTGGTCTGTAGTTTAATGCCTCGTTTCTGTCTCCTTTCTTAAAAATGGGGACTACATTTGCCGTCTTCCGTACCTCACATAGTTGCCCAGTTTCGAGGGATGTGTTGAAGATTGTGGTTAGTGGCACACACAGCATCTCTGCTCCTTTTCTAAGGACCCAGGGGAGATGTTATCCGGTCCCATCGCCTTTGTGTGTGTGTGTGTGTGTGTGTGTGTGTGTGTGTGTGTGTGTTTGTGTGTGTGTGTGTCTGTGTGTGTGTGTGTGTGTGTGTGTGTGTGTGTGTGTGTGTGTGTCTGTGTGTGTGTGTGTGTGTGTGTGTGTGTGTGTGTGTCAAGCTGATTGGTGAACTGGGACAGCAGGTGTTGGGAAGCTTCTCCAACTCGCTTAAATAATGCAGAAATATTATATTAAATAGTCTGATATGGACGGTTCTTAAATACATTTTAACTTGAGTTACTAAAGTTAAACATATAAGTTGAAATATGATACTTGATTAATGAAAACGTTGTATATGTATGTTGTAGTATATAATATATTTATAAAGTGAAATTGTATAATTATATAATTTGTATTTTAAACTAATTTTTGCACTTTCCTGAAAATGATTACATTTTTGACTGTATGTTACCAAAATTACTTGATGTGTTCAGTGTACCCGAGTACAGAAGTGACTGAGTGCAGCAGTGACTGAGTACAGCAGTGACTGAGTACAGCAGTGACCGAGTACAGCAGTGACCGAGTACAGCAGTGACTGAGTACAGAAGTGACTGAGTACAGAAGTGACTGAGTGCAGCAGTGACTGAGTACAGCAGTGACCGAGTACAGCAGTGACTGAGTACAGAAGTGACTGAGTACAGAAGTGACTGAGTGCAGCAGTGACTGAGTACAGCAGTGACTGAGTACAGCACCGAGTACAGCAGTGACAGTACAGAAGTGACTGAGTACAGCAGTGACTGAGTACAGCAGTGACTGAGTACAGCAGTGACTGAGTACAGCAGTGACAGAGTACAGCAGTGACCGAGTACAGAGTGACAGTACAGTGACTGAGTACAGCAGTGACTGAGTACAGCAGTGACTGAGTACAGCAGTGACTGAGTACAGAGTACAGCAGTGACTGAGTACAGCAGTGACTGAGTACAGTGACTGAGTACAGCAGTGACCGAGTACAGCAGTGACCGAGTACAGAGTACAGCAGTGACTGAGTACAGCAGTGACTGAGTACAGCAGTGACCGAGTACAGCAGTGACTGAGTACAGCAGTGACTGAGTACAGCAGTGACTGAGTACAGCAGTGACTGAGTACAGCAGTGACTGAGTACAGCAGTGACTGAGTACAGCAGTGACTGAGTACAGCAGTGACCGAGTACAGCAGTGACCGAGTACAGCAGTGACTGAGTACAGCAGTGACTGAGTACAGCAGTGACTGAGTACAGCAGTGACTGAGTACAGCAGTGACTGAGTACAGCAATGACTGAGTAAGCAGTGACTGAGTACAGCAGTGACTGAGTACAGCAGTGACCGAGTACAGCAGTGACTGAGTACAGCAGTGACTGAGTACAGCAGTGACTGAGTACAGCAGTGACTGAGTACAGCAGTGACTGAGTACAGCAGTGACCGAGTACAGCAGTGACTGAGTACAGCAGTGACTGAGTACAGCAGTGACCGAGTACAGCAGTGACTGAGTACAGCAGTGACTGAGTACAGCAGTGACTGAGTACAGCAATGACTGAGTAAGCAGTGACTGAGTACAGTAGTGACTGAGTACAGCAATGACTGAGTAAGCAGTGACTGAGTACAGCAGTGACTGAGTACAGCAGTGACTGAGTACAGCAGTGACTGAGTACAGCAGTGACTGAGTACAGCAGTGATTGAGTACAGCAGTGACCGAGTACAGTAATGACTGAGTAAGCAGTGACTGAGTACAGCAGTGACTGAGTACAGCAGTGACTGAGTACAGCAGTGACTGAGTACAGCAATGACTGAGTAAGCAGTGACTGAGTACAACAGTGACTGAGTACAACAGTGACTGAGTACAGCAGTGACCGAGTACAGCAGTGACTGAGTACAGCAGTGACTGAGTACAGCAATGACTGAGTACAGCAGTGACTGAGTACAGCAGACTGAGTACAGCAGTGACTGAGTACAGCAGTGACTGAGTACAGCAGTGATTGAGTACAGCAGTGACCGAGTACAGCAGTGACTGAGTACAGCAGTGACTGAGTACAGCAGTGATTGAGTACAGCAGTGACCGAGTACAGCAGTGACTGAGTACAGCAATGACTGAGTACAGCAATGACTGAGTACAGCAGTGACTGAGTACAGCAGTGACTGAGTACAGCAGTGACCGAGTACAGCAGTGACTGCGTACAGCAGTGACTGAGTACAGCAGTGACTGAGTGACTGAGTACAGCTGAGTACAGCACTGAGTACAGCAGTGACTGAGTACAGCAGTGACTGAGTACAGCAGTGAGTACAGCAGTGACTGAGTACAGCAGTGACTGAGTACAGCAGTGACTGAGTACAGCAGTGACTGAGTACAGCAGTGACTGAGTACAGCAGTGACTGAGTACAGCAGTGACCGAGTACATTAGTGACTGAATTACATGAGCCTCGACTCACCCACAATTAAGCATTACTATGTGGTAGTACTTGGCTTCAACATACCAACCCCTGTTAATAAGACACATTATGTGGTTCATAAACCACATAATGTGTCTCACTGACACATTTGTCGATACTACTGATATACATAACTCTCCCTTTACCTTTCATACACCTTCTTCTCTTGTCATTTCTTTAAAACTCTTCAGTAAACTTCTCCCATTATGTGGCACTAATCATTGAGCGACCCTCTCCATTACGTGGCAGCAGTCGCCAAATAAACCTCTAATATGTGGCAATAATTACTTAATGTACTTCTTCAGTATGTGGCAGCAGTCACTAGGGAAGTGGGTGAGTGTAGTGAGAAGTGTACAAAGGTTGATGAAAGTGTGTGGGTCGGATCTTGAATGAGTATTGATTATCGTGTACAGTGGTGAGTCCCACAGCAAGCAGTGTACACCGTAGCCAGCTGTGCGTTCATGGAAGGATGTGAGATATGTAGAGAGCTGCAATGTAAAGAGGTAACCCACGGAGGAGGCCAACACAACGATACTGTCCACTGCAAGAAGGGGCCACGACAGACTTCGTCAAGAAAGGACCCCCAGCATTAAATCGTCTGGTTGTCTATATAGCTGAAGGTCCATACCCTAGCATAGGTATCACTACCCATCCCATCCACTGCTTCTAAAGTATAACAATACTGGTACCGACTCGCACCTGGAATAATGTGCCTCGACAAATATATTGAAGAAACAGAACAACTGGCCCAGGAGTCCCACTTGATAAAGAGAACAGAAAATGACAAACCACAAGGCTTTTTCCATTTCTAAAAACGCTGCCATGGTATGAAGACGTCATGTGAAGCTCTTCGGAACGTCGGTGTTCACCTGTGCTGTGGTATGCTAAGAGTGTTACATTATATTCGGCGTATGTCGTACTCATATAAGCTACCTCCCGACCAGCGAACCAGGTGCTAGATTTAATGATCTAATAAGGGCCCCGTCGTTATACAAGTACCTCGGTTCATCGGCCAATCACAGATAAGCCCGCCACAGCTGTGAAACAATGTGGTTCACTCGTGACATGAGTTTTGGCAGATTTGTCTGGGCTGCTCACGGTGCTTTGTCTGGCTCTTACATTTTGCCTCTTATAACCACCGTGTTGTACACTTGCTCTTATATTATTGTACAGTGTAAATAGTGTACATATTGTAAATACCAGCTTGCTTCTTTGGAGAAATACAAGCCATCTAACCTCCGCTGTCTTTTGCTTGCTCCACTGTTTATCGCATTAAGGCAAGGTGTGCAAGCCATTATATACATGCGTTTGTAATATGTACCAAGACACCACACTACACAAGACAGATACAACCGCTGGACTTGAGTCGGGTATTCATCATGTGCAGTAGAATGGCAACTAGTCAAGAAAAAATCTTAGACGCAGGGAATACTCAGGAAGAACATCGTCCACTTAACAAGGGGCGCTCCACTGTGGTGTACCTATGGTGGAGTATATTTGTCGAAGATTTTTAATCTTCTTTTATACTCCTGGAGGTTGTGGGGAAGGTTACTGGAACTCACTTTCCCTCTACACTTCCAGTCTATGACTTCTCCATTCCTCTCCTTGCTTCACGAAATACCTTTCTCAGCAGCTAATACTAGCTGGTAAATTTGCCGAATAATTATGGTGTATCATTTTGGAGGCGACGATACGACGAGCGCACAATTTGATGACGCCGCTTGTCATCCAGGGGTGTGGTGGCAGTGTGGTGGCGGCAGTGTGGTGGCAGTGTGGTGGCGATGTGGTGGCGATGTGGTGGCGGTGGTGGCAGTGTGGTGGCGGTGTGGTGGCGGTGTGGTGGCAGTGTGGTGGCGGTGTGGTGGCGGTGTAGTGGCGGTGTGGTGGCGATGCGGTGGCGATGCGGTGGCGATGCGGTGGCGGTGCGGTGGCGGTGCGGTGGCAGTGCGGTGGCAGTGCGGTGGCAGTGCGGTGGCAGTGTGGTGGCAGTGTGGTGGCGGTGTGGTGGCGGTGTGGTGGCGGTGTGGTGGCGGTGTGGTGGCGGTGTGGTGGCGGTGTGGTGGCAGGCAGAGCACGCCATATGGCCAGAGAATGGCAGGATCTGCCGCCCACAACACCGCCTTGAAGCAGCAGACATTAGTCCCCGGCACACCCGGGAAATTACTAATAACCACAGTAATCTGGGACCGATCTGCTCCAGTCCCCATCCCCCCAAGTCCCCTCCAGAGGGTAGACTGAGGGGATAAAGAGAGGGGAAAGAAGCCTGCAGTCTCCAAAAGAGGAGAGTTACACACCAAATGAACTTCAGGAACATTGCAAATATCATTACATTAATAGGCAGCGCTAAATCCGCACGAGTCATTCAGCGCCTTGGGCAACAGGAGGAATTCAGGTTTAGTCCAAGAAAGGGAAGTGAAAATCCAATTTCTTGGATCAAGAGAACCACATTAGTACCAATTAGCCTCCCTTGAGGTGTTCATGATAAAGTTGACAAATTACATATGTGCAACACCTGGGTATTTTTACTGAGGAAACATTTGGCCACATAGTGTCTTCATCAGTCCTGTACGAAGATGAATGGTGAAGATCAGAAGGAGTTCGAGGTAATCAATCCCTCAGTCTGGAGTCGATGCAATCAATTTTTTTAAGACTGATGGATTGATTACGTCGACTCCAGGCTGAGGGACTGATTCCTCAGTAAAGATACCAAAGTGTTGCACGTGTATCTAATTTATCAACTAGACGGTTCTCTGAACCATTTATCTATATTCAGCTTTACGTAGTGAGAGAGAGAGCGAGAGAGCGAGAGCGAGAGCGAGAGAGAGAGAGAGAGAGAGAGTCTTCACAGATACTGTGGTATGAGAGAGGTCAGAACAAGACCTGCCTTAACTTGTGCACAAGCTGAAGGCAGTGTTAAGAACTCTTAATTAGATCCTCTTTGTATGGTGACACAGTAGTGTGTTAGACATGTTAATGGTACCTACCTTGATCCTATTGTGTAGGAATATGACATCGGAGCTGAGGTCCTGAATGTGATTCCTCTTGGCTGAGAGGAGGCGGTAGAGCTGACCCTCGTTGGCGTGTGTCAGCCGCGTCGTCACCTCCACCAACGTCCGTGTTGATTTCTGCCGCGACACCGCCGACGACAACGCTGACCCCGAGCGTGAGTGTTCTGCAGGCAACACAAAAACTGTGTCAGCGGAGGAAAAAAAACGCAATTTGGGGGAAAACTTCAGTTTTTCGATCTATGAAAAAAAGAGGTGAGCCACAGAACTGACAAGGGTGACAAGGTGGTTGGTGCAGTGAGGCATTTGTGGAAACAAAGAACGGTATCCATGGAGGCAAAAAGGAGAATGTATGAGAGCATATTGGTGTCAACACTCTTATATGGGTGTGAAGTATGCTTTGTGAATGTTGCAGCAAGGAGGTTGTTGAAGGCAGTGGAGACGTCAAGTGTGAGGGCAATGTACTGTATTATGCTGAAGAGAATTCGTATTTTGGAGACTAGAAGGTGTGGGGTTACTAAGATTATTATCCAGAGGACTGAGGAGTTGCTGAGGTGGTTTGGAGATTTAGAGAGGATGGAGCAAAACAGGATGACCTGGAGAGTGTATTTGTGATGGAGGGAAGGCGGGGTAGGGGTCGTTTTAGGAAAGGTTGGAGGGAAGGGGCAAAAGAAGTTTTGTGTGCGAGGGGCTTAGATCTCCAGCAAGCGTGTATGAACGTGTTAGGAGTGGAGGCAAATGTTTTTTATGACGACGTGCTGTTGGAGTGTGAGCAAAGTAACATTTATAAAGGGATTCAAGGAAACCGATTAACCAAACTTGAGTCCTGGAGGTGGGAAGCGTAGTGCCTGCACCTTGAAGGACGGGTGGGGATGATTGCAGTTTTAAACTGTCGTATCGGCGCGCCTCTGGCAACACAGTGATGGAGTGAGTGATCGTGATTGATGGAGTGAGTGATCGTGATTTTTTTGTATTTTTTTTTTTTGGGGGGGGGAGGGATCACCATGGGAGTGTGTGTGTGTGTGTGTGTGTGTGTGTGTGTGTGTGTGTGTGTGTGTGTGTGTGTGTGTGTGTGTGTGTGTGTGTGTGTGTGTGTAAGAAATCACAATAATCGCGTGATTGCAAATATATAAAAATACCACATTGAAAATAGAAAATAACATCTGAGTGCTTCAGATTCAAATTATTTGCAATCACTGAATATGCAAAACACACAATAACCAGAAAGCCCATAAATGCACATCATTTCTGACAGAAGTATCATGTATATCAGTGGTATTGGTATAATCTTCCTCTCACAAAAGAAAATCTGGGTTCAGTTTCTTGGCGGGGCGAGACATACGGGAACTTTTCCTTACACCTATTGCCAATGTTGACCCAGCAGTAAATAGGTACTTGGATGTTAGTCGTGTTGTGGGTGGTATCCTAGTGAAGGAAGAACCCTTGTTTAAATAAAATATACTGCATGTTTTTCTGGGTTATCCTGGGTTAACAACCACTGCAGTTATGTAACCCTGAAGGATACCTGAAGTAGGTACACTTTCTGTGTACCTGGGATCTCCCTGCCGGCGGTAGATAGTGCCTACCTTTGCTTAGTGTGATAGACTTCCTGCTGGCCCTGGAGCGTGCAGTGATGCCGAAGTTGTTAGTCAGGTGTTGAAGAAACACCTGAGCGTCATCATCATCGTCGCCCTCACCACCTCTCTCCTCAATGTTGATGCTCGGTACCTCACAACCCCTGCAACATTATAAGTATCCCGGGATACTATCAAATATCCCTGGATATCATTACGTATCCCGGCGTACTACTAACTATCCATGGATACTTGTAGTGCTTCACTGTACATGTGACTCATCAGATGTGCCTTCATCACTGGTATATCCACTCTGCGGGCTTCCTGAGAATGCCTTGTTGGATCACCTTCAAACTTTCGACTATCGCTTATTTTAGCATGAAGAGTTCCGGGAATGTTACTCAGAAGAGTAGTTTCTTATTTGTCAGTTTTTAAAACCTAATTTCAACAGGTGTTATAATGATTATTTTGTAGCATTAGGCATTATTATTATTAACTGTAATAATAGAAGTATAACAATCATACCAGAAAAGATGAGGAAGGACGGATAGGGAGAGTAAGAGAAGGGAGGAGGTAAGAGAAGAGAGATGAATTGTATACTCACACGCTGTATGGTTGAGTTGGGTTGTGATCAGTCATATTGTTGGTGCACCCGCGGGCCATGGTGATAACAATGAACCTGAACTCACATCACGGCTACACCGTCACACTGTAACACAAACACACAGGTGTAATACATTTTATTTAAGCTCCCTAGCACTGTAATTGTGAACATGTTGGTTCCTGGGGTAAACGTCAAGGATCACCCCCCCCCCCCTTCCTAATGATGACCTGGGGAGGTCACCCCCCTCGTGACCTTGAGGGTAAAAATGTCAGCTGTGAAGGTCAAGGTAGAATAATCCTGACATGCAAGACATCTTTTGCCGTCAGGTGGGACCATTATCAGTTCTTACCTTATAATTGTGATCCTTATTACTCCGTGTAGGTGGCTGCTTGTTCTCTCTCCACCTCGACACACACGCAACCTCACACACACACACACACACACACACACACACACACACACACACACACAC
>NC_091322.1:28945932-29008432 GCF_038502225.1 Cherax quadricarinatus | reverse complement strand
CCTCACGTGAGAACCAGTTACACGCATTGCAATGAGGAGACATAAACTCCCTTTGTACCCGTGAATATACCTGCACGCGTCTACTGATTAGTGGACCCCAAACATCCATAACATGAGCCTGGTAACTTGCTCTCTATGCTATAATAAAACGCATCTTTCCATTACCTTTCATGGCTGCAGTTTACAAATACTTTTGTTTATGGACACTACCTGTTGGTCCCTTCCTCACTTAATTTTTTTTTACGCGTGAATTTCCAACACACAACAGAACGTCAATGTTATGGCCTAAATACTTCGGTTCTGTTTCAAATGTGGCTGAGGCTGATCAACATTAGTGGTGACGTGTACTTAGCTCTGTGAAGACCTGTTTGTGTGCTCTTGAGTGGTGACCTGTACTTTGAGTGCTGACCTGTACTTAACTCTGTGAAGAAGTGTCTTGTTTGCTCCCGTGGACTGAACCAAGATGCCCTCCATCGAGCAACTTTACCAGCAACTTAAGGAAGAATTGAAGGCAGCGAAGATGGAGATACGGCGATTGACCGAGGAAAACAAGAGGATTCGTAGTAGTCCTCCTGTTTCGAGTCCTCAGGTCAAGAGGGGATCGTGGTCAGTGGCTGGACAGCAGGGGACGACGAAGTTGACGATCAAGAAGACGAATGGAAAGCCAGAAACGATGAAGAAGAAAGAGACTGCTGTGGAAACTCCCGTGGAAACCTCCAACGCATTCTCGGTGCTACCCGACGAATGTGAGTCTACTACTGGGATCGTCACGACGAACGACAAGGAAGGTAAGAATATTGTTGTTGTTGGGGATAGCCAGGTTAGATACATGGATAGGGCATTCTGCTTGAAGGACAGGAGTAGGAGACAAAGGGTATGCTTTCCTGGGGCTGGGATGGAGGACATTGTTAGCCGGCTTGACAACATCATGAACGGTAATGGGATCAATCCTATTATTTGCCTCAGTGCTGGAGGCAATGATGTAGGCAAGCGTAGAAGTGAGGATTTAGTTAGAAAGTTCAGGACAGCTATAGACATGATTAGGAAGAAGGGGGGGCGCCCTGTTATATGTGGCATTTTGCCAAGAAGAGGTGTTGGTAATGAATGGTTGTCCAGAGCAATTGGTATTAATTGTTGGCTGGATAAACACTGTAAGGATAATGCAGTACCATTCATTGACAACTGGGACAACTTCTATGGCCGAAATGACATGTATGCCAGGGATGGGGTTCACTTATCCAGGGCAGGTGTGGGTTTTCTTGCTAACTCAGTTGAGGGGGTTGTTAGGACTTTAAACTAGGATTAGTTAGAGGTATGGGTTTAGAAATGATTAATAATGAGTATGGATATATTGACTTATGCTCTGATATTAAGAATTTTAATAGTAACTGTCATGGAGTAACTCTGGGTAATGATAATTTCAGAAATTGTGTAAAAACAAAGATGAATAGGAAAAATGTGCAGAAGAAAAAACATATGATGGTATTTTATGCTAACAGTCGAAGTGCAAGAAATAAAATTAATGAACTACGTTTGGTAGCATGTGCTGGGAACTTTGATATCATTGCATTAACTGAAACGTGGTATGATTTAAAGAGTCGGGATATGACTGCTGAGTGTAATATTCAGGGATTTAAGTTATTCAATGTGGATAGATGTAATGGGAAGGGGGGAGGAGTTGCATTGTATGTTCGAGAAAATATTAATTGTTGCATAAAAAAAGGTATAAAAATAGATGGAGCAGTAACAGAGTCTGTTTGGGTAGAGTTCGTGGAGGGTCAAGAAAAACTAATTCTAGGTGTAATATACCGACCTCCAGGCTTGGATCACGATAGAGGGAGACTTCTTTGGGACGAAATTGTTAGGGCTTCTGGACACAGTAACGTAGTCATAGTAGGGGACTTTAACTTTAGCCAAATTGACTGGAATTCTTTGACAGGTAATCTAGAATCCAGTGACTTCATGGAAACAGTTCAGGACTGTTTTCTGAAACAGAGTGTAACTGAACCTACCAGGGGTAATAATTTGCTAGACCTAGTCTTGTCAAATAAGGAAACACTAGTGAATAATCTGGAGATCACTGAAGAGCTTGGCGCAAGTGATCACAAATCCATCACCTTTTGCATTAATTGGGAATGCAAGAATAATGATAATACAGTAAAAATCCCCGATTTTCGTTCTGCCGATTATAATGGACTTAGGGAACATCTGTCTAATCTTGATTGGGGTTATCTAGCTAATGATTTTATTGACGATAATCATACTTATGAATATGAAGGGATCTGCTTTTATGATTGTTTTCTTAATAATGTACACAGTGCCCAGAGTATATACATTCCCCAGAGAGAAATTAGGTCTAATAATAACGATCCCAAATGGGTTAACAGGAGGTTAAAGCATCTATTAGGGGAGAAAAGGGGAATTTATAGGCGCATCAGAAGAGGAGAGGTTAACCTTACTGACCAATATGTTCAGCTTAAAAGAGAAGTAAAAAAGGCGATTAGAAAGGCTAAACGTGACTATGAAATTAGAGTCGCTAATGAATCAAAGACTAATCCAAAGGGGTTCTTTCAAGTGTATAGGACGAAGGTGAAGGAAAAAGTAGGACCTCTGAAATCTGGGAATGGACAGCTGACGGATAATGAACTGGAAATGTGTTCCTTATTTAATGACTATTTTTTGTCAGTTTTTACACAGGAAGATGTAAATGAGATTCCAATAATTAACAATTATTTAGTTCCTGATGAATTTAAGTTAACTAATATTACTGTCACGAGGGACATGGTTATTAAACAGATAGACAAACTGAAACAAAATAAGTCCCCGGGACCCGATGAGTTGTTTTCAAGGGTACTTAAGGAATGCAAGATGGAGCTTAGTCAGCCATTAACGAGTGTATTCAATGCGTCCATCCTTACCAGTGTTGTGCCAGAGATGTGGAAGATGGCTAATGTGGTTCCTATATTCAAATCAGGGGATAAGTCCACTCCTTCAAATTACCGTCCAATAAGCCTGACATCTATAGTGGGCAAGTTATTAGAATCAATTATAGCTGACATTATCAGAAGTCACCTTGAAGAGCATAACTTGATAAATGAATCTCAGCATGGATTCACGAGAGGTCGTTCCTGCCTGACAAACTTACTGACGTTCTTCAATAGAACATTTGAGGCAGTTGACAGTGATAAGGAATATGATATTGTTTATTTGGATTTTAGTAAAGCCTTTGACAGAGTACCTCACAAGAGACTCTTAAGAAAAGTGGCAGCTCATGGTATAGGAGGTAAAGTTCTAGCATGGATTGAGGCATGGCTTACCAATAGAAAGCAGAGAGTTACCATTAATGGAGTGAAATCTGAATGGGGATTAGTCACTAGTGGCGTTCCACAAGGATCAGTTTTAGGCCCTCTCTTGTTCATAATTTACATTAATGACCTTGATGAAGGGATTACTAGTGACATGAGTAAGTTTGCTGATGATACAAAGATAGGCCGTATAATTCACTCTGAGGAGGATATCAATGAACTCCAGGACGATTTGAACAAATTAATGTCTTGGTCTGAGAAATGGCAGATGAAGTTTAATGTGGATAAGTGTAAGGTACTTGCCCTTGGTAATGAAAATAACCCTCGAAGCTATAATCTAGGTGAAGTAGAGCTTGGTCATACAGAATGTGAAAAAGACTTGGGAGTCATGGTAAGCAGAAATCTAAAGCCAAGACAGCAGTGCCTCAGTGTGCGCAACAAGGCCAACAGATTACTTGGATTTATCTCAAGAAGTATAAGTAACAGAAGTCCAAAAGTTATTTTACAGCTCTATACATCACTAGTGAGGCCTCATTTAGATTATGCTGCTCAGTTTTGGTCCCCTTACTACAGGATGGACATAGACTCATTAGAGAACATACAGAGAAGAATGACTAAAATGATTTACTGTGTAAGGAACCTCCCGTATGAAGATAGACTTAAAGCCTTAAATCTCCACTCTCTAGAGAGGCGTAGAATGAGGGGAGATATCATTGAAGTGTATAAGTGGATGACGGGCATAAACAAGGGAGACATTAATAAAGTACTGAGGGTGTCGAACCAGGTAAGAACCAGGAATAATGGATTTAAGTTGGATAAATTTAGATTTAGAAAGGACATAGGTAAGTACTGGTTTTCTAACAGAGTTGTAGATGCGTGGAACAGTCTTCCCAGTGGGGTGATAGAGGCTAGGACCTTGGGTAGCTTTAAGAAGAGACTGGACAAATATATGAGTGGGAGGGGCTGGGTTTGATTGGTGTTGGGGGGTGCGGGAGTTGTTTCTTGAGTAGCTTTAGGTAGATGTCGTTTTGATAAGGACCTGCCTCGTATGGGCCAGTAGGCCTTCTGCAGTGTTCCTACATTCTTATGTTCTTATGTTCTTATGCCAACAACTTCAACCAAAACAACGGCTTCTATAACATAGCTGAACACCTTGCCAAGAAACGTCTTCATTATCCCGCATAAGAACATAAGATCGAGGAACACTGCAGAAGATCCACTCATATACTTATCCAATCTCTTTTAAAAGCTACTCAAGATTTTAGACTTCTTCACTCTACTCGGAAGATTGTCACATGCAGCTTTCTCCACCTAACCCAGCATTCTCATCCTATATATACTCACGTATGTTTCACCCAGGTAGATCTGTTTGTGACTTGATAAAGCCCACTGCGTGGGCGAAACGTTGTTAATAAAGGATCACATTATACTGCTTAAGTGTTTATATTTCCACTGTGATGAATGGTCTCAATCTTCATATTTCCAATACCCCTTGGTCCTACCCAGGTGGTACTCTATACTACCCCTTGTTCCTACCTAGGTGATTCTCTATAATACCCCTTGGCCCTACCCAGGTGGTACTCTATACTACCCCTCCTTCCCCACTTCCTACACTCAGGTTCCATACAGACAATAACAGTATAACAACTTCACTCACAAATAAGAACAATCTCAATCACAGCCCCTCCATCACTGGAGTAGACCCTGTCACTCCTCACTCCCACACTGGAACACTACCACAGCCCCTCCAACACTGAAGTAGAATCTGCCACACCTCACCCCCACACTGGAACACTACCACAGCCCCTCCATCACAGAGGACAGGAGAGATAGGGGGGACATGATAACGACATACAAAATACTGAGAGGAATTGACAAGGTGGACAAAGACAGGATGTTCCAGAGATGGGACACAACAACAAGGGGACACAGTTGGAAGTTGAAGACACAGATGACTCACAGGGATGTTAGGAAGTATTTCTTCAACCACAGAGTAGTCAGGAAGTGGAATAGTTTGGGAAGCGATGTAGTGGAGGCAGGATCCATACATAGCTTTAAGCAGAGGTATGATAAAGCTCACGGTTCAGGGAGAGTGACCTAGTAGCGACCAGTAAAGAGGCGGGGCCAGGAGCTTGGACTCGATCCCTGCAACCTAAACTAGGTGAGTACAACTAGGTGAGTACACACACACACACACACACACACACACACACACACACACACACACTGGCCTTGGCAACATAATCCAACAGGAAGGAGGGAGGGAGGTACGTGAGTGAAGTTTGGTATTACTGGGAATAACAACACTATGATGAAGTGATGTCTTCCAGGAGCTGCTTCCCTTAGTGCTGAGGCAGCGAGGCAGAGGCAGAGAGCAAGGAGCGAGGCAGAGGCAGAAAGCAAGGAGCGAGGGAGGCAGGCAGAGGCAGAGAGGAAGGAGCGAAGCAGATAAAGGCAGAAAGGAAGGAGTGAGGGAGGCAGAGGCAGAAAGGAAGGAGGGAGGGAGGCAGAGGCAGAAAGGAAGGAGGGAGGGAGGTAGACAGAGGCAGCGAGGGAGGTAGACAGAGGCAGCGAGGAAGGAGCGAAGGAGGCAGGCAGAGGCAGCGAGGAAGGAGCGAGGGAGGTAGACAGAGGCAGCGAGGAAGGAGCGAGGGAGGTAGACAGGCAGTGAGGGAGGAATTCAGGATATGCTGAATTATGATAATCAAGGATAGGCGCTAAACCTATAGGGGTCATAGTAAGTGGAATAATAGAGGCCTTCAGATTCGATCCAAGGAAGGGGAGACAACCTTCCCCCTCCCTCCCCGCCTTCCCCTTTAATTCTGCCCTCCCATCTCCCCCTCTCCTCTATTCCACTCCTGCCTTCCCACTCCCGTCTGTCTATTTACAACCTCCCGTCGTTCCCCTCTCTTCCCCCTCCCCAGTTTTTGCTACCTACCTACCTCAGAGCTTGTAAGTAATTACCAAGCCAGACGCGGTAACAAAGATCATAATAGCCAAGTGCAAAGGTAACGAGTTCGTTGAAAACTGAGGCAGTTTGTTAAGGTGTAATTGGTCGTTAGCGGAGCTGTCATGTCTGGTGTTGTGTCTTGAACATAGTTATAATCACCTAGTTATAATCATCTAATTATAATCACCTAGTTATGGTTAACTCAGCTCACACACTGAGGTCCGGAGGTTGATCCCGGTACGGGTGGAAACATTAGGAAGTGTTTCCTTAAGACACCTGCTGTCCCTCTTCACCTAGCAGTAAATAGGTACCTGGCTGTTAGCCGACTGGTGTGGGTCGCATCCTGGGAAAATACTGACAATCTGCGGAAAATGCTGTACATAACAAGGGTCTTTCTATAAAGTAGTATGTCGCTGATGTCAGCTATGGACTGTATTGCTTCTATATATACTTGTAGAAATAAATATTATTATAACCCACATGGAGACAGTCAGATCAACTGATTTGCATATTTCGACTCCTTTCTAGGATCATCTTCAGCAGATACCTGGTTATACTCACCTAGTTAAGCTGATATTACTCGTAAGAGCTAAACCAGTAAGGGTCTTACAGCCTCTGGGACAGCTCCTTGATGTTAGTAAGGAGCTGTTGATCCAATGAGCTGCATTTACTCTCCCCTTCCTTGGCTCGAACATGAATGCCTCCCGTTCCCCAGGCGCTACATGGCCCCTGTGGGTCTAGCACTCATTTATTCTAACCTAATTATAAAAATAAGGAAGAGTAGCTCCGGTTCCTCAGATCAGGAGCTCTTCACAGGTCACAAATATGCAAGTACCTGTAATACCTGTATGGAGGTAGTAAATTGAGTTTCAATCTTACCTACTACACCAGGGTTATTAGAACTGTTACTCATACCCTGCCAGTCACTACACCAGGGTTATTAAGACTGTTACTTGTACACCACCAGTCACTACACCAGGGTTATTAAGACTAAACCATACCCCCGGCCGGGATTGACTCTTAAGTCTTATTAAGACTGTTACTTGTACACCACCAGTCACTACACCAGAGTTAGTAAGACTGTTGTACACCACCAGTCACTACACCATGGTATGTTAGTTTAATATGTTTATTATGCACCCCATACCCATCTTGTGGGCGGTAGTCAAAAGATTACAGAGGTACATAATGGGTCCAAGGACTGGACCCCAAAGTTTAGATAACTGAGCAAGTTACAAAGGTAATGAAGTCCAGGTAGATCTGGTCACAATCATGACAAGTTACAAAGGTATTTACAGATTACAGAGGTACATAATAGGTCCAGGGACTGGGCCCCCAAAGTTTTGATAGCTGAACTAGGTACAAAGGTAATGAATCATGTAAGTATAGTTACTTACGTTTATACATGGCACAGCTCCTCACGCTGTAGAAATAAATACCTGCTAGGTAGGTAGGTAGTTATGACATTTAAAGAGCACTTTGACCAAGTAGGTCACTCAGCGCTCACAACCATAAAAAATACACAACACAAAAAAAGGATAACATCAAGAAACAAAAGCAATGAACAAAATCTCAACACAAACACCATTATACCAAGTTAAAATAATCAGCATCAGTTAAGAAACACTGAACTGACAAAAGACACTTGTAAAAAGTCCTTGGGGTCCCTACAAGCACCTCGGTTATTATAAACAGTATAACAAATGAGGAAAGGCTTAAGCCGCGGGGCAAACTGTTAAAATGTGAGGTACATGTTTCAAGGAACACCTACGAACAGGTGGCTGAGGACGAGACGTGTGTACCTGATACTCCGTCGACAGATTCATATCAAAGTGACGATACCAAGTGAAGGAAGAAACACCTTGTCAGGTGAGGGAGTCAGTGAGCTGACGAGTCCATCAATAGTGACATAAAACAACACACTATCACAAGCAGGCGTCTCTCAAAGTTTCCTTCACTTTGTTGTAACTTTATCAAGTTTGTAGCTTCCCCTTGAATGATACCTGGTTATAATGTTCCTCGAGTGATACTTGGTTATAATAAACACGCTCTTTTCTCTCTGTTCCTCCATATCCCCCGTTAGTGAATGGGACACAGATGAAGAGACAGAGGGGGGGAGGGCCTACACTCATCCTACCCCCCTCACACCCACCACTCCTCCTCCCACTCCCCACAACACTAGTCAACACCCACACCTTGTAACTGCTCACGGGTTCTATGGCGTGCTCAAGATCTGTTTGATATCCGGAAAATAAAAAAAAATAGTGATTGCTAATCCGATAACAAATCCGGATTAAGCCTTCGAACCGTCTGACCCAAGGTCGACATTAGAGGAGGAAGACAAGCCACAACCCATTATATATACAACAGTGTGTGTGTGCTGTTTGGCAGCAGGTAACACCGCTCACGGCCACCCTGCAGCAGGTAACACCGCTCAGGGCCACCCTGCAGCAGGTAACACCACTCAGGGCCACCCTGCAGCAGGTAACACCGCTCAGGGCCACCCTGCAGCAGGTAACACCACTCAGGGCCACCCTGCAGCAGGTAACACCGCTCAGGGCCACCCTGCAGCAGGTAACACCACTCAGGGCCACCCTGCAGCAGGTAACACCACTCAGGGCCATCATGCAGGTAACACCGCTCAGGGCCACCCTGCAGCAGGTAACACCTCTCAGGGCCACCCTGCAGCAGGTAACACCGCTCAGGGCCACCCTGCAGCAGGTAACACCACTCAGGGCCATCATGCAGCAGGTAACACCGCTCAGGGCCACCCTGCAGCAGGTAACACCACTCAGGGCCACCCTGCAGCAGGTAACACCGCTCAGGGCCACCCTGCAGCAGGTAACACCACTCAGGGCCATCATGCAGCAGGTAACACCGCTCAGGGTCACCCTATATATATATATACGTATATAATATATATATATACGTATATAATATATATATATATATATATATATATATATATATATATATATATATATATATATATATATATATATATATATATATATATATACTTGTCGGTATTTATTACCAAGGTTTATACCATATATATATATATATATATGGTTTAGAGAGACACGTAAGCAAACACTATAACATATTTATTAGAAAACGTTTCGGTCCTGGGACCTTGATCACTTCTAACATACAGAGGTAGAAAGACATTATATATATAGGCGGAGAGTGAGATGTGACGCACGTGACCTGAGGAATGTCATAAGAACATAAAAATGGGGGAACACTGTAGAAGGCCTACTGGCCCATGCGAGGCAGGTCCTTATCAAAACAACCTCTGCCTATGATGAGGACCAGTAGACGATGAAATCATGTGACTCCTGTGTTGTTGGGTTGGTGCTGCTTAAGTATCATGTATGCCAATGTTTTTGAAATTTTGTAGTTTCCAGTGTTGCGTTCTATAGTGTCGGTGACGGTGATTAGTGAGGCTTCTAGGCACCGTCGGCGTCTGAGGTCTGGTTCGGTGAGAACGAGTTGTGCCTCGTTCCAGTTCATCAAATGCCCCGTGGAGTCTCTGTGGAGGACACAGGCGTACCTTACATCGTCTCTGTTAGAGGCATTTCGATGCTCATTCAGGCGGACTGCAAGATCTCTGCCTGTCTCGCCTACATATTTCTTGGGACAGAACCCACAGGGGATAGTGTAGACGCCTGCTGTAGAAGTTAGAGGTGTGGGGCTGCGTTTAGTAGTGAGGTCTTTGATAGAGGATGTGTTTATGGTGGAAACGATGATGTTACTCATAGCAAGTGCCCGGCGAGTATTCGTGGCAACATCGCCACATGGGAGTACTATGAACTGTTTAGGGGGCTGTTCCATGGGTGGTTTGTTGAGGATAGCTTGTGCCTTGAGTCTGCAATCTCGGATGAAGAAAGATGGGAACTGAAGACGTGTAAAGGCTTGTGTTATGTAAGTGCATTCTTCTTCTAGAAAACAAGGGCTGGAGATGTGATGAATGGTTTTGAAACCGACAAGTTGAAGAATTGAGACACTTATGCAACACATGGGAATCTTTATTGAAGAAACGTTTCGCCACACAGTGGCTTCATCAGTCCAATACAAAGTAGAAATGGGTAAGGAGAGTAGAAGTATGAGGTAATCAGTCCCTCAACCTGGATTCGATGTGTTCAGTCCATCACTCTTGTAGTAAGTGCAGCATAGGGCCAGAGAGGTGGCTTATATACTGCGGTGAGATGAGTTGAAGCAGGAGGAGGCGGGATCTTAGTGGGACCTGCCACTAATGTAAGTAGGTCATCGTCCAAAGGTTTGGGCAAGCGTTGAAGTCTTTGTACCAAGATTCCATGATGTTGCAGTGTCTGACAGATGTGATGAATGGTTTTGAAACCGACAAGTTGAAGAATTGAGACACTTATGCAACACATGGGAATCTTTATTGAAGAAACGTTTCGCCACACAGTGGCTTCATCAGTCCAATACAAAGTAGAAATGGGTAAGGAGAGTAGAAGTATGAGGTAATCAGTCCCTCAACCTGATGTTGCAGTGTCTGACAGATGTGATGAATGGTTTTGAAACCGACAAGTTGAAGAATTGAGACACTTATGCAACACATGGGAATCTTTATTGAAGAAACGTTTCGCCACACAGTGGCTTCATCAGTCCAATACAAAGTAGAATGGGTAAGGAGAGTAGAAGTATGAGGTAATCAGTCCCTCAACCTGGATTCGATGTGTTCAGTCCATCACTCTTGTAGTAAGTGCAGCATAGGGCCAGAGAGGTGGCTTATATACTGCGGCTGAGATGAGTTGAAGCAGGAGGAGGCGGGGATCTTAGTGGGACCTGCCACTAATGTAAGTAGGTCATCGTCCAAAGGTTTGGGCAAGCGTTGAAGTCTTTGTACCAAGATTCCATGATGTTGCAGTGTCTGACAGATGTGATGAATGGTTTTGAAACCGACAAGTTGAAGAATTGAGACACTTATGCAACACATGGGAATCTTTATTGAAGAAACGTTTCGCCACACAGTGGCTTCATCAGTCCAATACAAAGTAGAAATGGGTAAGGAGAGTAGAAGTATGAGGTAATCAGTCCCTCAACCTGGATTCGATGTGTTCAGTCCATCACTCTTGTAGTAAGTGCAGCATAGGGCCAGAGAGGTGGCTTATATACTGCGGTGAGATGAGTTGAAGCAGGAGGAGGCGGGATCTTAGTGGGACCTGCCACTAATGTAAGTAGGTCATCGTCCAAAGGTTTGGGCAAGCGTTGAAGTCTTTGTACCAAGATTCCATGATGTTGCAGTGTCTGACAGATGTGATGAATGGTTTTGAAACCGACAAGTTGAAGGAATTGAGGACACTTATGCAACACATGGGAATCCTCAACCTGGATTCGATGTGTTCGGTCCATCACTCTTGTAGTAAGTGCAGCATAGGGCCAGAGAGGTGGCTTATATACTGCGGTGAGATGAGTTGAAGCAGGAGGAGGCGGGGATCTTAGTGGGACCTGCCACTAATGTAAGTAGTCATCGTCCAAAGGTTTGGGCAAGCGTTGAAGTCTTTGTACCAGATTCATGATGTTGCAGTGTCTGACAGATGTGATGAATGGTTTTGAAACCGACAAGTTGAAGAATTGAGACACTTATGCAACACATGGGAATCTTTATTGAAGAAATGTTTCGCCACACAGTGGCTTCATCAGTCCAATACAAAGTAGAAATGGGTAAGGAGAGTAGAAGTATGAGGTAATCAGTCCCTCAACCTGGATTCGATGTGTTCAGTCCATCACTCTTGTAGTAAGTGCAGCATAGGGCCAGAGAGGTGGCTTATATACTGCGGTGAGATGAATTGAAGCAGGAGGAGGGATGATCTTAGTGGGACCTGCCACTAATGTAAGTAGGTCATCGTCCAAAGGTTTGGGCAAGCGTTGAAGTCTTTGTACCAAGATTCCATGATGTTGCAGTGTCCGACAAGTTGAAGAATTGAGACACTTATGCAACACATGGGAATCTTTATTGAAGAAACGTTTCGCCACACAGTGGCTTCATCAGTCCAATACAACGTAGAAATGGGTAAGGAGAGTAGAAGTATGAGGTAATCAGTCCCTCAACCTGGATTCGATGTGTTCAGTCCATCACTCTTGTAGTAAGTGCAGCATAGGGCCAGAGAGGTGGCTTATATAGGTTGAGGGACTGATTACCTCATACTTCTACTCTCCTTACCCATTTCTACTTTGTATTGGACTGATGAAGCCACTGTGTGGCGAAACGTTTCTTCAATAAAGATTCCCATGTGTTGCATAAGTGTCTCAATTCTTCAACTTGTCGGTTTCAAAACCATTCATCACATCTGTCAGACACTGCAACATCATGGAATCTTGGTACAAAGACTTCAACGCTTGCCCAAACCTTTGGACGATGACCTACTTACATTAGTGGCAGGTCCCACTAAGATCCCGCCTCCTCCTGCTTCAACTCATCTCACCGCAGTATATAAGCCACCTCTCTGGCCCTATGCTGCACTTACTACAAGAGTGATGGACTGAACACATCGAATCCAGGTTGAGGGACTGATTACCTCATACTTCTACTCTCCTTACCCATTTCTACTTTGTATTGGACTGATGAAGCCACTGTGTGGCGAAACGTTTCTTCAATAAAGATTCCCATGTGTTGCATAAGTGTCTCAATTCTTCAACTTGTCGGTTTCAAAACCATTCATCACATCTGTCAGACACTGCAACATCATGGAATCTTGGTACAAAGACTTCAACGCTTGCCCAAACCTTTGGACGATGACCTACTTACATTAGTGGCAGGTCCCACTAAGATCCCGCCTCCTCCTGCTTCAACTCATCTCACCGCAGTATATAAGCCACCTCTCTGGCCCTATGCTGCACTTACTACAAGAGTGATGGACTGAACACATCGAATCCAGGTTGAGGGACTGATTACCTCATACTTCTACTCTCCTTACCCATTTCTACTTTGTATTGGACTGATGAAGCCACTGTGTGGCGAAACGTTTCTTCAATAAAGATTCCCATGTGTTGCATAAGTGTCTCAATTCTTCAACTTGTCGGTTTCAAAACCATTCATCACATCTGTCAGACACTGCAACATCATGGAATCTTGGTACAAAGACTTCAACGCTTGCCCAAACCTTTGGACGATGACCTACTTACATTAGTGGCAGGTCCCACTAAGATCCCGCCTCCTCCTGCTTCAACTCATCTCACCGCAGTATATAAGCCACCTCTCTGGCCCTATGCTGCACTTACTACAAGAGTGATGGACTGAACACATCGAATCCAGGTTGAGGGACTGATTACCTCATACTTCTACTCTCCTTACCCATTTCTACTTTGTATTGGACTGATGAAGCCACTGTGTGGCGAAACGTTTCTTCAATAAAGATTCCCATGTGTTGCATAAGTGTCTCAATTCTTCAACTTGTCGGTTTCAAAACCATTCATCACATCTGTCAGACACTGCAACATCATGGAATCTTGGTACAAAGACTTCAACGCTTGCCCAAACCTTTGGACGATGACCTACTTACATTAGTGGCAGGTCCCACTAAGATCCCGCCTCCTCCTGCTTCAACTCATCTCACCGCAGTATATAAGCCACCTCTCTGGCCCTATGCTGCACTTACTACAAGAGTGATGGACTGAACACATCGAATCCAGGTTGAGGGACTGATTACCTCATACTTCTACTCTCCTTACCCATTTCTACTTTGTATTGGACTGATGAAGCCACTGTGTGGCGAAACGTTTCTTCAATAAAGATTCCCATGTGTTGCATAAGTGTCTCAATTCTTCAACTTGTCGGTTTCAAAACCATTCATCACATCTGTCAGACACTGCAACATCATGGAATCTTGGTACAAAGACTTCAACGCTTGCCCAAACCTTTGGACGATGACCTACTTACATTAGTGGCAGGTCCCACTAAGATCCCGCCTCCTCCTGCTTCAACTCATCTCACCGCAGTATATAAGCCACCTCTCTGGCCCTATGCTGCACTTACTACAAGAGTGATGGACTGAACACATCGAATCCAGGTTGAGGGACTGATTACCTCATACTTCTACTCTCCTTACCCATTTCTACTTTGTATTGGACTGATGAAGCCACTGTGTGGCGAAACGTTTCTTCAATAAAGATTCCCATGTGTTGCATAAGTGTCTCAATTCTTCAACTTGTCGGTTTCAAAACCATTCATCACATCTGTCAGACACTGCAACATCATGGAATCTTGGTACAAAGACTTCAACGCTTGCCCAAACCTTTGGACGATGACCTACTTACATTAGTGGCAGGTCCCACTAAGATCCCGCCTCCTCCTGCTTCAACTCATCTCACCGCAGTATATAAGCCACCTCTCTGGCCCTATGCTGCACTTACTACAAGAGTGATGGACTGAACACATCGAATCCAGGTTGAGGGACTGATTACCTCATACTTCTACTCTCCTTACCCATTTCTACTTTGTATTGGACTGATGAAGCCACTGTGTGGCGAAACGTTTCTTCAATAAAGATTCCCATGTGTTGCATAAGTGTCTCAATTCTTCAAGGGCTGGAGATGCGAAGAGCTCTCAAGAAGAAGCCAATGAGGACTCCTCTCTTAGTGCGGGTATCTTGGTGTGAATAAAAGTGTATAAGATCGTCCTTGTTGGTAGGTTTTCTATGTCTTTCTACCTCTGTATGTTAGAAGTGATCAAGGTCCCAGGACCGAAACGTTTTCTAATAAATATGTTATAGTGTTTGCTTACGTGTCTCTCTAAACCAACTTGTCGGTATTTATTACCAAGGTTTATACCATATATATATATATATATATATATATATATATATATATATATATATATATATATATATATATATATATATATATACAATCAGGTTTGATTCAACGGAGAGAACAGGTTCAGTTTCTTGGACAGATTCAATGCCTTGGATCACCAGCCAAGAATACTTATATACCATAGATGGGCGCACTGACATGAAAGTAAACTAAGTGTACGATGAGATATACATCACTTCATATGTGAATACACGTCCAGAGATACACTCATCCGAATATATACAAGAACTTCTTGGGTAACATGCGCTACTAAGCTTCCTTGAGGGAAGCTTCCAACTTAGTAGTGCACCAAGTTCTGTTATCAAATAGTATTTCCACATCGAAGTACCCGCCATCTGACTTTCACTTGGTTTTGTACGTTTCTTTTCGGATATTATTGTAGTACATCCTTCTATTTGCAGTTTCTCTCCTTCCAGGCTGTACCCAGTCTTCGGTATCTCCGCTCCTTCCAAGGATTTTGTCCTTACACTGATTCGACTTGAACTGTTAATAGGCACTTGTTTGACTACCACTGTAAGTTAAGTATCCCGCGAAGATATCTTTGTCCTCTCCTGGTCTTACTTTTTCTCGTAACTTTACATCATCTGCAACCTGGGACAAAAATTAGATTCCATTTATCAAATCATTTAAATATATCATGAGAAGTGTTGGCCTTGGTGTTGATCTTTGGGTAACCACACATGTTACTCTTCAGAATACTGTCACGCTGTCTTCTAATTTACAAGTGGTCTTCCTTGCACGAGAGAACCTTTCTTTTCTACCCCAGCTTGCTCTTGTAGCTTGTGAATCATTCTGCAGAGAAACGTTAGTCAATTTTTTTCTTGCTCTCCAAAAAAATGTAGTCCACCCTTCCCTGTCTCTAACTTTAATGGCTCTGTTACAACCACAGTAGGCTCGTCAGACAGGATCCCTCATCTCTGAATCCCTCTTGGTGTTCACTGATAAAACTCCTCTACTGGTGCTCTAGCACTTTCTTACAGGCTGCATGTTATACCAGCCTGTACTGCAGTACTTCATTCTCTCTTCTTATATACAAGCACTACATCAAGTGGCTTCCAGCTTTTGTCCAGCTTGCTCTTTATGCTGCCGTCTCCAAGACTTTTACAGTTGATCAATTGTTTCCTTTGTACTCTGTCCACGGCTTCCTGCTCCTTAGTGGGGAAAGGGGCGGGGAGTGTATATATATATTACTATAATATTGGGCACTATTGTCATTAATGTTCCAGCTACACAATCTTTGAATTCTCCAGTATTTATGACATTACTCTCTTCGTATTTCCAGCCATTCTTTATATCGTGAGCGCCACTCCTTCCCTATTCTCTTCGAATACATAATACTCATCTTGGGAAATTATATTTGTTACTATCACCAAGAGTTTTGTCTCCGTGAGGGTTATAATGTCTGGTTTGTTCTTAGACAGACTTTTATCTCATTGCTTGTATTAGTGACACTGTCTATGTTGTACACACGGTAATCCTTCGCTCTCACTATTCCTTCAGTACTATTCTTTCCTCTGTTCGATTTTACGGGTTGTTAGGTGTTTACCTGGAGAGAGTTCCGGGGGTGGAGAAGTTAAGGTACAGGAACTTAACAGGACTGTGATGGAGTTTCGATTTTGGGGTTAAGTGATGGGATGACTGAAAGTTTTGGTGGGAAGACTGGAAGAGGTTTCATTTTGATATACGTATGTAGGGAGAGTAATGTGCAAAAAACCATAGGTAGGTTGGCAGGTGGGAGGAAGGTGTGTGTGTGTGTGTGTGTGTGTGTGTGTGTGTGTGTGTGTGTGTGTGTGTGTGTGTGTGTGTGTGTGTGTGTGTGTGTGTGTGTGTGTGTGTGTGTGTGTGTGTGTGTGTGTGTCAACTGACAATAAAGTAGTGGCGGACCTCACGGAATGTTGACACTGGTATTAACTGGACACGACACACGTCTCGTCCATAATTAATATTTTTTTCAACACTAGCATCGATACACGTGTTTATTCAGTTTAAAAACATCAGAGAACATTTAGGTGTATTTATCTCATACACAGACAATACAACTATATAGAACAATAATAAATGACGCTGATTTAACCAAATAAAACAAAACTACTGGTATATGTCCATTTGAGTCTTCAAGTGAAAACAAAATGTCTTAAGGTGGGAGGATGAACGTTTATTTCAATATATAAACCACGCAACAAAACTTATTATGTTTCCTTTATCACACACATCTGAATAATACACAAATAATAATCCAATGCAAATAAAGCTTGTAAAAAAATGTTTTTATAAGTGTGAGGAGTAAACAAAGTTGCATTTTGAGCGAGATGCGAATCTCCACTGATTACCAGGGTACATGTGACTGGCAGCTGAGTAGTAGAGCACTCAGCTCACAACTGAAAGGACACTGGTTCGATGCCAGACGAGGCGAGACATACGGGTGAGTCTCTTTCCACCTACTACTGTTCTTCACTCAACAATAGTTACCCAGGATTTAGTAGTGCTGTTGGGTAGCAGTAGTAGTATAGTTAGATAGACTCAGACGCTGACATGAGCTGAGGCAGGATCGATCATCTCAGCCTATAAATTTATATACATAAAACTAGTGCACATAGACAGGGAGAGAGACGAGTGAAGTGCAGCAAGGTCAGGGAATCAATGCAGTGTTTATGACACATGCATATTGATTGCTATATCATGTTCACTTCACATCAGTGTTCACCTGTTCATGTTATTCACCACATTTGAACTTGAAGATAATACAGTTACTGGATGGTTTTACAGGATATTTTATGTAAAATATTCAAGAGAAATGTTGCGTACGTGTACATGCCTTTTATTATTATCATTATTATTATTATGGGGAAGCGGTAAACCTGAGGGGGGAATCATACAGCGTCTGGGGAATAAACAGTGATTAGGTTAGATTGGAGAAAGTGAAGGATAGGTATAACTCCTTGAATTAAGAGCCCTTCACCAACATCAAGGCACCTTCCGTAGAGTGATACTTACCTGTTGATTATAGGCGGTGAATATGCGCAGATTAGTGCAGTGGTAAGCAAGTGTACTAGCAAATGTAGGTGTTGGCGAGGCTGATGTTGGTGACGTTGAAGGTGAAGCTGATGTTGGTGACGTTGAAGGCGAGGCTGATGTTGGTGACGTTGAAGGTGAAGCTGATGTTGGTGACGTTGAAGGCGAGGCTGATGTTGGTGACGTTGAAGGTGAAGCTGATGTTGGTGACGTTGAAGGCGAGGCTGATGTTGGTGACGTTGAAGGCGAGGCTGATGTTGGTGACGTTGAAGGTGAAGCTGATGTTGGTGACGTTGAAGGCGAGGCTGATGTTGGTGACGTTGAAGGCGAGGCTGATGTTGGTGACGTTGAAGCTGATATTGAAACTGATTCCTTCTGGTACGATACAGATATAACAACCTTCTTTTCCACAACCACGCACTGTCCCCCCTCGGTCACGAGCTCCTTATGCAGAATGATTCAAAGCTCGTTCTTCACATCATTCTACTTAAGTTTTTGTACGATGTACACCGTGTTCACAGTGTAGCTCTCTATATACCCATCACCCACACTGGTTACTGGCAGATCAGTACACAACTGAGTGTCTAGAAGCGTCAATACTCCAAGCCTGGATTCTATTGTCAGATTTTTGTTACTGACACCAGCAGAGGTTAAGGACCCTTGACTGAGACACACGTACGCACTTAAACGAATCGATGCGTCAACCCAAAACTGGTGATGACTGTTGTACGCATCTGTCACAGCTGATGAATGTACGCCCTTGTCACAGCTGATGAATGTACGCCCCTGTCACAGATGATTGTTCTAAGCACCTGTCACAGCTAAGCTGGTGATTGTCATAAGCCCATGTTACACCTGACAATTATTGTACCCATCTGTCACAACTCATGATTGTTGTATGCATCTGTCACAACTGACGATTGTTGTACACACCTGTCACAGCTGATGATTATTGTACGCACCTGCCACAGCTGATAATTGTTGTACACACCTGTCACAGCTGATGATTGATGTACGCACCTGGAGTTTACCTGGAGAGAGTTCCGGGGGTCAACGCCCCCGCGGCCCGGTCTGTGACCAGGCCTCCTGGTGGATCAGAGCCTGATCAACCAGGCTGTTACTGCTGGCTGCACGCAAACCAACGTACGAGCCACAGCCCGGCTGGTCAGGAACCGACTTTAGGTGCTTGTCCAGTGCCAGCTTGAAGACTGCCAGGGGTCTGTTGGTAATCCCCCTTGTGTATGCTGGGAGGCAGTTGAACAGTCTCGGGCCCCTGACACTTATTGTATGGTCTCTTAACGTGCTAGTGACACCCCTGCTTTTCATTGGGGGGATGTTGCATCGTCTGCCAAGTCTTTTGCTTTCGTAGTGAGTGATTTTCGTGTGCAAGTTCGGTACTAGTCCCTCTAGGATTTTCCAAGTGTATATAATCATGTATCTCTCCCGCCTGCGTTCCAGGGAATACAGGTTTAGGAACCTCAAGCGCTCCCAGTAATTGAGGTGTTTTATCTCCGTTATGCGCACCGTGAAGGTTCTCTGTACATTTTCTAGGTCAGCAATTTCATCACAGCTGATGATTGTTGTACACACCTGTCACAGCCAATGATTGTACACACCTGTCACAGTTGATTGTTGTACACAACTGTCAACTGATGACTGTTGTATGCACCTGTCACAGCTGATGATTGTTGTACGCACCTGTCACAGATGATTGCTGTACACACCTGCCACAGATGATTGTCGTGCACACCTGTCAGATGATTGTACACACCTGTCGCAGCTGATGATTGTTGTACACACCTGTCACAGATGATTGTCGTACACACCTGTCACAGCTGATTGTTGTACACACCTGTCACAGCTGATGATTGTTGTACAGACCTGTCACAGCTGATGATTCTTGTACACAATTGTCACAGATGATTGTCGTAAACATGTCACAGCCGATGATTGTTGTACACACCTGTCATAGCTGATTGTTGTACATATTATTATTATTATTATCATAATCAAAAAGAAGCACTAAGCCACAAGGGCTATACAGCGCTGCAGGGTAGGGAAGGAAGCAAGGGTACAGGATGGCAGAAGGGAGGAGGGATGATCAGTAGGTTACAGAAAACAGCGGGGCAGGGGATAGTACGGGGGTAGAGGGTAGCAAGAGATTGAAGTAGAAAGGGCTGAAGGTATCAGAATTTGTGAAGTAAGTCGGTTGTTGTCAAAAAGTCAATGAGAGAGTCTGGATGAAAGGTGGGTCCATCAGCGAGAAGGGAAGGTAGAGAGAGAGCAGCAGAGCGAAGACGACGACGGAAGTAAATTCTGCGTGCTCGTTGATAAAGTGGGCAGTCCAACAGAATGTGGCTGACTGATAATGGAACTTGGCAATTCTCACAGAGAGGAGCAGGGCGCCTCTCCATGAGATATCCATGAGTAAGACGAGTATGGCCAATGCGAAGACGGGAGAGAGTAGTCTCCCAACCTCGACACTGGTGATAAGAAGACGGCCAGTAACCTATACTCGGTTTAATAGATTGAAGTTTGTTGCCGAGCATAGTAGACCAACGTTGTTGCCAACGGGTGTGAAGTTGGGAAGATATTGCAGCAAAATAGTCCGTAAATGGAATACCTCTACATGAAACTGGTAGGTCATGTACTGCTGACCGCGCAGCAGTGTCTGCCTGTTCATTGCCCTGTACGTCAACATGACCAGGGACCCAACAAAAAACAATATCTTTATGCTTGGTAAAGATACGGCGTAGCCAAAGTTGGATACGGAGGACTAAGGGGTGAGGTGTATCAAATTTCTGTATAGCCTGTAAAGCACTAAGGGAGTCTGAGACAACCACAAATGATGACACAGGCATAGATGCAATACGGATAAGTGCTGTAAGGATGGCATACAATTCAGCAGTAAAAATACTAGCCGAAGATAGTAAATGCCCTTGTATGACGCTGTCCGGAAACACTGCTGCGAATCCTACGCCGTCAGAAGACTTAGAGCCATCTGTGTACACAGCAATGGCATGAGAATGAGAGTGAAAGTGGTCAAGAAAAAGAGAGCGGGAAGCGACCGTAGACAGTTGGGCTTTCGAGCAAGGGAGAGAGAAAGAACAGACTCGAACAGCTGGAACTTCCCAGGGGGGTAGGGAAAAGTGAGATGCTACATGTACATAGAAAGGTGGTAATTGAAGAGAAGACAAGAGCGAATGAAGGCGAAGAGAGAAGGGACGGAGTAAACAGGGGCGACGAACAAATAAAGAATGTCTACTAATATCAGTGACCATTCTATAAATGGAAGGATTGCGGAGATCATGAGAGCGTACATAGTAGCGAAGGCAATGGGCATCACGGCGATCGGATAAGGATGGAACGTTCGCTTCTGCATAGAGGCTCTCGACAGGGGAAGAGCGAAAAGCACCAAGGCATAAACGTAATCCTTGGTGATGAATGGGGTTAAGGCTAGAGAGAGTAGCAGGAGATGCCGCTGAATAGATCTGGTCACCATAATCAAGTTTCGATAAGATAAGGGTGGAATGTAGGCGAAGGAGGGTTCGACGATCAGCTCCCCATGAAAGATGAGCAAGGGTTTTAAGAAGGTTCAGCCGGCTGTGACAAGTTGCCTTCAGAGAGGTAATGTGAGGTTTCCAGGATAACCTACGATCAAAGAGGAGGCCCAGAAACTTGACTGTATCACGTTCAGGGATACGGGAGCCATAGAGGTACAAAGGATGATCGGAGATGACAGAGCGTCTAGTGAAAGTAATTTGGTGGGTTTTAGTGCTGGAAAATTTAAACCCACGTGTGGTGGCCCAATTGGAAACACGGTCGACTGCATGCTGGAGAGAAACTGTAATAAGGTGACAGTCAGCACCTGCACAGGCAATAGCGAAGTCATCAACATAGAGTGATGACCAAATATTTGATGGAAGACTAGAGGCCAAATCATTAATAGCAAAGAGAAAAAGTGTTGTGCTCAGAACACATCCCTGGGGGACACCTTCAGCTTGGATAAAGTCCGGGGAGAGCACATTATTAACCCGAACACGGAAATGCCTGTCAGTTAAAAAGTTCTTAAGGAAGGATGGTAGATTGCCTCGAAGGCCTAAGGAGTGGGCTTGGGCTAAAATATTATACCTCCAAGTTGTGTCATATGCCTTCTCAAGGTCAAAAAATATGGCAATAACTGAGTGGTTATTCGCAAAGGCATTACGAACATACGTATCCAAGCGTAGTAAGGGGTCTATGGTAGAACGTCCCTTACGAAAGCCATATTGACGAGTGGAGAGACTGTTGTGTGTCTCTAAATACCACACTAAACATCTATTTACTAGGCGTTCCATCACTTTGCAAACTGCACTGGTAAGAGCAATGGGACGATAGTGGGAGGTTTCATGTCCCGTAGTGCCTGGTTTGCAGAAAGGGAGAACAATGGCGGATTTCCACAGCTGTGGAAGAACTCCTTGTGACCAAATAAGATTGTAAAGGCGTAATAGGACTGCAAGGGCTGACTGATGTAAATGTTGTAGCATACGAATATGAATGTCGTCGGGCCCAGCTGCCGATGATCGGCAAGCTGAGAGTGCTGCCTCCAGTTCTTGAAGTGTAAAAGGCACATTATACTGTTCTTCTCTGAGAGAAGAAAAGTCCAAGGGTGCTAACTCTCTGGCAGACTTTGAGGAAAGAAATGAGGGGCATAGATGGAGTCCCTGAGAAATACAGACCAGATGATTGCCAATTTCATTGGCAACATCTAGTGGGTTTGCTATATCAACACCGGCAACCCGCAGAACAGGAGCCGGGTCAGGAGAATATTTACCACTCAGTTTTCGTACTTTTTTCCAGACTGCACTCATAGAGGAAGCAGAGGTGATGGTGGAGACATAATCTCGCCAGCAAGTGCGTTTAGCATCACGGATGACACGGCGAGCGATCGCACACTTCTGCTTAAAATCAAGAAGTCTCTCTGTGGTTCTATTGTACCGGTACCTGCCCCATGCAGCGCGTTTCAAACGTACTGCACGAGCACAAGCAGGAGACCACCAAGGCACGCATTTCTGAGAATGCCTGCCCGAAGTTTGGGGTATAGAATGAGAAGCTGCGGTTAAAACGGAGGACGAGAAGAGGTGTAAAAGCTCATCGATGGAGGACGAAGAAGGAACCTCTCTAAAAACAGTTAGGTGTGAGTAAAGGTTCCAATTTGCCTGATCAAATTGCCAGCGTGGGATGCGAAGAGGTGGTGAATATGAAGGGGAAGTAAGAATGATTGGGAAATGATCGCTGTCATGTAAGTCTGGAAGAACAGACCAAGTGAAGTCTAATGCGGCAGAGGAAGAGCAGACTGAGAGATCGATGCAAGAGAGAGTGTGAGTCCGAGGATCAAAATGGGTGTGAGTACCTGTATTTAAAACATGGAGGGGGTGGGTGGCAAGAAAAGCCTCTAACTGAATGCCACGGGAATCACAGTGAGACCCCCCCAGAGGAAATGGTGGGCATTAAAATCACCAAGTAACAGAATCGGTGGTGGTAATGACGAAACAAGAAAGGCAATATCCGGAATAGATAATGCCCGAGAAGGAGAGAGATATAAAGAACAGAGCGTATACCACCTATGCAAGTGGATACGGGCTGCTGTGTAATGCAGCGAAGTACGAACAAATAGCTGATGGTACGGAATATCAGTGCGTAGAAGAAGGGCACTTTCATTAAAGGTCCCATCAGGAAAAGGATCTGAAGAATACAATAAATTATAGCCTGAGATGGGAGAGATAACAGCAGAGTGTAATTTTGGTTCCTGTAAGCAAACACCAACAGGGGAAAACTGGGAGAGTAACATCTGAAGCTCACCCCGATTACCCCTGAGGCCGCGTATATTCCACTGTAAATAGGCCATGATTGGCAATGATAAAGATACCTGAAATCCGCAGGTAAGGGTTCCTACGGACTAGAGGGGTTAGAAAAGTCCACATGCGGAGGCAGTGGAAAATGTTCAAGCAGCGAAGGAACGGTGCGCTGTGAAGAAAGGAGTTGCGCAGATGGAGTAGAGGAGAGAGAAGGAGCGGAGGGTGGATCAGTGTCCATTGATGGTTTGGTCTCTGCAATATATTCAGAGATTGCTTCAAGTGTTTCAGAATTCAGAGATGTCGTATGGGAGACAATATTGGAAATGGTAGGGGGAGGATGAGTAAAGATTGGAACTGTAATGGACTGTACCAAGGTAGGGGGGGCGAAAGGGTGGAGGGAACTGGAGAAGCGTGGAAGGGGACAGAAGAGGCAGAAACCTGGGAGGTGGCAGAAGAGGAAGAAACTTGGGAGGGAACAGGGGAGGAAGGTACAGTACGAGGAGGAGGGTGAACCTCTACACTTGTAACAGAGCCAGTGAGAGGGGGAGAACCAGGTACAGAGACAGGGAAGGGAAAATGAGGAGGTGGAAGATGGGTAGGAGGTGTTAACGGACCTTTTTTTGACTTTTGAGAAGTAGAGGGACGATTGGGAGGAGGTGTCATACGAGATCTCGTCGCTACTGAGGCTTGTGAGAGAGAACACGAAGAAGCAAGATCAGACTGAGACGTTGAAGTAGGGACGTCTGAGCCGAGGACAGCAAAAGAATTAGCTACAGGAGTGACTATGGGAGAGGTAACCACAGAGGTGGGTGCAGAAGATGGGATACCAGAAGTGGGGGGACATCTTGAAACACGGGAATAAGAAACACGAGGTAGTCTCCCTTGGAGGCGGAGATGAGAAACTGCCATGGCATAAGGGAGACCTTCTGCCTCTTTGAGGTAACAGATTTCCCGCTCGTTTAAGTAGACTTGACAACGGCGAGAGTACGAAGGGTGAGCCTCATGACAATTAAAGCAAGAGGGAGGTCGATTGCAAGACGTATTAGAATGGTCATCGGCACCACAGACTGGGCATTCGGCGATAGATCTGCAATATTTCGCTGGATGGCCAAATCGCCAGCAATTTCTACACTGTTGCGGTGTAGGGATCACCTTTCAAACTTGTAACCGATGTCCTGCTACATAAACTGAGGATGGGAGTTCATGGCTGTCAAAAGTTAAACGAGCCACATTGCTAGGGTATCGTCTCCGCCCACGGGCAGGAAGAACGTAAGTGTCTACCTTGAGGATTGGAAGATCTTGGAGTTCCAGCTGTTCAAGAATGTCAGTGCCACATGTCTGGAAATTTTGTTGAACTATGGTATGGGGCAGAATGACGGTACCACTACAAGAATTGAGGGAATGATGCTTTTCAAAAGTTACAGGAACAGTATCGATATGGGAAAGACGAGAAAGCTCATGAGCCTGGGTAGCATTCTGTACGGTGACAATGCGCGTACCGCTCTTAAGAGCATGAAAAGAAATATCTTTACCAACATGGCGTAGGAGTGCCTTGCCAATACTGTGGTCAGAAAGATAGGCAGTAGAGGAAGTTGGTCGTAAAGTGAAGAATTTAGTCCATTGTGCAGTCTGAAACTGAGCGTGGAAAGGTAGTGAAGGACGTGTCATCTTTTCTGAGAAGAACGAGAAGGTGGAGAAGTATCATCAGCAGGTAACTGTCGTTGTTGTTTAGGCATGGGACCAGAGTTGGTCCAACGTGGAACGGGCGGGCAATTCAAAAATTGCTGCACAGTAGAGGGAGAGGCCGGAAGCATAGTCAGAGGAGAGCGAAGGTCAGATAAATCGAAGGAGTCAGTCGAGGCCTCAGTACCTGAAGCGGGTGAGGAAACAGCACCGGCAAGAGGTACAGAGGCATGAGGAGTGTCCGAAGAGTGGTCCCAAGACGAGGTGGGGTCAGAACGGGGTGCGGTATCAAGAAGGGGCCCGGGGGTAGCAGGTTCATGGACTAGGGCTGCCATGGTTAGGTTACTTCTTTCTTTTTGTTTTTAAGAAAAAAAAAGAAACAAGAAAAGAAAATAAAAATAAAAAAAGAATAAAAAAAGGGGGGACTGGGGAGGGATAGTTCCTAGGAGGAATGAAAGGGCCAGAAATCTCCCTCCGCGCCCAAGAGGACCTCAGCACCGCAAGTAGCGCAGATGCAGCATGGAACCCGTGCCATACCCTACCCATCATGCCAGTAAACCGGCAATCCGGGATAGCAACCTCACATCTGCCGAGCTACCTCGGTGGACAAAAGAGAGGGCGGCCGGAAATCCGCCACAAAGCATACCTCCTTCGGCCACCACCCCCGGAATCCTAAAGGTGGCTTCCAGAGATACACCCGTCGCCCGAGACACCCAAAGCCACCCTCCGGGATACCGGAGAGGGATCAGGACATCCCCAGGCAATCCAGATTCCACGGCAAACTACGCCACCGCCAAGAACCTCAAAGGAATGGGATGGACCCCGGTACCCTTTCCCCTCCCTAGGAACTAGCGTGCCTGTGGAAAAAAAAAAGGAAGGGCAAAAAGGAAGGGCAAAAGGGAGGGGTGGGGAGGAGGAGGAGGAAAGGAAAAAGGGGAGGATGGGATAGGGAACGGGGGATTGGGGGGTAATTAGGTTCGGTCTGAGGAAGTAGACCGACAGGTCTAATTCCTCAGACCAAGAGCCTCTTCACCACGCCAAGGAGCCCCCCTTGAAGAGGCACCTGTCACAGCTAATGATTGTTGTACACACCTGTCACAGCTAAGCTGGTGATTGTTATAAACCTATGTTATAGCTGATAATTGTTGTACGCACCTGTTACAGCTGATCGTTATATGTACCTGTTACAGCTGGTAATGACTGTTGTACGTACCAGTTACGACTAATAATGAGTGAAGTACTCACCTGTCACAGCTGATGATTGTTGACACGTCACAGCTGATGATTGTTGACACGTCACAGCCGATGATTGTACACACCTGTCACAGCTGGTGATGCCTGTCGTACGCATACAGTAGCTGCCTTCATGCAGTATATATGACAGCTGCAGTTTAACAGCTGTTTTTTTTACATGTTTTAACACTTTTTTGATTAAACGTTACATCTGTTCTGTATTTACAGGTCACAGCTGTTTTGTTTACATGTCAGAGCTCTTTTTCTATACAAGTCAAAGCTCTTCTTATATGTCACAGCTGCTTTTTTTTACACTAAGCAACAGCTCTATATCGACACTATTTCTCTCTCTCCAGGTGACCTACTGTTGCTGCTCATCAATTTCATATTTAGTTTTTTCCACTAGTGAGTAGTGGGTGTCATCTTGAGTGATGTGATGCTGTGGGTGTTATCCTGGGAGATGTGATGCTGTGGGTGTTATCCTGGGAGATGTGATGCTGTGGGTGTTATCCTGGGAGATGTGATGCTGTGGGTGTTATCCTGGGAGATGTGATGCTGTGGGTGTTATCCTGGGAGATGTGATGATGTGGGTGTTATCCTGGGAGATGCGATGCTGTGGGTGTTATCCTGGGAGATGCGATGCTGTGGGTGTTATCCTGGGAGATGCGATGCTGTGGGTGTTATCCTGGGAGATGCGATGCTGTGGGTGTTATCCTGGGAGATGCAAGACAGCGGGAATATTTACACCAAGCAACACCCTTTGAAAATTTAGAAACCTTTAACGCAATGCTCTTCAACTTTTAGTTTCTGAAAAAAAAAAAAAATTATTTCAATAACAGGTGATATAATCCAACTTGTGTTTCTTGTTCTATCAAATCACATGTTCTTGAAATAACTAAATTATGGCAGAAGAATGCCATAGAGATAACTTACTTATTACACATATAGAACAACTTGTCTAAATGTACATAAAAACCTCTTTCTCCATTATTATTATTATTACTGTATTATTTAAAGTGCTAACTTATGTGGGTCATACACTGTTGCCTTGAAACGAAGTGCATTTGTTAGTGTTTAGAGTAGTGGAGCGTGAAAATGCGATGTCAGGTGATGTCATAGTTTGTTCAAGTCACAGTTGACGTCTTAATTTGTTCAAATCACAGTTGATGGCGTAATTTGTTCCAGTCACAGTTGATGTCATAGTTTTTCAACCACTCATCCCTCGGTACCTCGCTCGGAGTAATAAAAGTAAGTACATAGTTATTATTGCCACAAGATGAGTTGTCATTTGTTTTATTTCTTCCGCAATGATTTTATGGAGATAAAAATCTTATGGTGATAATTTAATGCAGCTCCTTGGCGGATTTCGCCGATAAAATACGTCTTAAATTGCACAGTATCTAGTGGAGATTATATCAGAGAATAGTATTGTTTTGCAAGTGGCAAGAAACCTAACCAAGCCTATTGAAACCCACCTAACCCAATTTAAAATAACCTAATAACCTTACTCAGTCTAAGGTCTTTAACTCCCCTGCATCTTTGTGATTGTACACTGCACCTTTGTGATTGTACACTGCACCTTTGTGATTGTACACTGCATCTTTGTGACTGTACACTGCATCTTTGTGATTGTACACTGCACCTTTGTGATTGTACACTGCATCTTTGTGATTGTACACTGCATCTTTGTGATTGTACACTGCACCTTTGTGATTGTACACTGCACCTTTGTGATTGTACACTGCATCTTTGTGATTGTACACTGCATCTTTGTGACTGTACACTGCATCTTTGTGATTGTACACTGCATCTTTGTGATTGTACACTGCATCTTTGTGATTGTACACTGCATCTTTGTGATTGTACACTGCATCTTTGTGACTACATTGCATCTTTGTGATTGTACACTGCATCTTTGTGACTGTACACTGCATCTTTGTGATTGTACACTGCATCTTTGTGATTGTACACTGCATCTTTGTGATTGTACACTGCACCTTTGTGATTGTACACTGCATCTTTGTGACTGTACACAACATCTTTGTGACTGGCCACATCTTTGTGACTGGCCACAGCAACTTTGTGACTGGCCACAGCAACTTTGTGACTGGCCACAGCAACTTTGTGACTGGCCACAGCAACTTTGTGACTGGCCACAGCAACTTTGTGACTGGCCACAGCAACTTTGTGACTGGCCACAACATCTTTGTGACTGGCCACAACATCTTTGTGACTGGCCACAGCAACTTTGTGACTGGCCACATCTTTGTGACTGGCCACATCTTTGTGACTGGCCACAGCAACTTTGTGACTGGCCACAGCAACTTTGTGACTGGCCACAGCAACTTTGTGACTGGCCACAGCAACTTTGTGACTGGCCACAGCAACTTTGTGACTGGCCACAGCAACTTTGTGACTGGCCACAACATCTTTGTGACTGGCCACAACATCTTTGTGACTGGCCACAGCAACTTTGTGACTGGCCACAGCAACTTTGTGACTGGCCACAACATCTTTGTGACTGGCCACAACATCTTTGTGACTGGCCACAGCAACTTTGTGACTGGCCACAGCAACTTTGTGACTGGCCACAGCAACTTTGTGACTGGCCACAGCAACTTTGTGACTGGCCACAGCAACTTTGTGACTGGCCACAACAACTTTGTGACTGGCCACAACAACTTTGTGACTGGCCACAACATCTTTGTGACTGGCCACAACAACTTTGTGACTGGCCACAGCAACTTTGTGACTGGCCACAACATCTTTGTGACTGGCCATAACATCTTTGTGACTGGCCACAACATCTTTGCGACTGGCCACAACATCTTTGTGACTGGCCACAGCAACTTTGACTGGCCACAACATCTTTGTGACTGGCCACAACATCTTTGTGACTGGCCACAGCAACTTTGTGACTGGCTAGGCCGCTATACTACAGAAATGTTGTGTCACCTGCCACTCGTGGCTAAAAAAAAAAAATATTTTCGCCAATGTCTCCCAGATGAACAAGTTGCCCAAGAAATAACTGTTATTGCAGCGTAGATAGATGGTACGCGTCGTATAATATCTAACGTCCACCGATGACCTTCCTTAAATTATAAGTGATTTATTGAAGCCACATTCACTGTTTATATGTTAATTTTTTAAATAATGTAAATTATTAGTTGGTTAATTGCGCTTAAAATCAATCGACTACGTGAGGGTCATTAAAATCTCATCTAACCTCTTCACCATCAGCCTAGAATACTTTAATCCCTGATATAGGGATCAAACTCTTAGTGTATATACACAGACATTAAGATAAGATTTCGTTCGGATTTTTAACCCCGGAGGGTTATCCACCCAGGATAACCCAAGAAAGTCAGTGCGTCATCGAGGACTGTCTAACTTATTTCCATTGGGGTCCTTAATCTTGTCCCCCAGGATGCGACCCACACCAGTCGACTAACACCCAGGTACCTATTTGCTGCTAGGTGAACAGGACAACAGGTGTAAGGAAACGTGTCGAAATGTTTCCACCCGCCGGGAATCGAACCCGGGCCCTCCGTGTGTGAAGCGGGAGCTTTAGCCACCAGGCCACCGGGCCACCATTCACCTCTCGGTTATATACCCGTGTATCAACATCCTAGTGTATAATACTGATTAGTTGGTTAAAAGGACTTAAAGCCTATCACCTACACGAGGGTCACTATATTACACCTGCCTGCAGCAAGCAGAGCAGTTGGATAATTGGTTACAATCATAACTATAATTTTTAAAGAGGGTGGAGGGGTAAGCCAGTGGAAGGCCTCGGTCAGATGACCAAAAGCAGCAGAGCAGGGAAGGGGAAATGGGTGGCAAGAGGGAGAGGGATGATTATTAGGGTGTGGAGTGCAGCGGGGCAGTGGATAGTGCAGGGGTAGAGGGTAGCAAGAGATTTTAAGGTAGAAAGGGCGGACGAGAGTGCTAGAGACATCATCATCAGAGTTTGTGTAGTAAATCAGTCGCTGTCATCAAGTCAATGAGAGTGTTTGGATTAAAGAAGGATCCATCAGCAAGAAGGGATGTAAAGAAAGGGCAGCAAGAAGGGAAGTAAAGAAAGGGCAGCAAGAATGGAAGTAAAGAAAGGGCAGCAAGAATGGAAGTAAAGAAAGGGCAGCAAGAAGGGAAGTAAAGAAAGGGCAGCAAGAATGGAAGTAAAGAAAGGGCAGCAAGAATGGAAGTAAAGAAAGGGCAGCAAGAAGGGAAGTAAAGAAAGGGCAGCAAGAAGAGAAGTAAAGAAAGGGCAGCAAGAAGGGAAGTAAAGAAAGGGCAGCAAGAAGGGAAGTAAAGAAAGGGCAGCAAGAATGGAAGTAAAGAAAGGGCAGCAAGAAGGGAAGTAAAGAAAGGGCAGCAAGAAGAGAAGTAAAGAAAGGGGAGCAAGAAGGGAAGTAAAGAAAGGGCAGCAAGAAGGGAAGTAAAGAAAGGTCAGCAAGAAGGGAAGTAAAGAAAGGGCAGCAAGAAGGGAAGTAAAGAAAGGGCAGCAAGAAGAGAAGTAAAGAAAGGGGAGCAAGAAGGGAAGTAAAAAAAGGGGAGCAAGAAGGGAAGTAAAGAAAGGGGAGCAAGAAGGGAAGTAAAGAAAGGGCAGCAAGAAGGGAAGTAAAGAAAGGGGAAGTAAAGAAAGGGCAGCAAGAAGGGAAGTAAAGAAAGGGCAGCAAGAAGGGAAGTAAAGAAAGGGCAGCAAGAAGGGAAGTAAAGAAAGGGCAGCAAGAAGGGAAGTAAAGAAAGGGCAGCAAGAAGGGAAGTAAAGAAAGGGCAGCAAGAAGGGAAGTAAAGAAAGGGCAGCAAGAAGGGAAGTAAAGAAAGGGCAGCAAGAAGGGAAGTAAAGAAAGGGCAGCAAGAAGGGAAGTAAAGAAAGGGCAGCAAGAAGGGAAGTAAAGAAAGGGCAGCAAGAAGGGAAGTAAAGAAAGGGCAGCAAGAAGGGAAGTAAAGAAAGGGCAGCAAGAAGGGAAGTAAAGAAAGGGCAGCAAGAAGGGAAGTAAAGAAAGGGCAGCAAGAAGGGAAGTAAAGAAAGGGCAGCAAGAAGGGAAGTAAAGAAAGGGCAGCAAGAAGGGAAGTAAAGAAAGGGCAGCAAGAAGGGAAGTAAAGAAAGGGCAGCAAGAAGGGAAGTAAAGAAAGGGCAGCAAGAAGGGAAGTAAAGAAAGGGCAGCAAGAAGGGAAGTAAAGAAAGGGCAGCAAGAAGGGAAGGTACAGAAAGGGCAGCAGAGCGGAGACGACGTTGGAGGTAAATTCTGTATGCTGGGTGATAGAGTTGACAATCCAACATAATGTGGCTGACAGATACAGTGGACCAGCGTAAGGTAATTCGTTTCCTGACAGACCTTACACACATACACGAGGGTCACTAAGGTTGTATGTCGCTGTTCAAGGTTAGGTCAAGTTTGTCAGGAAACAAGACAAAGTATTTCCTGACGCGGGTCTTAGTTATATGATGACCCACAGCTGGAGCTTTTGGTCATCTGACCGAGGCCTTCCACTGGCTTACCCCTAATATTAGGATACAGGTAAACTGTCAGAGTATATACACATGTATACAGAGATGTGCACCTCCCGGTGTACATCTGTTCTTAACTTGTAATATTTTTGAATAAGTTTTTATTTAGCTTTCGAATGCATATATTAAAAAATATGCGCTAAGTCCGTATGGGTCATAGATGCTATGGCCACAAAAATTGTATTTTTTCGTAATTTAACTTAGCATAACACAGAGTCAATGTGACTTATTTCCACTAAGGTCAAGTATAACATCTGAACTCAGGATCAGTAAGTTTAGAGGAAAATAATTCTATATTGTGTAACAGTATTTTGCAGAGATATATTATCAACACAATCGTCACGAAAGTTAATTATCTTTCAATAAACATTAGAGCCTCGCTTGTGGCTGTTCACTTCACAGCTGCACTTATACATCACGAACGTCACAAAATACTTCAATCGCATGTCAGGAGAATTCATTACACTACAATTAAAACACCCCATTTTTTTGAGTATTTAGAGGGAGTGGAGTAATAAAGGTGGAGAAGCACTACACACACTCCTCCCTCCATGGCTGCTGGCCAGACACTGAGCAGACGACTAGCCCAGCGCCTTTACCTACACTACTGACTTAACACTTACATAATAATAATCTTTATTTCTACAAGTACATGTTACAGTTATACAGACCTAGCTGACATCAATAACATACTGTATAGAAAACCCCTTGTTATGCAGAGCATTTCGGGCAAATTAGGTTTGGCCCAGGATGCGACCAACACCAGTCTGCTAGCATTCAGGTACCTATTTACTGCTAGGTGAACAGGGACAGCAGGTGTCTTAATTAAGGAAACACGCCCTCAATGTTTCCACCCGTACCGGGGATCGAACCACGGACCTCAGTGTGTGAGCTACCAACCAAGTTACGGGATACTTACCTTCTGGCTCTGCCGGTCTTCAGGCTTGGGGTCCCCCCTGACCTAAGTACTTCTGCGCTGGCAGCCTTGGTGAAATGTGTTTTTTCTCTACCTCAGGATAAGCCATTAGTGAAGAATCTTCCCTGTTCACTCCCCTAAGATGTTGTATTCATCAATTGCTCATTACTCCACAATTTGTTCATGATTGTAGCCATGTATAAACGTAATTAAGTAAATTTACTTACATGATTCATTACCTTTGTAACTTGTGAGTTCATTACCTTTGTACCTATTTCACTTATCAGAACTTTGGAGCCCAGTCCCTGGACCCATTATGTACCACTGTAATCTTTTGACTACTGCCCACAAGTGGGTATGGGGTGTATAATAAACATATTTAACTAAAAAATCATCGTCAGTCCTCTGGGCAATTGATCGGGGCCCAACACATCAATTACTTCTAAGCCTACAAAAAACCTGTTGGTATTGACTCAGAGTGTACTCACCTAAGTCCAATATTGTGTACTCGCCTAAGTCGAATATTTTGTACTCACCGAAGTCCAATATTTATCAAATCAAATCAAGTATGGTTGCAAGGGTGGAGTCTCAGCTCTTGGTCCCGCCTCTCCTTTGGCCACTACTGGGTTCACTCTCTCTGCTGAGCACATAAGATGTTTTTTTTTTTACCACGGATCTCAGTTTTTGGCTGTGAGACGTCAGTTTTTTGACCATAGAAGGACGTCAGTTTTTGGCCATAAGAATTGTTTTTGACCCTAAAATCTCAGGTTTTAGATTTATGATCTCAGTTTTTGACTATAGGATCTCAGTTTATGGCATTAAACAAGCAACTTTATATCTTTGAAATGAAATACAGTACACAGTTGACAGTGGAATAATTGACAGGCATAAATTAATTTATGGAAAGTCCCTTGTTATGCATAGCATATCAGCTAACCTTATGATTAACTTAGAAGACAATGAGACGAATATAGTAGTTTACTAGACTACTATAGTTTGCTATATTTGACATTTAAATTGTTAACCCAGAAAGCCTACTTAATCATAGAAGTTAACACTGTTCTGGTTTTACTTCCCTTCAGCTGATTGATAATGGCAACACTAGTGGACAGGTCATGTAATGACTAAGATATTAGTAAGTATATTTAGGTACAGGTACACATAAATACTATTATCATACATAGTAACAAATGTGTATATTGCCTAGTATAACCAAAAAAAGTCAGCCAAAGTGACTTATTTCCATTGGGGTCCTTGTAATATCTTATTTTTTAAAGTCTAGCTGCCTCTCTAGTCTCAAGCCTACTAGACTCCAGTACTAGAAAGATAATTAAGTGGAGTTCAGCTAGCTTTAAGAGCCAGATAGGTCAGCAGGCCAGTAGTTTGTGTCTCCTGGTAAAGGATGGTCATGCAGTCACTGGTGTGTCCTCTGGTGAAAGATGGTCATGCAGGTCACTGGTGTGTATCCCCTGGTGAAGGATGGTCACGCAGGTCACTGGTGTATCCCCTGGTGAAGGATGGTCATGCAGGTCACTGGTGTGTCCCCTGGTGAAGGATGGTCATGCAGGTCACTGGTGTGTCCCCTGGTGAAGGATGGTCATGCAGGTCACTGGTGTGTCCTCTGGTGAAAGTTAGTCATGAAGATCACTGGTGTGTATCCCTTGGTGAAGGATGGTGATGCAGGTCACTGGTGTGTCCCCTGGTGAAGGATGGTCATGCAGGTCACTGGTGTGTCCCTGGTGAAGGATGGTCATGCAGGTCACTGGTGTGTCCCCTGGTAAAGGATGGTCATGCAGGTCATTGGTGTGTCCCCTGGTGAAGGATGGTTATGCAGATCACTGGTGTGTCCCCTGGTAAAGGATGGTCATGCAGTCACTGGTGTGTCCTCTGGTGAAAGATGGTCATGCAGGTCACTGGTGTGTATCCCCTGGTGAAGGATGGTCATGCAGGTCACTGGTGTATCCCCTGGTGAAGGATGGTCATGCAGGTCACTGGTGTGTCCCCTGGTGAAGGATGGTCATGCAGGTCACCGGTGTGTCCCCTGGTGAAGGATGGTCATGCAGGTCACTGGTGTGTCCTCTGGTGAAAGTTGGTCATGAAGATCACTGGTGTGTATCCCCTGGTGAAGGATGGTGATGCAGGTCACTGGTGTGTCCCTGGTGAAGGATGGTCATGCAGGTCACTGGTGTGTCCCCTGGTAAAGGATGGTCATGAAGGTCATTGGTGTGTCCCCTGGTGAAGGATGGTTATGCAGATCACTGGTGTGTCCCCTGGTAAAGGATGGTCATGCAGGTCATTGGTGTGTCCCCTGGTGAAGGATGGTCATGCAGGTCACCGGTGTGTCCCCTGGTGAAGGATGGTCATGCAGGTCACTGGTGAAGGATGATCATGCAGGTCACTGGTGAAGGATGATCATGCAGGTCACTGGTGTGTATCCCCTGGTGAAGGATGGTCATGCAGGTCACTGATGTGTCCCTGGTGAAGGGTGATCATGCAAGTCACTGGTGTGTATCCCCTGGTGAAGGATGGTCATGCAGGTCACTGGTGTGTCCCCTGGTAAAGGATGGTCATGCAGGTCACTGGTGTGTCCCCTGGTGAAGGATGGTCATGCAGGTCACCGGTGTGTCCCCTGGTGAAGGATGGTCATGCAGGTCACTGGTGTGTCCCCTGGTGAAGGATGGTCATGCAGGTCACCGGTGTGTCCCCTGGTGAAGGATGGTCATGCAGGTCACTGGTGTGTCCCCTGGTGAAGGATGGTCATGCAGGTCACTGGTGAAGGATGATCATGCAGGTCACTGGTGTGTATCCCCTGGTGAAGGATGGTCATGCAGGTCACTGATGTGTCCCTGGTGAAGGATGATCATGCAAGTCACTGGTGTGTATCCCCTGGTGAAGGATGGTCATGCAGGTCACTGGTGTGTCCCCTGGTGAAGGATGGTCATGCAGGTCACTGATGTGTCCCCTGGTGAAGGATGGTCATGCAGGTCCCTGGTGTGTCCCTGGTGAAGGATGGTCATGCAGGTCACTGATGTGTCCCCTGATGAAGGATGGTCATGCAGGTCACTGATGTGTCCCCTGGTGAAGGATGGTCATGCAGGTCACTGATGTGTCCCCTGATGAAGGATGGTCATGCAGGTCACTGATGTGTCCCCTGATGAAGGATGGTCATGCAGGTCACTGATGTGTCCCCTGGTGAAGGATGGTCATGCAGGTCACTGATGTGTCCCCTGATGAAGGATGGTCATGCAGGTCACTGATGTGTCCCCTGGTGAAGGATGGTCATGCAGGTCACTGATGTGTCCCCTGGTGAAGGATGGTCATGCAGGTCACTGGTGTGTATCCCCTGATGAATTATAGTCATGTAAGTCACACGGTGGCGCCTCTTACACCTGTTAACCCTTTCGGGGCCTAGTTTCTAGGCCTTTTGTGTATCCATATGCTCTTGCGCTACCGTTCACAGAATAAATATGGGATGCACAATAAACTAGCCACTTCGGTGGCAAAATCTAAATCTACTCTGGCGCCTCTTGCTCTCCAACAGTTATAATTGCATTACAAAGACCAAGTTCATGGTCATGGAGGCTTCACTTCCTCCACCATAATAATGTCGATGGCCTCAGGATGACCAGCCTTTGTTAAGGAAAAAATTGCATCAGCTTTCTTGTCTAGTCATTACGGAATTATAGTTTACGTAATTAATTATTTGAGGTTCCTGTGGATAAGCGCCAGCTCACACTTTTTCTTATCAGATACTTTAATTCTGGTTTAACAGTATTGCATAATATAAATCGGCTTGTACTGGATAAGAATTGTTAGAAATGTCATTTGCGTGAAACGTTGTGAGTTGAGTCATTGTTGTGAGGTCACCTCCAGGACCACTTGATTAACATTTATCCTCATATATGTTGTGTAAATACTCTTCAAGACATGATATAGAGAAGACAAATAATGTTATTTAAAAGAGAGGTGGAGGTTACAAGAGCCGCTGTAGGATAGACTTGGCATCGTCTCATCAGCTGATTTGTAAGATGGTTGTTAAAGTTGGCAGCAGGTGGCAGCACTGACACCACCTGCCCAGCCAGCTTGTAACTCACTCTCTGGTTGGTCAAGTTACTCGTAGACTTCACTGATTGGCTCATTCCTTCTAATCACAGGTGGCCTTTCATCCTGCGTGTTTACAACTGAAAATACACCATGGTACATGACGGAAATAAAGATGAAGCTGAAAAATGCTTCAATTTAGCGCAGAAATACTTCCAGGAGGGCAACAGAGAGAAAGCTATTAGGTTCACGCAGAAGGCAGAGCGACTGTACCCATCACAGAGGTATCAAGGTGAGTCTCACTCAATTATGGCTTCCTTTACCCTTACACCTGCGGCTCAGTTATTTGTGTATTGTAAGTTTATTTAGCTACAGGTACACATAAGTACAATTATCATATACAGTTTAACATATGTGTGAATTACCCAGGATAACCCAAAAAAGTCAAAGTGACTAATTTCCATTGTGGTACTTGATATTTTCATTGTGGTCTTTGATATTTCCATTGTGGTCCTTGAAATTTCCATTGGTGACATTTATCAGTTTAAGATTGCAGACCTTGACTACCTCGCAAGCAAAAAAAATGTTTAATGTCCCACAGACTTAATGCCTTTTAATAAGGAAAAATCTTTGTAATCTAATTTAGATATGGTTGGTGTAACCTTTTGATAATTTTTTCCCAGAACAGAGTTTTCACCCTGGCGGCTCACTGTATATCATAACACTTGTCTAAAATTATCACTAACTATTTTCAAGATGGTGTAAAAGTAATTTTGAGGCTGCATAAACAGAACATCTGGTCTGCTGGAAGAAGCTACTTAATTATGCTTAACTCAATTTTCTCATGTTCTCTCTTTGCAGATTTGAATGTGCACCTTAGAATTAACACCATGGTTACATGAACCTGGTTTATATATACCAATAATATAAATAAAACACCTGTATATGTCTGTCATTTATCCTAGAAAGTTTAACAATGAATCTACTCTAAGACAGGAACAATGTCTAACAACTGAGTATTGCAGGACCCTACATCTGCCTCTTATTCAATGCCATGTGGATTACTTTTGCTCTTCTTGGTACTCTGCTTTAACAAAAAACAAAAATAGGCTACAAATCACCCAGAACAAAATGGTGAGATTCATCCTGGACCTGGGTCCAAGAGAACATGTAGGCCAGGATGAATTACAACAACTGGATATGCTGAATGTTGAAGACAGAGTAAAATATAAATTTAAATCACATTTGTAAATTTGTTCACAAACAGTGTCCAGAATATCTTGCTGCCAAGTTTGTCATGGCTGGGAACCAAAGCAAGTATAGTACTAGGGGGAACGGAACACAACTTTGTAGTACCCACAGTGGGTACTACAAAGTTGTACAACAATAAAGGAGCAGAACAGACTGCCTGCACATGTCAGAGCCTGTTATAGCATGAGCCAGTTCGAGAAGAGAGACAAAAGCTACCTAATGAATGTAGCTACAGAAAGGGAGGAGAGTGATTTCTTGTATAGCTAACATACATGTACCTATTACTGTGATCTGATCTTCACTTTAATGTTAATGTATATAACTCGGTTTACCTTATTCCATATTTACTGTAACTTCTTTCCACATAGTTAAGTTACTTACCTGTTTTAACTTTTAAGGTTTAAATAATAAGTTACTTCAAGGACCTCAATGGAAATAAGTCACTTTTGACTTTTTTGGGGGTTATCCTAGGTAATCTACACATATGCTGGTATGTATGATAATTTATATACATGTAATTGTATTTGTGTGTACCTGTGCCTGAAGTTTACTCTAAACTGACAATATCTGTTGTGCAAATCTGAAGACACTGTTGTTTACAAGGTTTATCACAAACCAAGTAACACATGATTTGCATTACTACTACCATCAAAAAATTAGGATCAAAAAGGGTTATTCTTGAGAGCTTATAGGACAGGGCTACTCAGCTACTATGAGCAAAGGTCCACTTGGACAAGTACCAATGTATGCAAAGGTCCAGATATATTTTTTACACGCAATCAGGGCAGTGTACTCATCATATTCTATGGACTTCATTTTCAGTCCTCGTCTTATAAAAAATTTCAAAATATGAAGATAAATAGTGAATGTGGAAAAGGAATGAGGAAAATTTATAACCAGTTTGATTAAACATTGATGTGAAGAATTTGATCACAACACGATTCAACACTAAATGCCCCACCAATATACTTATTCATAAAAGAGGTGGGCACAGCAAATTACAATCAAACTTGGTAAAAAGAAAATAAAAAAACCCAAAATCATACCTTGCACAAACACAAATGCAAATGCACAGCTTTTCCCAAAATTCAAAGCTGCACCAGGGTCACCAGACTTCCCAGCATGTGTAGCCAAACTCTCTTTCCAAAATGCCAAATAAGTCTATTTCATTGCACAAGTGATAATTACCAATATGAATTACCATTGAATGGAAGAAAATATCACTATTTAGCTATGCTAGAATGCTGTATTCCATTCAGTGTATGCATTCCATTCAGATAGAATACAATATTAATCCTGGTCTTGTGTACCACCTGATCCTGAACGTGGTAACAGCTGCTATTTAACTAAGCTTTCTCCTGAAGCCCGCAGTCCAACTACAACACTCAGAAGGTCCGGATTTGGACCACAGGCCGCCATTTGAGTAGCCCTGTTTTAGGATCTTGAGCGTGGCCTTCCTTGAAGAACACAACCCATCATGAATTAGACAATTTCAGACAGTCTCACTAAGAGATACATTGTCCTACTCATATGTGGTCATAGTAATATGTTGTGTGCCATAGCAAGTTGCAAGATAAGTGCATGCACTATCTCTTTTACCATTGCCAAAGACTTGTTTAAGACCACCTTACTCATAGATACCAATACAGGGGTTTGTGTCATTCCATGTGATGAATGTAATAAAATATGTGCAAGATAAGGAAAGAAGTCTGGAACATTGCCTCAGAGAACATGCATATGCCAGTAGTTCACATGGCCATCTGGAAAAATGGGGAGATATATATGTATAGTAATCTGCTTAATGTGCTTTTTTTTAGCTACTGTATTGTACAGTAGTTCTTGAACCTTATCAAACAAGCATCTTCCCACACATAAAAGTAGGAAATAAGAGAATGATTATAATGTAACTTTTTTTTTTTCAACCAGCTGTATCTCACCAAGGCAGGGTGCCTCCCCCCCCCCAAAAAAAAAAAAAACGAAAGTTTCTCTTTTTAAATTTAGTAATTTATACAGGAGAAGGGGTTACTAGCCCCCTTGCTCCCGGCATTTTAGTCACCTCTTACAACACGCATGGCTTATGGAGGAAGAATTCTGTTCCACTTCCCCATGGAGATAAGAGGTAATAACAAGAACTAGATAGAAAATAGAAGAAAACCCAGAGGGGTGTGTATATACATCTACCATCCGACATATGACCTGCTCGACTTACGACCACCCGACTTAACGACCGTGTTTTTTATGAAAAATTTCTGGGAAATAAACAACTATTTGTGTTGTACACAGTGTTTATCCTAAACATTACAGTATAAAATACAGTTCTAACAGCATAAAAAGTAAAGTAAGACATGAAATACCAGAATAAAACAATAAAATAAAGTCATTACAAAAATGTGATGTTGATATTCAGTAGCAAAGTTCGACTTATGTCCATTTCAACTTACGACCGGTTTCTCGGAACTGAACTCAGTCGTAAGCCGGATGGTAGGTGTATATGCTTGTACATGTATGTGTAGTGTGACCAAAGTGTAAGTAGAAGTAGCAAGATGTACCTGAAATCTTGCATGTCTATGAGACAGAAAAAAGGACACCAGCAATCCCACCATCATGTAAAACAATTACAGGCTTTCGTTTTACACTCCCTTGGCAGGACGGTAGTACCTCCCTGAGTGGTTGCTGTCTACCAACCTACTACCTAGAATGTAGCATTATTTTAGTTAATTCTGTGACGTTTGTGGTTTGGCACAATGGTAAGTATTATTTTAAATAATTTGTCAGTTATTGTTGGTTGAAATTTATAAAACATTGGATTTCTTTATCTTACAGAATTTTTGGAATTGCTGAATCGATTAAGTGGTACAGCTGGACACAGCCCGCATAGTAATGGGACAGCCGGAGGCGAAGGAGATGGTGGTGGTGGCAGTAAAGGTGGAGGTATGGGAGGTGGCGAGAATGTGCGACAACGACGCACTGGAACAGCTGAAGAGAGAACGAGTACCTCAAATTCATCACAGTCTTCTAGTGTTTCTGGAGAATTCACCAAAGAGCAGGTGGATGCAGTCAAGAGGTAAGTCAAGCTAGTGCTTTATAATAATAATAATAATATTTTTTTAACACAGTGCTCATCTCCCACCAACGAAGGGTGACCCAAAAAAGAAGAAATGTAAAAATTTTCTTCTTACATTTAGTATTTTATATAGGAGAAGGGGGATACTAGCCCCTTGCTCCCAGCATTTTAGTAGCTTCGAACAATAAGCATGGCTTATGGAGGAAAGATTTTCTCCACTTCCTCCATGGAGAATTATTATTGCAACAACATTCATTAAAAATGCACAATCCACATGGTTTATTCTAAATTTAGATACTTTTTTCAATCATTAAGTAATGGCCCAAAAAAAAAAGTGTATAAAAACTTGATACAGGTGCACATCCCTTTATCCGAAACCCTTGGGGCCTGTATTGTTTCGAATTTCAGACTTTGCCAAATTTAAGAATGATTCTCAACACTGCCATGTGGCGGCGTGACCCAGCATGGAGACGACTGACGCTCCACACTCCACAGAAAACTTCGGTTTTTTGAACTTTCTGAATTTGAGAATTTTGGATGAAGGGATGTGGACCTGTATACAACTTTAATAATTTTAAAAGGCAAATACTGTAATGTCTTAGTGTTTTTCAGCACTCATACATTTAGTAAAAACAGAGATATAGAGAACAGTTTAACAGTTAATCAACAAACATTATCAATATTAAACACACTATTATTCTTTACTCACTAGATTTGTGTATTGGTAATTGATTTATTTTCTGTTTTCTTGTCATCTCCCTTTATATATTTTTAACCATATGTGAATACAGTGTATCTGCAGTTTGTTATCCACTGTTCACTGTGGCCTGAAAATATTAAGAGGGGGAGAAGAAGCCAATTACGAAAATTTTAATAGTGGTCCGATTTCAATGACTTTTATTGTATGTTAAGGTGGAATGAAGTGTATATTACAAGTTTCATGAAGTTTTCCCAAAAATATGAAGAGAAAAATAAAAATATTATTTTTGATACGGCAAGACCTTGGTAAAATTTATGCCAAATTGTTAATGTTTAGGATGTCATAGTTGACGTGACCTGAACAAGTATAGAAAGAATTGAAAAACGTTGTATTGTTGCCCCCAAAATTCTTAATTTTGTATGTTTATTTTTTGTTTTTTGTATTTTTTTGTATTTTAAAATAAATATATACGGTAAAGGCTGTTATAAATTCCCTTTGTGGGATTGTAAAACCATGATTCCTGAATAATGGGTATAAAAATCATAGCAATGTATTCATAAATGAAGAAAATTTTACTAATAGGAGAATATATATGTTGGTAGAATTACCGACAATATGTATAGTAAAAGGACACAAGTGCAAGTAATGTGACATTTTATTGTGGCAACGTTTCGCTTTCCAGGAGTCTTGTCAAGCTTGACAAAGCTCCTTGATTTTTTTTATACTGCTCACACTGACCACATAGATCCATTCTTTCATATGTAGGCCTACCAGCTTTCTCTCGCTAGATTTGAAGGCGCTACAATTTAGGCATTCTGGTACGTCAATAACCCTGGTGCGTAAGCCGTACTAGTACATAGAAAACCCTGAAAGGGTTAAAAATCCTGCAGTCATGTGTGAATGTTTTATTCCGAGTGCGTTGCATCAAGTTGCCTTCAGGATTTAGTGTATTGTTGGAGTGTGGTCAAAGTATTATCTGTAAATATACTTTACACTTGCAGATTAGTTGCTAGATGATTTGAATTTTGAAGGTTGGGAAGTACAGTATGTGTGCTCTGAAAGTTGGATGAGGATGAGTTTCAATGGATTACCATTGAACTGCAGTATTTATCCTGCTATTGAAAGAAATTTCTTAAATTTTATGTAGTACAAGTTTTTTGTATGTATGTGCTGAAAGAACAGACATACCAGTGTGTGTGCTCCATGTATGGGTTACTAGTGTCTATAACATACTTCAAATAAGCATGGTCTTGCCTTATTCTAACCTCATAGCATTGCACCCCTAAAAGGTTTATTTAAAAAATCATTAAAGCTTTTCTCATGTCATCTTTACCATTTCAGAATCATGAGGTGTAAAGATTACTATGAGATATTGGGTATTACAAAGGATGCTACTGACAGTGACCTTAAGAAAGCTTATCGTAAATTGGCGCTTCAGTTCCACCCAGACAAAAATAAGGCGCCGGGGGCTGGTGAAGCTTTTAAAGGTAAATTTATTTTTTGTTTTGTTTGCTTTCAAGCAAAAGTATTGTAATAGTATAGTTGTAGAAATTCATTATTAGCTAGATATATGGTTAATGAATGCATCACAATCATTTGAAAGTTAACACTTGCTCAGTTTTCTTTATCTCGTCTATTCTGTAATTTAGCTCATTGTTTATAAACCTATCTGATACAGACACTCCCAGTATACGAGTACATTTACTTTTTTCCAGTCAGACCAATCTTTCATTCCTCATACTTCTCAGCATTTTGCTTTGTATTACATTTAATTTCAGCTTCCTTCTTAACCAATATTGTAACAGCTGACTACCAAAAGTGGTATCCCAAACTTGAGACACCAATAATAATAATACTGTACTGTAATGGGAAAATAAAAGTTGCATAACTGTGTTAATGACCAGGAAAGCAACAGAAAAGTCTGGCGCCAGGCAGGTTCAGGGATTATGTTGGTGGAGGTACTGTGAAGACCAAATCTGCAAAGAATGATGTTCTATGATGTGGATTTTTTTTCGCTCAAAAATGAATTATAAATCTAATGTAATATACATTGTGCAAGAAAACAACCCCATTTTATCTCCATTGAGCACCTAAGGTATGTAGGGACCTTCAGTTATTTACACCAAATAAAAATGTGATGCATCTTTGGCCAGATTTGAGAGTTACTCTCAAAACCCAGTCTGAGGCCTGGCTCCTTATTGTTCCTACTAGCAGCCCACAAGCATACATAGTCATTTACAGTGTGTCTGATTGTCACAGTTAGGAGACATTGGTATTCCAACAGAATGTCTTGCATCTGCTAGTAAAATGTTAAGGGCTTTGACCATGGATGCAGACACTGTTCTCTCCCTTCATTAGAAAATTTTTATGATTGCTGTTGAGAGTAGAATACAATTAAGCGGTTATTTTATTTCATTATTTTATTCCTTGCTCTTAGTTCTGTGTATTGAGCATAGTTTAACTCTATGTGGTTTTAAACATTTTCTGTAGTGGAATTTTTCATTCTGCATGCAATAAATATTAAATCCCATGTGCTATAATATCCCTTAATATGTCTTCACCTGTTGAGAATGGAGGAAGATTTGCTATGATTTGATGTCATATTTTTTTTAAAATACTGTATGTAGTGGTCATATCCTTGAATAATCAGTTGTTTCATTTGGTCATATGCTTTTTAGTTATTTTTTTTTTATATTCCCTGTGGATTGACATTTGGAAACTACTTTTTTCCTAGAGCTAATATATTGATTATGCAGATAATTAGCTTGATATGTTATGTCAGGACTTCAGGTATGCATTCAGAAATCTGAACTGACCATTCACATCATAAGTTTGAAGTCATAATTTCAGTAACTCCATGGCACAGGTTAGACATAACTTTTGAATGCTCATTGCCAAAAACTGGAACCTCTTGTCTTAATTATGACCTCTTGAAGTGTCTTATGAACCTAGTTCAGTTTATACTCTGACAGTAAAACTTTGTTGACCTGATTGACCATTGAGCCAAGAGGCATGTCCTTCAAGAAGTCACTACTGAGTGAAGTACTCTAGCAGCAGAGATAGAATTTGAATGGCAGCACTGTAAACTTATTGCATTTCTTACAAATGGTATTCACTGTCAAATAAGGTACAGTAATCCAAGATATTTGTTGGCAATGCCTGGTTTATTATCATAGTCAGTCTTCACTGAAATGGCCATTTAGGTGTTTCTAGTTATGCTTTCTTTACCACTTAATCATCTTTTAGAACTCAGGCTATCTAGGGAAATGAGATGTACTGAGGGCATTGAATGCCCTCAGTACATCTCGTTGCAATGTCCCACTGAACAGCAATTACCATGTAAGAATTCTAACTAATCTACCCCACTACCAGTACCACTCTACCACAAACCTGGGTATTAAGTAGGTGTATTTATCCAGAGAACACATGGACTATTTGCTGTCAAGCAAAATTATTGTATGTGTTCTGTGGTGCCGAAGGAAATATTTTAGCAAGCTGTCATACTCTGGGGGATTACTATACCTATTTACTACTATGTGATCAGAGATAGCAGTAATAAAACACTGATCATTGTTCATTAGTATACGAGTGTTTTATTAGTTATGATGTTTTATTTGGAGAATAGTCACATGTTATCTTGCCCACAGCTGTAGGTAATGCCTTTGCTGTGCTCAGTGATCCAGAGAAGAAGAAGCAGTATGATCTTTATGGTCCTGAAGAATCCAACTCTCCTAGTCAACACAGAAACTCCTATAGCCACCATGACTTTACTCGAGGATATGAGAGTGAGTACTAAGTATCATTTTTAAGTTTTCTGTAATAATGATTGTATGTGTATGATGTTTGATTTTACCAGTCATACATACCAGGAAGGTCATCAGTAGCCTCAGGTAACTAGTCACACCTGGCTCTCACCTGCAGCCCACACTTCAGCTAAATGCAAGTAAATTTCTTGTATTTATCTTTAAAGTAGAAGAAAAAGTTTGTGGTAGTAAAGATATCAAGCCATAAAAATGTGTTCTGTGCTGTGTGTTCTAGTATAGTTTGTCATGCACCGTGAGCAATAAGGATGTCAGATTATTGTTGCTGAATGTCAGTACGTATTGCTTACTCTTTAAGAACTGTTAGTTATCCACAAATTAAATGTTTGTTTTTATGGACCAGGTTACAGCAAAGTTACCACTTAATAACGGTGAGCCAGAAGAAACAAAAATCGCACTTCTTTTTGTTTTTAACCGGCTGTATCCCACTGAGGCAGGGTGACCTAAAAAGAAAAATGAAAGTTTGTCTGTAAATTTAGTAATGTATACAAGAGAAGGGGTTACTAGCCCCTTGCTCCCGGCATTTTAGTCGCCTCTTACGACATGCACGGCTTACGGAGGAACAGTTCTGTTCCACTTCCTATGGAGGATAACACTTGTTATCTACTTTATTTTTACACACTTAAAGGCTTAAAGACCAAAGATATTAAGAGAGCGACAGGGTGATAGTGGGTTACAATATGCCATTGTAATGGAAGAATAGGTAGCATGGCACTAATCTAGGTTCTGAACCAGAAATAGTATCTGTGATAAGATAGTACTTGCCAAAAGTTATGCAACCATGTATGTAGAGATAAATAATCAAGGCATACAAAACATGGTGAGAGCAAAAACCATGTAGGTACTGGTAGGTGCTAGAAACCAATGCAACTTCATGGAATAAAACATTTCAGTTTCAATTAATTTTAGTTTCATTCTGCCTCCTCTTTGAACCTTATCCTCATCACTCTACTCACTCTCCACACTCTAATGTCACTTCATTCACCAGCTTATTGTTGTGGCACGATCAGTTTCTCTGCTACCATACTCTTTTTCCTGAGAATGTTTCCCCTCAACACTGTTGTTAGTGTGTGAGAAAGGCAATATTATGAAGGGATTCAAGGAAACTAGTTAATCGGATTTTAGGGGGATACACTTCTTTTTGACTAAGGAATGCCTCATGCGCATTTCTTATCTCAGTTTTTTCTTGTTCCGATCTTTTGATGTCTATTTTTTGTAAGCATACCTGGCATTATGGATTTGCTTCTGTCTGTTTTAATTTTTCATTCTTCCTGGTCACTGTCTCCCTATTTGTTTCATGCCTGGGTCAGAAACATGAGTGATGCAGTTTCATCCTGAAACCCTGGTTACCTGTATCACTATGAGTACATGCATGTACAGTAATCTTGTTTTGTTTTATGGTGGCATGGGAGTGGAGACTGGTGCATGCATATACCACGTTGTTTATTATACACTTTCCATATATGTAGTATTTCAGTTACAACTTGTATTTTCTAATATAGATTATTAGTTCAGTTTTTTTGTGTTTATAAAGTACCTTTACATATTTCTTTATATGGTACATTATTAGAGTAATATCTCCCCTCTTCTGAATTCTTCCCAATTTGCAATATACTATACATATAAAATTTTGAATTTTTCAAGTACAGCACAGTTCAGTGCAAAAAAAAAAACTTAACTTTTATTTGGAAAGTCTCTTTAATTTTGAGTTTTTAAAATATGAGCATACTCTCCAACACACTCAGATTTAGTTTGGCATTTTCAAATGAATTCAAAAGTTTTTAGTTTTAATTATACAATACCTACATCTGTAAAGTGGAGTTTTATAAAGTCTAAAAATGTTTCCTGAAATTTGTACTTTGAATTATTCTCTGAAATTTGACATTTTTTGAGTAAAGATTCCTAATTTAAATTTAAAACACTCCTTAGAGATAATTCAGATGAGAATTTTTGTTTATTATTTGCAGTTTTTTTGTAATTTGAACACTGATAACAGGCATTAGTTTGAGTAAGTGAGAAATTTCTGTGTTTCTCAACTTTCTTTGTGTGTGTTTGTCTCTGCTAATTCGACTTTGCACACCTCATGAATTTAGAGCACTTTCTTATCTTTCTATACTATTTTTCTCAATTACACACTTCATTTTATCCATTTTTTATCCACTTCATTTTATGGTCCTCCATTCATATATCTACACAAACATCATGAGTATATATGTGAGTGTGTTAGATAGGAGTGAGTGGAGGCAAATGATTTTTGGGACTTGTCAAGCTGTTGGAGTGTGAGTAAGGTAACATTTTGTGAAGGGATACAGGGTAAACTGGTTAGCCAGACTTGAGTCCTGGAGGTGGGAAGTACAGTGCCTGCACTCAGAAGGAGGGATGGGGATATTTGTTGTTTGGAGGGACATCTGACCTGTATTATCAGCACACTTCTTGCAAGACAGTGATAGAGTGAATGATGGTGAAAGTTTCTTTTTCAGGTCACCCTAACTTGGTGGGAGACAGCCACTGTGTCAAAAAAAAGTGAGCATGTGTGTGCTTGCGTGCATACTTGTATGCAGCATGTGTGTGCATGCGTACATGTGTATGTGTACAGGCTGTAATTGTAATTTTTTATTTAAATCTTCCTACATCTTCTCACTCCATTCATATGTCTACACTATATTTTTTTTTTTTTTTTCAACAAGTCGGCCGTCTCCCACCGAGGCAGGGTGACCCAAAAAAGAAAGAAAATCCCCAAAAAGAAAATACTTTCATCATCATTCAACACTTTCACCACACTCGCACATTATCACTGTTTTTGCAGAGGTGCTCAGAATACAACAGTCTAGAAGCATACACATATAAAGATACACAACATATCCCTCCAAACTGCCAATATCCCAAACCCCTCCTTTAAAGTGCAGGCATTGTACTTCCCATTTCCAGGACTCAAGTCCGACTATATGAAAATAACCGGTTTCCCTGAATCCCTTCACTAAATATTACCCTGCTCACACTCCAACAGATCGTCAGGTCCCAAGTACCATTCGTCTCCATTCACTCCTATCTAACACGCTCACGCACGCTTGCTGGAAGTCTAAGCCCCTTGCCCACAAAACCTCCTTTACCCCCTCTCTCCAACCCTTTCGAGGACGACCCCTACCCCGCCTTCCTTCCCCTATAGATTTATATGCTTTCCATGTCATTCTACTTTGATCCATTCTCTCTTAATGACCAAACCACCTCAACAACCCCTCTTCTGCCCTCTGACTAATACTTTTATTAACTCCACACCTTTTCCTAATTTCCACACTCCGAATTTTCTGCATAATATTTACACCACACATTGCCACTCCACTGCCTCCAACCGTCTCCTCGCTGCTGCATTTACCACCCAAGCTTCACACCCATATAAGAGTGTTGGTACTACTATACTTTCATACATTCCCTTCTTTGCCTCCATAGATAACGTTTTTTGACTCCACATATACCTCAACGCACCACTCACCTTTTTTCCCTCATCAATTCTATGATTAACCTCATCCTTCATAAATCCATCCGCCGACACGTCAACTCCCAAGTATCTGAAAACATTCACTTCTTCCATACCCCTCCTCCCCAATTTGATATTCAATTTTTCTTTATCTAAATCATTTGACACCCTCATCACCTTACTCTTTTCTATGTTCACTTTCAACTTTCTACCTTTACACACATTCCCAAACTCATCCACTATACCTTTGCAATTTTTCTTTAGAATCTCCCATAAGCACAGTATCATCAGCAAAAAGTAACTGTGTCAATTCCCATTTTGAATTTGATTCCCCAAAATTTAATCCCACCCCTCTCCCGAACACCCTAGCATTTACTTCCTTTACAACCCCATCTATATATTTTGGTAATTAAAATTATAAAATAGACTTAACATTAACATATTTTAAATAAACTATAAAAAATGAGAGGATAAAATATGAAATTTGTATCAAGGTGCAGTTATTCTTCCTTCCTCCCTCCCTCCCTCCTTCCTTCCACTTATCGCTACTCTCTGAAATAGCACTCACAGTATTGAACATATAAATAGTCATGTGTAAATTACAATGGCAATATCTGCCCTCTTCCTTCCAAGCAGCAATGCTTTCCCATACCTTATATATAGTGGTTTCCATTTTACAATTTTCCACATACAGTGGAACCTCTACTTGTGAGTTTAATCTGTTTCGTGACCTTGCTCGCATCTGGATTTTCTCATTTGCAGAGTCAATTTTCCTCGTTTAAATTAATTGAAATGCAATTAATCCATTCCCTGCTCTCAGGAGGCACGACAAGATGCTTCAGTATTTCGCTAATATCATCTATACGGCTTATTTATCTATCGCAATTCATCTAATATGACATAATAAACAATATTAATAACATAGAAACATGATATATACACTAGAAGATTATAATAATAGAAGATTTACTGTTATGCAGACTACTGCATTATTGTAATAATTGTATAAATAATGTCAACCCATTAGACTGGCCAGTTGGACACTCATTGAACAACGACGTCATTTGTTTACTCTTGAACATCGGCAAAAATCAAACATTTCTGCTACTTTGAGCTCAATTTCAAAGTATTTTTCGTCATGAAACCAATCAAAATCATATCTATTTCTGTAGTATATCTTCCATTCTATCAATTGAGACAAGAAAAATGCGAATACAACCATAGAAACCATACGAAAATATGTATACTGCTAAGGGGCGGCTAATGGCTGGGAAGTGAACTCCATTATTTATGCTCCGATTTCTTTCATTTTTGGTGTACGTTAAGAAGCATCTTTCCATTGTACATTGCCAAAATTTTAATAAGATAGTCCAACAAACAAATGAGATCCAATTCCCTAGATCAAGAGGAAGAGCCCCTCACCAACATCAAGGAACCTCCCTTGAGGCCCGCTCGCTTATGGAAATTTTGCTCGCGTATGGAAGCAAAAAATCAACCGAGCGACTGCTCGTATTTGGAAAAACTCACACGTGGATGTGCTCACAAGTGGAGGTTCCTATTTAAGTTTTTAGATTACTTTTGATTGTGAATAAATTTGGTTTGAAGACATGTTGGGGGTAAGAGGTGAGGAGTTGTGGGTTTAATAAGGCACACTGTGGATTTAAAAAATTCTCATGTGGGTCAGACATTTCATTATTCCGTTCTTCCACTTTATACTGATCACGGTCATCATGAAATCGCTCTTCTTGCCATTTTTCTGGAGACTATGTATTCCTCATGAGGATCAAAACTTGGGTGTGCTGTACTGTATTAATATTGTGAATTATTTATTCCTTACAGCATTTTTGTAATGCTTGCTCTTGTTAATATTGCTTTGAGTGTTAATTTCCAGGTCATATTTTGTTCCTTAGAGATTATGGGTAAGTGTTAGCGAATGACGCAAGGCCTGTAGCTTGGTACGAGGCTGCTGCGATGTGCTGTTTTCATTGCAGGCTCTCCCAAGACAACGCAGCAAGCTATGCTGCAGACGTTCATGGGCATGGTTATACACTACATGCAAATGCTGGTGCTATTGGTGCTGTTGCTGTTGCTGGCTTTCTGGCTCTGCATAATGGTCGCCCTCTTGCAGAAGGATATGTTTGACCCCTTCTGGCCCATGAAGCATATCGGTGATCCATTCAGGCGCAGGTCAGCAGCCCCGTCGTGGCCGTTCTCTCCGAGTCTGTCACTGTGTTCATCTCGTCACCGTGGCAGTAAACTTGCCAATCTTGCATACATGTTTTGATGGGCCATGTTAGATTTGGTAGTTGCTGTTACTCATTAATCAGTAATTGTGCAATTAATCTTTGTTATTAGCAAGACTAATCTGAAGCCTTGCAGTTATCTGTGGACTTAGCTTATTATTGTCCACTGTTGTTGCTGTTATTTATATCACAATGAATGAATGTCAAGGAGATGGTAATTTTTTATTTTCTCAAATTTTATTATGTACTGTACTACTATTTTTTAGAATTTTTCCAATACTGCATTGTCATTATACTCTAAATGGATGAAAGGAATGACTATGCAATATCAACATAATTGAAAAATCAATTATATATTGTACAAAGGCACAATAGTCACATGAGTGAATATAATCTTTGTGATAATTTCAATTGAAAAAAATATTTAGTGTATGTCTTATGCACTCTGCATTTTATGGAAAATAATATTCACTAACAATATATGTAGGAAGCATTGAACTTCTGCTCTCCTCCAGTTGCACAGGTGAGCATAGGTGTTTAAACCATGGTTGTCCTGTACCCAGACAGGGCTACAACTCAGGAGTTGTTAGTAAGGTAGTATCTGGGAAAGGATTCAGGGTAACCTGTCAGTCAGACTTGAACTCTGGCAATGGGAAGTACAGTGCCCACTATCTAAAAGTTATGTGGGGGCCATTTCAGTTTGGAAGATTATTTGAATTGTGATAGTTCGTGCACTTTTGGAAAGACAATTATGGAACGAGTGGTGATATGTGGTTCCCTTTGTATCTCCCTCCTCTCAAGAGAGGTGGGGGGGGAGGGAACCCTTGATACCAGCAAAAGTCTCTTGATCTATGAAAGTGGAGATACCCTCTTTCTCAAATCAAACCAGATTTCCCCCCATTCCCCAGGCACTGTATGACCCCCTATATGTTTTTCTCTTCCCTTTTATTATACTAATAATAATTTAGATCACCCTGCCATGATAGGAAACAGTCAAAGTATTAAAAACTTCTATGGAAGACCTAGTCTAAAAATATGATTTTTTTTTTTTTTAAGATGCTCAAGAGTATATTTTGTATTTTTAAAATTGCCTATCTAGGATGCTTTAGGAATATTATCTCGTTGATTTTGCCTGTTTGAAGATACAGGTGTTTGGCTATGCTTGTACTGTAAAGTCATCAATGTTTAGTCTATCATATAATTTTTCAACATTTCTAGTGGTTGTAGGACTTAATATTTCCTTGTGCATCCCATTCCATTGTTCTACCACTGTCTAGTATCCTTTAAGCAGTGTTTGTGCTGAGGCTCTGATGTTCTTCCATGTCTAGCCTATCTGTAATAAGACTGGTGTTTGGCTGGAGACTGGTTTGAATGTGTGTGTGTGTGTGTGTAAGTGAAAGAGAGAGAGATTTATATATTTATTTATTTTACATACATTATTTTTTAAGTACTCACCAGATACATTACCTAAGGTGTAAATTAAAAGTATTCTGTGGCACAGCCTTGGGGTAAAGATCTAAATGGCAAATGCTTGCCTGCCAAGAGGCAAATACTTTTTTTCAGTTGGTGCCTAATTTTCACTGTATTATATTGAACAGTGACCACAAAGTGATAGTTAAAGAAATTTTTCATACATCCTAAAAACCATGTTTTTTAAAGATGATTGTTTTGATTTATTCCAGCATCTTACCTTTTTTAAGCTTTCCCCAGAATGAAATCTTGGCTGCACTACTGAGTTATGTAAATGTCACTGCAATTGACTTGCTGTCATCTGGTTCACTTTGTCAGTAGAATACTGTGGTAAGGTACTAGTAGTGTTAATATTATTTAAATTACATTTCTTTTATATGTAAATGTATAGTTACAGCCTTATATTTTTCTGTGTTCATTTCAGGTGACATGACTGCCGAGGAACTTTTCAACATGTTCTTTGGGGGTGGGTACCCTGGCAACAATGTTTATGTGCGCCGCGGAGGTCGGTGGGAGCGGGCTGGAGGTATGGGTGGTCGAGGATACAATTCTCAGCGAGGGAACCAGCACCAAGCCTCCCATGCCGAGCAGTCCAATTTATCTGTTTTCCTTCAACTGATGCCACTCCTCCTCATCCTCCTGTTGTCATTAGCATCATCCTTGCTGTCATCTGATCCCACCTACTCACTTTCACCAACCAGGTTAATAGCCTTTCTTCTTATGTATAAATATTTTGTGAGTAGATAGCACAGTCCACATGGAGCTTCTAAAAACAGTTATCTTTGTGTTTATTGAATGCTAGGGAAGTGCTTAATGTTGTTGGCAAGTGTTATAATTCTTGTTCTATTGGTGTAAAGCTTGAAGTACCATAATTCATGTAGTGGAGGGAAGCCTGGGTAGAAGTCAATCTAAGAAAGGATGGAGGGCTGGGATAGATGAGGTTTTGTGTGCAAGGAGCTTGGACATTCAGCAGGCATGTGTGAGCTTGTTAAATAGGAGTGAGTGGAGGCAAATGGTTTTTGGGACCTGATGAGCTGTTGGAGTGTGAGCAAGGTAACATTTTTGTGAAAGGATTTAGAGAAACCAGTTAGCCCTGGAGGTGAGAAGTACAGTACCTGTACTCTAAAGGAGGGGTTTGGGATATTTGCTGTTTGAAGTGACATCTGACTGTCGTATCTTTGTGCCTCTGGCAAGGCGGTGATAGTATGAATGATGGTGAAAGTGTTTCTTTTTTGAGTCGCCCTACCTTGGTGGGAGATAGCCAGTGTGTTAAGATAAAATGGTAGTTTTTTTTTTTTAATTCTGAAGTATTTCTGCTTGTTCATATCATATTTACTGTTACTGACCTGATGAGCTGTTGGAGTGTGAGCAGGGTAATATTTTGTGAAGGGATTGAGGGAAACCGGTTAGCCGGACTTGAGTCCTGGAAATGGGAAGCACAATGCCTGCACTTCAAAGGAGGGGTTTGGGATATTGGCAGGTTGGAGGTATGTCTAAGCTGTCGTGTCTGAGCGCCTCTGCAAAGACAGTGATTATGCATGAATGATGGTGAAAGTGTTGAATGATGATGAAAGTTTTTTCATTCTTTTTGGGTTTTTCTTTTTGGGTCACCCTGCCTCAATGGGAACCGGCCGACGTGTTAAAAAAAAAAAAAAAAAAAAAAAGAGTTCTGAGTCTGTCTTACAGCTGTGAGATGGACTCAGATCCCCCTTGGTCCATCACAACTTTTAAATCCAACAAAATAACAATGTAATGATACCCTTAGATACAGTTTTTTTTTTTTTTCTGCTCATGAGGTAGGAGGTATTACTTTGGGCATATTTATTTAATTGAAAGTTTCATAGTGGTGGTTGTGATAGTGGTAGCTGATGCTCCTCATAGATGTTTGCTCAGGTATTATACAGAGCCACATCAGCCCTCTCCACATATTTCCAGATCATCAAGAAACAACCACTACAATGTATGAATGGTAAACTTATTTTTCATGAATTACAGACCCTTAAAAAAATTTTTTTGACTTTTTGGGAGGTCATGGGAACATAACCCAATTTTTCACCCTATGTGTTTCAGTTCACTTAACGCAGTTTTTGACTAACGCACCATTTCCAGGAACGTACCTACCATGTTAATCCATGGCCAATTTTAGATAATTACAAATTAAAAGATAGTAGTGGTCAATGTCCTAAAATCATAATAGCCTCTTGCAACCTGTAGACTATACATAGGCTTGACACAGTTAGTTGATTAAGAGGGTATATGAACTTAGGGTGGATGGAAGTGGTGTAGAGGATGTTCATAGAAGGCTTGGTAGTCTGGTTTGAAAGCCATACTGAGAGGTGGTCTTGCATAACCAGCAGGGTAATAGGAAAATTGCTTAGTTAAATCTTGGAGGTGGGAAGCACAGTCACTGCCTGTGTTTTCAAAGTGTAGTGGGGATGTTGCATTTTGGGCATTGTTGGATATTTGTGTCTGACCTTCTGGAAGGACAAGTAGGGATATTTTGACAGTGAATGTGTTTTCTTTGGATCACCCTACCTTGATGAGAAACATTTTTATCATCAGTGTGGCATTCACAACATGAAAAATATTGACAGGTATTTATTCAGATGCAACCTTTTTTTTTTTTTTAACACACCAGCCATCTCCCACTGAGGTAGGATGACCTGAAAAAGGCAGAAGTTTTTCTTTTTAAACTTAGTAATTTGTACATGAAATGGGATTTATACTTTTTTTTTTAAAGTTAAGACTGGCTGTTTGTAATGATTTGTGATCTGTATAGGGAGTAATACATATGAGGGTGATGTGTTTTTGCCAGAACAAGATATAAAGCAGAATAGATGGGCAGAGTGAAAACAAATATGTAAGTGTGTGTGTGTGAGAGAGTATGCAAGAATGTTTGTATAAAGTCGTGCATAATACAAAGAGGAAACTGCTTATACTAAGTGGAAAGAAAACTGTCTGGGTTCTACGTAAGTTTCTTATATTCAATCACCAAGTTCAAAAACTTTGTGCCATTACATCACTGTTAATTCTGTGAATTTTCACCTTGAAATTTGTTTGAGTACATCTGAGATGGAGTCTTGAGCCTGCATGATGCACAGTTACTTTTGTAAAACTATGCAAATTACAACAATTTCTTTTAAGAGACTGTCTCTACAATTGCTTAAGACAGTACAATTTTATATTTCATTTTTATTTCATTTTTAGGAACTTTTGTTCATTTCATTGCATACAAATGAGAGAGGCTTTAGGTTCACAAGGTAATTCCATAGATGTAGATATAGAAAACTGCTTAGCTGTTTTGTTAGCTCTTGATATAAATACAGAATGTGTTGTTCCTGTTGCATGCATTATTTTACTGCTAGGTTTGCATATTTCTATTTTTTAATTTCTTTTTTATTGTAAAGTTTTATCTCATAAGTAAATAAACTTTGTTTATGTCTGATGTTTCATTTCCATTTAATGTTTCAGTATACCTTTTATTTATTGATTATTTATATATATTTTCAACACACTGGCCATCTCCCACTGAGGCAGGGTGACCTGAAAAAGAAACACGTTCATCATCATTCACACTATCACTGTCCTGCAAGAGGTGCACAGATACAACAGTTTAGATGCCACTCTAAACAGCAAATATTCCGAACCCCTCCTTCAGCATGCAGGCATTGTACTTTCCACCTCCAGGACTCAAGTCTGGCTAACCAGTTTCTCTGAATCTCTTCACAAAATATTACCCTGCTCACATTCCAACAGCTCGTCTAGTCCCAAAAAGCATTCGTCTCCACTCACTCCTATCTTTTATGAGTCGCCCTGCCTTGCTGGGAGACAGCTAGCATGTTAAAAATAAATATGTATGTTATTTAAATAATGGTGCTCCTTGTGAACTATTAAATCTCTGCAAGAATGTGAGCATTTCACAAATAAATCATGATTTGTAGGAAGCTTTAGAAGAGTTTTCCTTCCATCCTCTACCAAAAGATTGTCTGAGGTTTGCTTTCCAGATTGTGAATTTGTTGCAAGATGTATCCTTAATTTTTAAGTATATTAGATTGGGGTGGAAATAATTGATTTTTAGGATTTGAGGTGTTGTTTATGCTTGAGCATGATAATGTAGATAAAAGTAATCTAGGTAAACTAGTCAGCTGGTGGGAAATACTATACCTGAAGATCAGAAATGCTGTACCTGGAGGTGGGAAATACTGTACCTGCACTTTGAAAGATATGGTGAAGATGTTACTGTTTGGTGGGTTAATGGATCATGTTTGTGCACTCTTTGAAAGACTGCTAGAGAGTGAGTGGTTGTAGTTTTGTTTTAATCACCTCACCTTGACAGGAAATGGCACATGTGTTTAAAAAGATATTTGCAATAAAAATGTGTCATGATAAGAATTTTCTTTATACATGCACACTGCACTTGAGTATACATGTACACTGCACATCGCTACATGTACACATCCTAAACTTAACCTGATATGCACAGAATTTTAGACAAAATATTAAAAGAGACAGATATATGCAAATTATCTGAAGAGCTGTGTAACATGTGAAAATTTTATTTAAACTATTCAAAAAATTGAAAAATAGTTTAATATGAAATGATTTAACGAGATGGAAAGTCATGAGAAAGAAACTTGAAATTAATATAGAAAACATGAAAATCCAAAATTTAATGGGAATTCAGATGAGCCAGAAATTAATACAGGGAAATACGATATGTTAATACAATTTTGTTTTTCTTTTTGGGCCACCCTGCCTTGGTGGGATACGGCCGGTGTGTTGAAAGAAAGAAAGAAAAAGAATTTGTACAGGTATGGAAGTTATAAGGAAAGCTACATTTCATAGTCATGAATTCTGGAGGATCAAGTGATGCATCCTGTATGTTGTAGTAGTAATGCATACAGCAGTACAGTTTACAAGCAAATTATGTTTACGTGCCGTACATGTATATAAATACTGTAAGATTTATGGGGAAGTGCCAAACCCATAAGGGTCATATAGTGCATGGGAAACTGGAAGGAGCGGGACAGTCAGGTTTGATCCTGGGAAAGGGCAACAGCTCCAGTTCCTTGGATCAAGAGTCCTTCAGCAGCAAGGCATCCCCTTCATGGTAAGGGCTACTAGAACATGGTACATCATGATGGATCACATACTAGATGTAGCACCATACTGTATACTATCTTAACATCCTCAAGCTCTCATAATGAGTTCTTCATGCAGACTTAAGGCACTGTATGACCCCTTAAGTTAAACTCTTCTCTGCAAATATAGTAATTCATAAGACCTGAATAAATATTTGCACTGATGAATATACAATATTTCATAATGGTTGCCATTTTTATAGTTATGAAATCTAGTGATGAAGAGCAGCTGCTCAAGTTGCATAATACAGGAGACAAAGGCTTATATTTCTAAATATTTATTCCCAAAAATAGGACCAATTAGCTTTCACTGCAGACTTGAACTTGTGTTGATCTATGGATTACTTTCAGTAAAACATTTACTGATTTATTATGCCCATTTGTGTACTAATATCATTTTTTGTCTTTCAGTAAATACAGTGTACAGCGTAGTACCTCAAACCTGGGAGTGTCGTACTATGTGAAACCAGACTTTTCTACAGAATATCAAGGAAGTATTCGCCGATTAGAGCAACATGTAGAAGAAGATTATGTATCAACACTTAGGAATGCTTGTTTTAAGGAAAAGAATTATAGTAAGTATCAATTGTCAATGTGACAGGACAGTTATATGAAGAAATTTAAAAGACTGGGCTTAAATGTTGTCTTAATAAAATTTAAAATATATTTTCATCTTCACAATAACCCACAGTTGGAAGAGGAAGTTTTCAACACTGGTGGTCCATCCTGTACCATCATCAAGCTGTAACTTGATGATGATTCACAACATCAAAATATTTAAAGGTTCTGCTCTAAATTGTGGGTTAATTATAAATTATTCTAGCCATAGTATTGATTTTTTTTTGTTTTAGCATATTGATACATAATTTTTCAGAATTTGGTTAATCAGTGGTCAAAGGGGACTCGGTATTGATACATACTCATATGCAGTTTGTCATTATAACAATATTTTTTCTACAATGTTTTTTTACTACAGTAGCATCTCTCCTACCAAGATAGGGTGACCCAAAAATGGAAACTTGTTCACCACACTTTGTACAGTAGCTGCATTGACAGAAGTGTAAGGACATCACAATTCAGATGACCCTTTGAATTGCAACATCTCCACCCCTCTCGGTATCCCTTCACAAATATTACAGTGCTTACACTCTAACAGCACATCACACTTAAAACCTTATTTCTCCACTTATTCTGATATAACACATTCACACATGCCTGCTACCTACTAAAACCTCTACAATTCAGAACCTTTCGAATTTCCGTGCTTCTAATTCTTTGCATCATATTTACACCACACATAACTATCAGACATGACGTCATTTCTGCCTCCAGCCTCCTGCAGCATTTAACCCCTTAACTGTCCAAACGTAGATCTACATTCTTACTGCTAGTGCTCCAAACGTAGATCTCCGTTTTATTTTTCCTGCCTCTAAAATTGGCATGATTGGCCTGAGATGCCTGGTCAGCATAGAATGGGTCTTAACACTCAATGTGTGCAGTATTAAAAAAAATCTAGGACCACTTAGTACATTGTGGGAGCACCAGTTCAATTGAGCACCAGCTAGACCAACAGTGTGGCAAACACCAGGGATTTACTGATGTCATGTCATATTAACACTCCCCTTTTAAGAGGAAAGTAATGTTGACCCTGAGTTTAGTGGCTTTGAGGTGGATGTAGCCACAAGTGGTCGAGAAAATATCAAAAACCTCAATAATAACCCTTGTGCAACAATTGTGCAGCACCTTTTCAATTTTGGTACAACTGGTAGTGTCATCCTGCCAGAATGTTCTATAACCTATGCCCTAAGTAAAAAGAAACAATTCTGGAACATGTAATACATGTTTGGCAGGCTGGCTGATTGGCTCTCTCTATCTCCGTCTGTCTGTATCTATCTATATCTCCGTCTATCTCTTTTTCTATCTCACAAGTACACATAAATGCAATTATACATAGTGTAAATCACCTAGAATAACCCCAAAAATCCAGACAAAGTGCTATACAGTGGACCCTCTCTTTTCGTCTTTAATTTATTCCAGAGAGTCCAACGAAATGTGAAATCGACTAGAACTGAAATCATTTTCCCCATAAGAAATACATAATGTAAATCCAATTACGTAATCCGTTTCAGACATCTAAAAGTATAACCAAAAAATACATTTTATAGAGAAGAATTGTACTCCATGGCTTATTTATCTATCACAATTCATCTAATATGACATAATAAACAATATTAATAACATAGAAACATAATATATACTCTAGAATGAATAAAATATGTCATTACGTATGTGAGGAGTAAGTGGTGGTGGTGATGTTGGGTTTATAAGGGCCACTGAGAGGAGGCGTACATAATAGTGGTAGGCGGCAGCAGAAGCCACCAACACTATTCACACAAACACTTTAATTTTTAAATAAGAAATATTTATGCTTTATAAATAAAAAATATTTACACTTAATGTACCCTGGAGATTTATAAATAAGAAATATTTTACATCCTTTATAAATAAGAAATATTTACACTCACTGTACCTTGGAGATGCTGGCATTGGTTTAGGGTGGTGGAAGATAGGCAGGGCAGCATATGTTTGTCAGTGCCCTATATGCCTCAAACAACAATGGAGGAGTGAGTTTCGTGCTGTCCTTTTTCTATTGCTTAATCACTTAACTTATTTGCTACACTGTTAATGCTACACTTTATCGCTGGCTGGTGCCATAGCCTTTATCGACTCCTGCTGCTTTAGTATCATACATATCATAGAATCACTGAAGAAGGCACATTCTCTCCTCTCTTTTCCTCCTCCACTTTGGTACTTTGCTACGAGTTTTTTCTTGAATTCTATCGTGTTCCTCAACTTCTTTATCAATGGGATGGCACTAGCAGCTTTCTTTGAGCCCATGGTGGCTTATTTAGCAGTTACACAGAATAAACAAGTGCAAAAAGCAATGAATTATTACAAAATGTTTCTTATGGCCTTGCAGGATAATGTTCACTCACCGAGAAACAAAGTGACACTGCCTCAGAATGCGTGTGTGGGAGGTTTTGTGTGCGTGTGGCACTCAGACAGGTACCATACCACAAACGAGAACAGACGAAAGCAATGAAAACAGAGCCGATAATTTTACAGAAAAAAATTGGTAATAACGGAAATGAGCAAAAACAGAGCCCAATGTAAAGGTATCAGAATTGTTAAAAAAAAAATAATGCAGGTGTATTTGGCTGTCTTGATGTATTATGTTTAATACGTTGTTTAAGGCTATAAATGTTAAATAAATATTTCTTACCTTAAATTGTAATTACTGGTGCATGTCAATTTTGAAAGGAGTGGAGGGGGATGCTGTGGCCCTACTGGGCTGAGGTGGAAGGTTGTGGATCGTTAGCTGAGCCGGAAAGTTGCAGATTGTTGGCTGAGGTGGATGGTTGTGGAGTGTTAGCTGAGGTGGATAGTTGTGGAATGTTAGCTGAGGTGGTTGGTTAAGGCTCTGGCACTCGTGTTGATGGTTGTACTGGAGTATTGAGAAATTTTGTAATGCATCTCTGGTTTCTTTTACCCTGCAGTATTTTATACAGCTGATGGTAAGGCATCATCACCTGCTCTAGATCCTATTTCAGAGCAGTGCTTCTAGATATGTCAGGGTCCTCTTCAGAGAAAAAGTCTGCTACTTTAGAAGCAACATGGAACTGCTTACATTACTGCTACAATGTTAACTTTTTTTCTTCAGGTTCTTCCTCTCTTATCAGCCTTCATGGTATCTGGGCATTGAGCTCTGCCAACATTTCCTCTGGACTTCTGTCTTCTGTCATTGTCTTCCTGCATATTTTTAAGGCTCTCACCTGGCAGTCTTCTTGCCAGCTAAACAATTTCCTGCACCTGTCTCTCAGTTGAGGGAAAACTGCAAAAGTATTCACCACACTAGGCCATAACTTTCCCCAGCTTGCATTTAATGTTTATTGGGCACTTCAATCCATGCACTTCTGAGGTAACTGGTGACATCTTGGA
>NC_091322.1:28938432-28940932 GCF_038502225.1 Cherax quadricarinatus | reverse complement strand
GAGGAGTGGCATTGCTGATCAAACACCGATGGAATTTTGATGAGCTGGAGAGAGGAGACAGCGGAGAAGAAAGTGATTGCATAGCGGGAACGCTTCACTCTGGAGGTCCCAAGGTGATAATTGCAGTGATGTATAACCCACCACAGAACAGCAGGAGGCCAAGGCAAGAGTATGACGAGAGCAATAGAGCGATGGTTGACACACTGGCTGCAGTGGCCAGAAGAGCTCATACATGTAGGGCAAAGCTCCTGATCATGGGCGACTTTAACCACAAGGAGATCGAATGGGAGAACTTGGAGCCACATGGGGGCCAAGATACATGGAGGGCTAAGATGATGGAGGTGGTACTGGAAAACTTCATGTACCAACACGTAAGGGACACTACAAGAGAGAGAGGAGAGGATGAACCAGCAAGACTGGACTTAGTATTCACCTTGAGTAGTGCAGATATTGAGGACATCACATATGAAAGACCCCTTGGGGCCAGCGATCATGTGGTTTTGAGCTTCGAATACACAGTAGAGCTACAAGTGGAGGGGGAAGCAGGAAGGCCAGGACGAATGAAACCAAACTACAGGAAAGGGGACTACACAGGAATGAGGAACTTCCTGAATGAGGTTCAGTGGGACAGAGAACTGGCAGGGAAACCAGTTAATGAGATGATGGAATATGTAGTCACAATGTGCAAGGAGGCTGAGGAGAGGTTTGTACCCAAGGGTAACAGGAATAATGAAAAAGCCAGGATGAGCCCATGGTTCACTCAAAGATGCAAGGAGGCAAAAACCAAGTGTGCTAGGGAATGGAAGAAATATAGAAGGCAAAGGACCCAGGAGAATAAGGAGAGCAGTCGTAGAGCCAGAAACGAATATGCACAGATAAGAAGGGAGGCCCAACGTCAATATGAAAACGACATAGCAGCAAAAGCCAAATCTGACCCGAAGCTGTTATACAGCCACATCAGGAAGAAAACAACCGTCAAAGACCAGGTAATCAGGCTAAGGAAGGAAGGAGGAGAGACAACAAGAAATGACAGTGAAGTATGTGAGGAACTCAACAAGAGATTCAAAGAAGTGTTCACAGAGGAGACAGAAGGGGCTCCAGAAAGACGGAGAGGTGGGGTACACCACCATGTGCTGGACACAGTACACACAACCGAGGAAGAAGTGAAGAGGCTTCTGAGTGAGCTAGATACCTCAAAGGCAATGGGGCCAGATAACATCTCTCCATGGGTCCTGAGAGAGGGAGCAGAGGCGCTATGTGTACCCCTAACAACAATATTCAATACATCTATCGAAACAGGGAGATTGCCTGAGGCATGGAAGACAGCAAATGTGGTACCAATCTTTAAAAAAGGAGACAAACATGAAGCACTAAACTACAGACCAGTGTCACTGACATGTATAGCATGCAAAATCATGGAAAAGATTGTCAGGAGAAGAATGGTGGAACATCTAGAAAGGAATGATCTCATCACCAGCAGACAACATGGTTTCAGAGACGGGAAATCCTGTGTCACAAACCTACTGGAGTTCTATGACATGGTGACAGCAGTAAGAGAAGAGAGAGAGGGGTGGGTGGATTGCATTTTCTTAGACTGCAAGAAGGCGTTTGACACAGTACCACACAAGAGATTAGTGCAAAAACTGGAGGACCAAGCAGGAATAACAGGGAAGGCACTGCAATGGATCAGGGAATACTTGTCAGGAAGACAGCAGAGAGTAATGGTACGAGGCGAGGTGTCAGAGTGGGCACCTGTGACCAGTGGGGTCCCACAGGGGTCAGTCCTAGGACCAGTGCTGTTTCTGGTATTTGTGAACGACATGACGGAAGGAATAAACTCCGAGGTGTCACTGTTTGCAGATGACGTGAAGTTGATGAGAAGAGTTCATTCGATCGAAGACCAGGCAGAAATACAAAGGGATCTGGACAGGCTGCAGACCTGGTCCAGCAACTGGCTCCTGGAGTTCAATCCCACCAAGTGCAAAGTCATGAGGATTGGGGAAGGGCAAAGAAGACCGCAGATGGAGTACAGTCTAGGGGGTCAGAGACTACAAACATCACTCAAGGAAAAAGATCTTGGGGTGAGTATAACACCAGGCACATCTCCTGAAGCGCACATCAACCAAATAACTGCTGCAGCATATGGGCGCCTAGCAAACCTCAGAACAGCATTCCGACATCTTAATAAGGAATCGTTCAGGACCCTATACACCGTGTACGTTAGGCCCATATTGGAGTATGCGGCACCAGTTTGGAACCCACACCTAGCCAAGCATGTAAAGAAACTAGAGAAAGTGCAAAGGTTTGCAACAAGACTAGTCCCAGAGCTAAGAGGTATGTCCTACGAGGAGAGGTTAAGGGAAATCAACCTGACGACACTGGAGGACAGGAGAGATAGGGGGGACATGATAACGACTTACAAAATACTGAGAGGAATTGACAAGGTGGACAAAGACAGGATGTTCCAGAGATTGGACACAGTAACAAGGGGACACAGTTG